>NW_017729022.1:94604880-94632717 GCF_001723915.1 Gavialis gangeticus | reverse complement strand
AAGTGGTGCAGGCTCCTACCCTGGGGTTTTTAAGAGGAGGTTAGATGAACACCTTGCTGGGGTCGTTTGACCTCAGTACTCTTTCCTGCCATGGCAGGGGGTCAGACTAGATGATCTGCTAAGGTCCCTTCCGACCCTAGAAACTATGAAACTATGAAACTATAAGTGGGCCTCCACTCCGCCCCCTCCACCCCCCCAATCATAAAAAGACAAAAACCTCAACCTGACTATGAGGGGAAAAAAATCTTCCTGAACCCAAATATGGTGACTGATCTGACCCTAAGCAGAGGGACAAGAGCTTCTAGCTAGAAACCACTGGGTTTAAACCCCAGCAGGACCAGTGTCACTTCTCAGTCATAATCCTAGGCCTTGGCTGCAGCCAAGAGTCCTTTCCGGCTCCATGCAGCAACCAGCAAAACCCAGAAGCATAGGAAAAACCCAAAGAACATAGGCATAGTTACGCCATCATTCCTGACCAGTAACTGTCCAGAACATCTCTAATGATAGAGAGCCCACAACTTCCATAGCAGGTCTACTTTGTTTCCTCATTGTTCTAAAAGAGAAGCAGTTTTTCCTGATATCCAATCTGTCTAAACATACTTTGCTGTAACTTCAAGCCCTTGGTCCATGTCCTACTCTCCACAATGAAAGAGAAAAGGTGGTCTCCCTCTTCTTTATGGCAGCCCTTCAGGTATCTAATGACTGCTATCATGTCCCCTTGTAAACACCTTTTCTGCAAGCTGAAATGCCCCACTCCTTCAACTGCTCCTCATATGACATGTCTTCCAAGCCCCAGAACATTTGTTGCCCAACTCTGGACCTTCTCTAACTTCTCCACATCCTTTTTAAAATGTGGAGCCCAAAGCTGCACACAATACTCTAGATGAGGCCTAACCAGTGCTGAGTAGAAATACACTACCTCCCGAGTCTTATACCTAATGCTTAATTGGTATATCCCAAAACAGCGTTCACCTTTTGTGTAGCTGCATCATACTAAAGATACATACTGAGTCTGTGATCAACCAAGACTCCCAGATCCTTCATCATAGTGTTACCACCCATTTTCCATGATTAACATGAAATGCCATTATATATCTATATCTATCAGTTGAACATAATGTTTTATTGATATATTTACAATTTTAAATTTGGAAGCCTACCAGTGCCTCAGTCCTATAATAATTTGTTTTTAATAGCAATATATGTTGGCATCTGATTTTGGGTTTTTTATCATGGAAAATCAGAGTTCTCCCTGTGCTTTTTACTCATCAGGATGCGGATCCAGTTGAAGCTGTCTCCCCTGACCCACTGTTTTCTGGCGCTGAGCAGCCCTGATATGCTCATGTCCTGCCCCTGCCATTGCCTCTCGTTCCCCACCCACAACCCCCTAGCCCTGCCTGTACCCCTCACTCCTCACCCACAGCCTCCTGGGCCCTGCTGTTGCCCCTCACTCCTATCCCACAGCCCCCTAGCCCTGCCAGTGCCCCTTACTCCTCACTCACATGCCCCTGGCCCTACTGGTGCCCATCATTCCCCACTCACAGTCCCCCACCCCTCCCAGCCCAGCTGGAGGGGGGCCCCAGCTGCCAGGGCTATTGGGCCAGGGACCCAGGTCTGCAGCTCCCCAAGCAGTGCCCAAGCCCTGGCTGCCTCCTGTGGAAGGCAGCAGCTGCTACAGCCTAAGTGTGGAGCCCTGTTGCTCTTCCCCCATGGGTGGCACTGCTGGAACACAGCATGTGGGTGGAGGCAAAGCAGATGTGGGCTGGCAGCTGCAGGCTCAGGTCTCCCCACCCTGCTGCCCTCCACCTGAGGGCCACCAAGCAGGCAGGGAGCACTTCACCATGGCAGCCTGGGGCTCTCAGTGAGCACAGAGCCTCCCCTCCCCGCTCTGCCCCACTGCACTGGGTCCCACCTGATGGGCTGCAGAGGCTCTGGGAGGAGGGCTGCAGGGAGGGAAGCCCTGAGGCTGCAGTGGCCAGTCCACATCTACCCCTGCCCTGCATACAAATCTGCCAGCCTGCTAGGGGAAGCCTGCTGTTTCCCATGTTTTTCTCCTTAAAAGAGAAAATACACATTTTTCCTCTTTAAAATAAGAAATTTTGTGTTTTTCCACATTTTTCCATGGCAAGCAGAAAACCAGGATCCCTGATGATCAGCCTTTCCTCCTCCGGATACTTGCAAATGGACTTGCTTAAGACATGCTTCGGTAACTTTCCAAGCACTGAGGCAAGGCTAACCTGAGTCCTCCTTTTTGCCTTTTTTTTAAATGGTCATATGAAGTCATGGATTGGGTTAGTGTGATGGGATACAGGGCTTTTCATCTTCAAATATTGATGTCAAATCTTACAGATACTTACGTACAAGTGTAGCTGATGTGAATGATCATACTGAGGTTCACAGGGTTAGTCATAAAAGTAAAATTATATACAGAAGAGTCTTCAAGATAACAGCCCATAAGAACATTCTAAATCCAAAAACCATTTCCTTTAGAGCAATGGTTATCAACACAAAGCACCCCTCACAAAACACCAGCTTTCAGTTTTTATTAATTTTTTGACCACCGGAAAATAGAGTGATTCTTCTGTTGCAAGGAACTCAAAATGATTACAACAGGTAAGAATGTTTTTTACACTATGGATTTCTACTTCAAATCTCTGAGTTTATCTCGTGAATCACATTTGCACACATAACTGTGCTAACATGGTGTGAAACCTTGCAGCATCCCTGAAAGAATCTCACTGCACCCTTGTCTAGAATCACTGTTTTAGAGGGTTGTACAATTAAATGTATTGAAGAATTGAAATGATGGTACCAGGTCACTTCAAGAGATGTTGGATATTATGATGTGAACAACTGATGTTCCCAAATCTACCCTAAAGACTTGCATGCTGAACCACTGGTGACCCACTTTATAATGAACCAAAATTAGATGCATTATATATGGATTATAACAATTTTCCATGTTTAAGACAAAATTTGCATTTTCAGGGACTCTTCAGGGACACCGGGGCACAACCCTGAAGACTGGGACCATCCTGGAAGTTTTGGTGTGGTTGGTTGCCTTGGGAAAGGACTAAATGGGCTATGAAGCCTGAAGCAGTCTCATGCAGAGAGATCAGTTGGTGTGAACACTGAGCCAGTTGCAGAGTAATAAGAACCAAGCTTGTCCTTTTGCTACCAAACTCTACCCATTCTGTTACTATACAAGACACTTCATGCTCAGTAGCTGCCAACTCAGAGGAACAGATTTCATTAAAATAATGCAATTTTTGTTGAGATTTGCAAAGATGGCAACTTCCATTCAAATAAATAAAGTCCTATACTTGAAAAGAGGACAAAATATTGCTGGCAGAAGTAGGTACCATAAAATGATGGCTCGTTGAAGCTGTTCGGGGGTTGTAGAATGTTAGAATAAACATGAGGGATGGGGACTAGTGGGCAGAGTGCAGGTGAGGCTGTCAGGGATGCATGAATTACGATCATGCAACTTTGCAATTTATCACTTCAACCTCACTACAATGTATACTGTGTGTTAAGAAAAAGAGAAAGATTGGTGCCCTTAAACTTTGATCTCCACAAATTAGTATAGTTATTCCACCTTTTTTTGCTGCAATTAATCACACACAAACTACACAGAATGCTAAATTGGTATGCACTGTATGTGGGGAGGGGGGTATGGCAGTGCAGAACTGGTCATGTTGCTTTCCCACTCTCCCTCCCCTTCTTCCTTTGGGAGCCTTCATCTCAAACTAAATTTTAAACAGAAGACACCAACTCTTCATTGCAGTCTGATTATCAATTTGCACCTCAGCAAAGGAAGGCATAGAACTCTATTGTTTTGTTAATTGTCAATTTGCATCTTTGAAAGGTGTTGTATTTTTTCTTCTTCTTGGCAGGTTAGGACTAATTCTGTATTTTAATATGCATTAAAAAACCCACATTTCTCTGAAATGCCGTTTGTTAAAAGGGCACTTTTGTAGGTCTTAACTTTCCTCCTTGTTTATTTATTTTTTTAATCTAGTGTAATTTGTCAAACTAGAAGGGCTTGCCCTGCTTCAGGAGAGGTGCTCTAGGTAATCTATCTACCTTCTAGTATATATTTTGACAAACTTCTAAGAATAACATGACTTCTACATTACAAAAAATAAACAGAAATTCTAAAAGAAATCTCAGTTACTATTTCCAGTTGGGAGTTGCCTGCACTAAGCAAAATTTTTCTTGTACTTCCCAAAAAGGGTAATTCTAACAATGTTTAATGTTTACCTACTTTATTTATTTATTTAATTTGTGTGTGACTATTGTGAAAAGTGACTATGAAAAAATTGAACCTGGTCACTTCCTGCTCCTCATGGTTACTACAGTTATTTGAGCCAAGCAGGTGAACCACTGAACTTGGGCATCTTCCCACTGAGCATGCATTCATATTAATCAGATTGCAAGACTGGAACCTAGCGCTACACTTCCATAAACAAAGCATGGTGTGGGCCATTACATTGATAATTAATTCCAATGGAGGATAGTTGGTAATATGTGAAATTTTCAGATTCAGAGTTCAGTTTGAAGAGCTGACAGACGTACTGTTAACTAGTATTGAGCATATAAAATCTTAATCACTGAGAATCAATTATGTATGGCACCACAAGATGCCATTATTTGTAAAGTCACCTTTCAGGCTAGAATTGCAATAAAAATTAACAACAAAAACCATGAGTGAAGAACTAGAACCACAAAGGCATATCTGAATAGCAGTAAAAAAAACAAGCAATGGTTCATACTAAAAAATGCAGATGATTAATGGGATAAATAATTTAAGAGACTGATAAAAAACATGGATTCAATAGCCACTAAACAAGTCTCTATTGACTTCAAAAGGCTTTGGACCCAGTCTTATATCTTATTCCTGGCTTCATTTAAATCAGTTGGGTCAGATAGCAATGTTTTTTTTTCTATGCTTGTCACTAGGTAAACAGTTTTGACTTACATATCATTTCTTACGCAAGCTGACCAATATAACTTTTGAAAAGAGTGTCCCTTATATGCTAAGGGTTGCTGCAGGGGTATTAACAGAAATCAGAAAATTTTCTAACCAAATAAAAGCCAGAAGTTAAAAAAAGCATGGGACATCTTCCTAGAGATAATCCCAATTGGAATGCCAGTGAGCCATTGCAGAAAGGGAGAGTAGAAAGAAAGGGCCATTGGAAGTGGGTTGCCTAGCCTGCTGGTTTCTGCAGGAAGGTTTTGCTCCCTGCATAGCTCCTCAGCCAGTCCTCCCAAATCAAATACAGTATTTAATTCAAGAAATAAGCAAACAGATAAAAAACAAACCAAGCTCTTCTGCTCTGTCCTGGACACTAGGAGGGAAGCCCTTTGGCTCTGGCTATAACACAGAAGCCTGGCCCCTCTTTCACAGCTTGTTTCCTCTTCTGGGCTTTTTAAAGCTCCAAACAAGACACTTCCTGCCTATCCAAATGCCCTGCAGCTGGGCTCTCTAACAGGATTGACTGTTTCCTTTAAAAGCTATCATGATTCATAGAAACTATTCTAAAACAACTTGTCATTCAAAGAGCAACTTTTATACAAGACACCACAGACTTAGCATAACCCAAAACATCAAGCACCTCCCTGAGAAGGCCATACTTTCAACCACTCATGTTACCAGATGTATACTAACATTCCACATCATGAGGCTCCCTGCCTGAACATGGACTACACTGAGATTTGTAACAAGGTTTTGCATAAATCATCTACTTCATCCTCACCGACAACTTAACTTCCAACAATCATCATTTCCTCCAAATCATGGGCACAACTATGGGCACTAAGATGGCTCCTCCCTCTACCAACCTCTTCATGATCCATCTGGAGGAAATGTTTCAAGAAAACTCCACCATGAAACCTGCACTACTTCTGCATTACATAGATGGTATTTTGATTATCTTCACTGATCACCTGGACTCACAGTTTAACATCTGTGAGCCATCAATCAAACTTTCTCTGGACTACTCCTACAGTAATATCAACATTCTAGACACCACAATCCACATCCAGCATAGCACCCTAAAAACCACCATCATATACAAAAAAAACATTGACCATGTATGTCCACAAGACCAGCAAAAAACTGATATCTACAGTCAGGCCCTCAGGTGCCATCACATCTCTTCCAGGGAGAACACCTGTGATGCCCACTTAACCAACCTAAAATCTGCCTTTATACAACAAGGATGAGAAAGTAGAGGAAAAGATCCCATGTTTGAAAGAGTTATCCAAATACCCCATGGTAACCTGTTACAATACAAAAACCCCCCTATCATCACACACTGGAACCAATCAGAAGAATCAAACATTTACAGCCTAGACTTGCCAAAGATCAGACCCTGAGAAAAATATTTCCAGCCCCTCTGCTCCTGACTTTCAAATAACCCCCTAACCTTGCCCAATTGACCTTCAGAAGCCACTGCCCACTGCACAACAGATATCAAGTGGGACACAGCCTTGCCTTAACAAGAAATTCTTAACCTGTCAACACATCTCCACTGCCACTACAGTCAACACCCCTCATAACAAAACCTTTGAATCCACGGTTTCGACACGCCTTTGCAAAAATGTGAAAGTTGGACTAGAGGTAACAGGATAAAGTACAATGCAGACAACTACAAAGTGCTACACCTCAGGAGGAATAATCAAAAACAAATACTAAGTGGGAGACATCTGGTTGGGTGGCAGCTCTATGGAAAAGGACTTGGAAGTCTTGGTAGACTACAGACTCGATTTGTGTCTCCAGTGTGATGCAGCTGCAGAAAAGGTAAATGTAGTTTTGGGATGCATCAATAAAGCATTATATAAAAGACATGGGAGGTGATAGTGCATTTCTACTCAGCACTGGTTAGACTTCATCTAGAGTATTGTGTGCAGTTTGGGGCTCCACATTTCAAAAAGGATGTGGAGAAATTAGAGAGGGTCCAGAGGTGGGCAACAAAGATGATCTAGGGCTTGGCAGACATGGCATATGAGAAGAGGATGAAGCAGTTAGGCTTGCAGAAAAGGTGTTTACAAGGGGACATGATAGCAACTTTCAGATACCTGAAAGGTTGCCATAAAGAAGAGAGAAACCAGTTTTTATCTCTCACTGCAAAGAGTAGGACATGGACCAAGGGCTTGAAGTTACAGCAAAGTATGTTTAGATCAGGGGCAGGCAAAATGCGGCCCACAGGCCAAATGTGGCCCACCAGGTCATTTTATCCAGCCTGCAGGGCCCCTAAAACATTTAGAAAATTAATATTTATCTGCCCCGGCTGCCTGTGATGCAGGCCTTGATGGCTTGCCAAAACTCAGTAAGAGGCCCTTCACCTGAAATAATTGCCCACCCCTGATTTAGATAGATTGGATATCAGGAAAAACTTCTTCACTGTTAGAATGCTAAGGCAGTGAAATAGATTGTCTAAGGAAACTGTGGACTCTCCATCATTGGAGGTGTTCAAGAAGAGGATGGACAGGCAGTTCCGGGCTTTGTTGGTTGCATCTGCCCCTCCCCACTTTTTTCTGCTATATGTGTCAGGGTATTTTCAAGCCGCCCCAGAGGCATTATGTGTTGGCTACAGCTAAAGCTGGGGACTTCAACTGGGTTATGCCAATTAGCCCTCTAGTAGCAAAGCCAAAGGTTCCTGGTTACTGGGTCTTGCCCCTCCACTCAGGGTCAAACAGATCACCATATTTGGGGTTAATGAGGAATTTTACCCCACGGTCAGATTGGTATGGACTGTGGGGGTTTTGCCTTCCTCTGTTGCAGAGGGTGTGCCCTTTACCCAGGACCTCTTGAGCATATACTGATAACATTTTACAGAAGCAGGGCATTTACTGCCGTGATTCCCCTGCTTTACCTGTGGCAGGTAGGGTGTTAGGTCTATGCTGTGTCAGAGCTGAGGGTAGTCTTATGTAGACTTTAGATTATGATTGTATGGGATGGTTTGGATAGGGATGACCCTGCCTCGGGCAGGGGGCTAAACTAGATGACCTCTGGAGGATCCTTTCAGCCCTACTTCTTTATGACATAAATGCCCTCAAAGCAATTATGAGGGTGAAACTAAAGAGCAAAACCACACCAGAATGAACTCTCTCAGAAACAAATATCATATTTATCCATATTTACAGAGCAAACATGTTCTGTTCCCCAGGCTGGAGCAGGGACAGAGCCTGCCAAATTCAGAACAAGGGTAAATGGGGTGTCATGGGGAAGGCAGGAGGCAGAGGCTGTGAGGTGGGGGCAGGGTGATAAGGAAAAGCTATTGGGTGGAGGGGAAGAGGTGCCAGGGGAGGCAAGCAGAGAGCAGAGGCTGAGGGGTGGGGGAAGAAGCAGCAGGGAGGCAGGGGACAGAGACAGCATTGGCAGCTGCTTGTTCAGGAACAGAGCCACAACAGATGCCTGCCCCCCCCAGACTAAAAGCCAAAACAAGGGCCCTCCCCCCCATGTTAAATAAGTTATCTTCAATTTGAGTAAATAAGATGTAAAGGACAGAGACATGCATGCACCATCAGGAGCACATTTTTTATAGAACAACCATTCCATCTATGACCTCACTTTTCTTGTACTCAAGGGAAATCTAACACTTTTAAATGGTGAACTAGGAACAAAAGTTTATAAGCTGTCAGGACACTAAGAACTAAGTACTTAATGAATTTATGCAATGCATTGTTAACCTGTAGAATTCATTGCCACAGAAGGTGGCAGAGAAAGAAAGCATAGCCAGGTTCACAAAGGGACTAGATAAATTAGCAGAAGATGGATCTATTAATGGCTACTGAACAAAATGGTTGGAGATACTTCCTTTAGCATCTCCAGAACTATAATAGTGGATGCCAGGAAGACTACTGAATAAGGGATAGATCACTGTAGAATATTATATCCAGTTCAGTGTTCTCCTTCCATAGCAGTGGTTCTCAACCTTTTTTGTACCGGGATCCATTTGTAAACATCAGTGGCCAGTCCTGACCCAGTGCCCCTCACTCCTGACCTGCTGCCCCCAGGCTCCACTAGGCAGGAAGCAGTAGAACCCATTTTTAGAGTTAGTTGATCTGTTTTTAAAGTTTGTTCATGACCCTTTCATATATTTTGGTGACCCATTTTTGGGTCTACAACCTACAGTTTGACAAATGCTACTCTATAGCATCCACTGTCAGAGACAGGATACTAAGCTAGATGGACCTTTGGTCCAGTCCACTATAGCTCTTTGGATGTGTCTATACATTCACTAATGTGCTTTTTCTACTGCACATTACATGTAGTACCTCTCTTGTGAAGTACTAACTAAATGTGCATTAGGCTGCCCTAATACACGGTAGCAAATGTACACACTTTTTTAGTGACAATGTGCAGTGGCCTAATTTTACTGTACATTAGCATATTAGCAGTTTTTGTCGTGATGCTCTAATGCTCAGTAAAACAGGCTACTGCACATTAAAGCACAAATGTAGATGTGCTCCTTATTTTCTTACCTTCAATTGGTTTCATGTTACATTATAATCCATCTGACTCCAGAATTCTTTCCTCCCTTCTTGTGATAGGCCTTGATCTCCCAGTAAACAGCTTCTTTTCTTCTGCTAACTGTGTGTCTGCTACCCATGGCAATTTCTCTTACCCCCTCCTAGAACTGTTTTTTTCTTTTATGCGGTGATTGGCTCATTCTCGTCAGACCTGACAAAGAATGTCTTGCACTCAACACTTGTCTAACTCTATCCCAACTATACAGTTGGCCCAATAAAAGATATCACCCTACATAGTCATTTTCCCTCTTAAAGGGCAAACTGGTCTTAAAGTCCTCTCCTGTAAAAAGGCCCATTTTCCTGTTCTAAAGGGGTCAATCCCAAGCACTGGTGACACCAGTATCTCAGTGGCCCTGGACAACAATAGAAAGAAGCATGGAGGGAAATTCTCACTCAGTGAATTGGCTCCCATATATTTCTACTTCAGATGTAAAATTTAACTGTTTAAACTCTGTAAACTAACAGCCTATGCACTAATAAGCCTTAATTTGAAGGCTTAAGTGAAACATCAGATGTTTCTTTGGACTTGAGCTGGCTCTCTCGAAAAATCTCTCATTACTCCTTTTCTATATAATAAAGTATTTGAGATAAAAGACTGAGCTTAGCAAGGTGTGGTGAAGATCTATGTAGTCCTTTCCTGTTTATGCCATAAGGGGTTCTATGCTTTCATAGAAGAATAACCCTCAATGGCATTCCAAAATCAATGTCAGATCATACGACGTCTAGTCTACAGCAAGAACATCATACTAAACCCTGAGGTTGACAAAGTGGAAAAAAACTTTTACTAACATCAACAGAGTTTAGCCCTGTATATATTCACATTTCTTAATCCTCACAGTTTAAAGTTTGATTCTCAGAGAGGTCTGGAAAGCAGGTTAAAAGAACTGTAACACTGAACAATGTCTATTAAATATATATAAAGTAGCAATAAAAGAATATATAGTCACACTGAAAAATAGTTTTGGTTTTTACACACTTCTTTCAGCAAGCTAAGACTTGTTATGAGGCCCACCAGCTAGATGTCTGAGCAGATTCAGGACATACTTAGATCAGACTAAAAAAATATTTTTGTGTGTTTGGGCAGGCAGGAAAGGTCCCTCTGGGCTGTGTAGAAGCTTGCTAATCAAGCCACCCTAAATTACATATGAATTTATTTTCAAAAGTTTAAAAACTATTCAAGTCTGAGGATCAGAGATTTGGCTGTGTCAGTAATTGGTGAAGTACACTCCTCCCCTCCCCCCACCCACCAAAAATACCTGTATTCTTATTTTAACCTTAAACAATCAATCAAAAACAGTACAAGATTAGGCACAAAAACCTCTCTTGCTCAGGGGTTCAGATCAGGGTCCCTTTTATCAGTTCTGCTTCATTTCTTATGGAAAAATAAAATAAATGTTAAAAAGAAAAATTAAGAGGATGGTTGTGTTAATTCTGCCATTATGCAGAATACAGTTCATTGTTTGATTTAGACTGGGACCAAAAATTTAAGTGAAGTGAAGTGAAATGATTCTTAATTAATTCAGACTTGCTCATTCTTCCTTACATTGTGTACAAGTATATATGTCAGTAAAATCATTCACAAAACTGATCAGATTTCACAAACCTGATCAGTTGGACTAGGTTTATTAAATAAGGCAGAATTAGGATTTGTTCAGGTTTCAAGACTGAATATAAGGCAGGGGACTTAAGAGCTATTTTGCCAATTTTCCCTCTTGGGAAAGAAAACAAACCTTTCCCTGTAACTCAATAAGCAGGGATGATCAAGAATAGTTTTTGCGTCTGACCTAAATTTCTCTTACTCTCAGTAAAGTCTCGAACTGCTAAGCTCGTTTTTCAGAGAGCTGACACTTCTCACAGTGTGCATACTGAACTGTCTCACATCCTCCCTGTGTGTTATACCTTGGTAACAAGGGTGGGGGAGAAGGAGGACTTTAGCTGGAAACACAACATTTTTGCTAGTGGCATTCTCTACTACGATCATGATCTTCAATGTAGCAAAAGATGGATGCCTACTGTCAGTACTGTGTATGTAGTAACCAGGCTCTCAGTTTTATCTGGGCAAAGATGATCCTAGAAAAATTTTGGAAGAAGAGTAACTATGCTTACAAGGGACAGAAAAAAATGTGAATGACTATCTGAGAAAAGCTGGTAAACTACAAGTGGTCAAAATTAAAGTCTTAATTTTGCCTTTTGCTGTTTGCCTAATCACAGCCAGCTACAGAGCCTGAGAGTAAGGAGCCAAAACTGCTTCCAAATTCTCAGAGGCATGCAGTTACAGTGTCCATGAGGTTTAAATACTCACATACACAAGCACACATGAACACATGCATTATTAATTGACCGTTTGTCAGTTCAGTATTTGTATATTTGTCTATACTATGTGTGACCAATATTTCCAGAAAGAAAGCATGTCTACACACACAAGCACACAGAAGCAGTTGTTAGATGATCATATACAATCACACAATCATGGTTTCCAAACTTTATAAAAATTCTGTCATGAAATCATCCCAATAAACCAGGGTTCCAAAGAAGGCTGGGATCCCAGAGCTACCACAGGACTTGGGTACATTCTGGTGAATTTTAGGTAATTCTTCTTGAAAAGATTAAACAAAAAGTCATGAAATATAATCAAATATTGACCTAAAAGGGCAAAATTCCTTCTAGTAACTCCCCATCCATATCTTATTTGAAAACTTGTCTTTTTGACAGATGTTGCTCTTCCACATAAACGTCTCCCCACTCTTGCCAACAAAAAGATGTGTTCGTCATATTTTTAATGCACTGTCTCTTAATTATCCAGTGTCTATTCTATGTATTCCACATCTGGCCATCTGCACATTCCCTAAATCTCACCCCATGAGTCCTCTTGTCTCCTTCTGTGTCCCAGTTAATTTTGTGCCACCAAAAGTGAGTCCTGTTTCTCCCAGTATGTCCACTGCTTTCTCCCTTAGCAATAGTGTATTGACAGGTGAGTACACAAGGTACAAGCCTTGCTATCTAAGGGGAGGGTGCCAGAATGAAGCTAGGGGGGCATCTCACCCTCTGCCCCTCCTCCGTCCATGGTATACTTTCCCTGTAGTGGCCCCAGCTCCAACTCTGGCAGCTAGGAAGGCAGAAAAGTGGCAGTGGTGCATACTGCAGGAGTGGCCAGAAGTTTGTACCTGCTGAAGGAGATATCACCACCCTTTGTTTTGCCACTGAAAACCAGTATTTTTTGACCATTCAAGATGCACCTTGATGGCAAAACAATGAGGTAAAATCTCCCCTGACTGCAGAGAACCTGCAGCCACCACTTCTGCACTATGGGTGTGTCTACACGTGATGTGTTAATGTGCATTAGCCTAATTTAAGGCACATTACAGATGTGTGTCTACAGGTGCATGCCCTTAATGCACATTAAAAATGACAAAATTAAGCTAATCATGACTAAATTTGATACCTGCAAATGCAAATTTAGGCACGATTATTTGAAGCGCATGAATGCATGCGTAGACATGACCCAGCACTAACTTTAGTGCCTGGTCTGCCCAGCCACTAGGGGCACATGGCAGGGCTACAGGCACTTGGCACTAATTTTAGTGCCAAGTCCTGCATGTGTAGACACCTGTCAAAAAGTTGCTTAATGCACATTAGCTTAATAAGCATTAAATTTAGTTACGCTTAAATGCACGTATAGACATGCCCTCTGTGTCACTTTGACCCCCCTGCTTTGACCCCCCTGCTCCCAGTGACAAAGCTAGACAGGGAAGGTGCAGGAGGGTGCAGTACTGCCCAGACTGCCTGTGATCTTCTGTCATGAGTGAATGGAGAACTGGGCTGTAATACTTCACCAGCATGCCCTGACTGCATGAACCAGGCTGGCAACTTCTGTATCTCTGCCTATTTGCCCTGACACTTCTACTGCTTCCTGCCCAATTTGAGGACCTCTATTAGAAGGCAGAGCAGTTTAAGGAAAGAAGCAGAGGCAACCCCAAAGCTCCCACCCATTTCCACAGACGCTGTAACTAGTTGGAAAACATCTGGTTTTTTGTTTTATGTTTTCAGAATGGATTTGCCAGCTACCTCAAGACATTGGCCAGTCCATAGGTCTCAGAGTGCTGGGTTTAGAAATATGGTTCCGTGTCAGCTGAATGGGGATAGTTGGCAATCACCCAGAGTCTGAAAAAACTTTTAAAATCCATCTGAATGGTAACTGTAAATGTAGAATCCTTATCCTACTGATCTCAGTGGTGTGTGTGTGTGTGTGTGTGTGTGTGTGTGTGTGTGTGTGTGTGTGTGTGTGTGTGTGTGTGTGTGTGTGTGTTTTGCCAAATCAGAAAATAATGTGATTCTCACTGCTTCCTTTTAGGACATCCTGTATGGCCTGCTGATGACTCTAAAAGTGCAGTATTGAAAGACAAATTACAACCAAGACAGATCAGTAAGAACATTTTTGTGAAAAATTGCTTTTATAATTGTTTTTTTAATTGTGGCTCATCAATGACAGTTGAGGTTAGAGACCTCAAGTTTTATAGACTGGAGATTCCTTGGGGTAGGATTCACCTTTTTCATTTGAATGAATTTTGCCTAGTAGAACAAGGCTCCTGTTCTTTGTTCCCTGAGGCATAACTGTGAAACAAGGAACAACCACAGGCACTGAGGAAGAGTTATAATATAGTTTTGTTGAGACAAACTCTAAATGCATAGTCCCAACCTCTACGCCATGGACATTACGCCACAGACAAATGCTACATAGTAGTGTCTTTCTAAGGAAGGCTGAGCTTGCCTGGAAAGCCTACTGATTCCAGTGAGCGGAATAAAGACACAGAGGCGATTCAAAGATCCATAGGACTTACAAAATCTTTACTCTACTACACTCCGTTAACTTCAATGAAATCACATTAATGAAAAACTGATTAAATGAGACATTTTTCTAATGGTTTTCACAGTTTGCTCTCAGGAACATCTAAGGCCCAAGAATACTTCATGATCATCTACAGAAGGCAACAGAAACCTACAGCCTGCAAGCCAGATCTGGCCTATGAAGAGTTTGGACCCAGCCTGTGGTTGCTTGGGGAATTGTTAGCATGCAGCACCAGGGGTCCAAGAATGTCTTTGTGTCTGATATTCATCTAGCGTCATCCCCAAGGTCCTTGTGCCCACCCTTCATCCCAGCAGATTCCTATAACATTCTCCATAATAGTGATGATCCAACTGTACCTTGCCACAGAATTTGTTCTTCAGTGGGGCTGCTGGTCATAGGAATCTGCAGCATGATAAGCCGAGACTACAGATGGGGGATGGGGGAAAGGGCATCATGCACAAGAGCAAAAGTGCAGGGAGGTTGGTTTGGCAGCAGAGGATTGGCAGCCTGGGGCTGGAGCCTAGTTGCTAGCAGTGGCCCACAGTCTGTAAAGGTCTATAGCAGGAAACATTCTGATAAATAAACAGCAGGGAACTGGGATTTGATGGGACAATAGGACCATGAAACTCTTGGTCCCCTAGGTCCAGTGCTGATCCATACTCCATATGTAGCATGCACAGGGCCTGGGACCTGCCCCAGCAGGACACGTGCCACATGCTACATGCAGTGCCTGGCCCAGGACCCATGCTGTATGCAGTGTTCCCTTCCCCACCAGCCATACTGGGGGGTAGGGGGTGTGGTGGAAGCACCATGTGTGTGTGGATCCCAAAGCAAGCACTGCATGTGTAAGGCATCCCAGATGAGCCCTGCACAGGCACCATATGCAATGTAGCCCTGGACCAGTCAGAGTGAGTACTGATTGCACTGGATCTGGCATGTGCAGGGAGTGGATCCCTGGACCCAGTCATGCCTGCAGGACCAGCCACACACTATTCATGTGGCCTCTGGGGCCCAATGAGTTTAACACCCCTGGTTTAATTTGTTCTTTCAATTAAGGAGCAGAGAAGAGACATCAGATGCTCTCCATCTACTTTCTACAGGCTGGATACTATTTTATGTAATTTTTCAAGGTTCCTTCTTCATCTTTTTACTTTAAAGATAAAGAAACCCAGTCATTTGCAACCCTATTTATGTTTCCAGACCCTAAATCATTCTGATAGCCCTCCCTGAGCTTCCTCTAATTAATCCTCTAATATCCTTTTATTTGGGGGGGGGGGGACTAGTGCTACCTACAATATTCCAAGGAAGGTATACATTTTTTTAATCTATTGGTAAAGTAAGATTTTCTGTATTAATTCTCTTTGCTATTCTTTGTGCATCCACCACCTTGTTTACTTCACTGAGTACTCCTGCACAAGTCTTCCTCGAGCTATCCTCAATGTTGCCCAGGTTAGCTTCACAAGTTGATGAGTTAATTTAAAAACCTCTAGGATGTCTTTGTAGTTCAGATTTTTTGTACATTTTGGTAGTGTTTATTCCCTTCAAATACCTGTCAAACTATTCTGCCTCCCTGCCCTGTCATTTAGCCATGCAGTACATACTTCTGAAAGAGTGAAAAGGTAATGTAAAGACCTAGCAAAAAGAAAAAGGCCACCCCTCACATAAACCTGTTTCTCTTTCCTAAGCACTTCTCTTCATAGCACCTCCATTTTCCCCACCTGGAGTTCTCCTAAAGACTTGCTTAGTAGACTAAGTCTACTGAAGTTCATCTGAGGAACAATCAGCTTAAACAGTTGTATTCTAATACTATTAACGTTTTCAAATCGACTTCCTATTTTCCTACTGGAAACCCTGCCAAATGCACTCTTCAACAGGCACTAAAATAATTTGGATAGTTGATATGCAATCCAAATTTTCAGTGGAAAATTGCCAGATTCAACATCTGTGAGAAAGTGGGTAATTTTTATTATCCACAGAGAGCATACACTCAGGCCGATATTTTCTACCTCCACACTCTCCTTCTACTGGAGCTGCTTTATGGTTTTACATGACCAACAGCCTGCCAAAAATTACTTAACCCCTTTTTCACCACCAGAATCTGATAATGCTTCTGAAGATGTTTAACCGAACTTCAGTCTAGTAAGATATTGTCAAAGCAAACACACATACCTAATAACAAGCTGCACTTATCTCTGTTACTGCTTAGACTTCAGACAACTATGATAAAGCATATTTAATATTTACTTCTGTCTACTTATGCTGCCAACTGAGACAAGAAACAAGAATATTATCAGGCTCCATGTAAATAGTTAACTGTTTTCTCTTGCTCCTCCCCTTGCTAAGGAAGGTACCTGTAAGAACAGCTGCTGGGGAGGCAAGGATGGGAAAGTGCCTTTGGGAAAGCAGATCTTTTTGTTGAGAACTGAGCTGAACCCCAGGATGGAGAAGTATTTCTCTTGCATGAGCTGTTGCATATGATAAGTTGCTTAAGGTAAATAATACTTGTTTCTAGTATAAAGACCTTGCTGGTTGCATCTGTTTCTTATTTCTGTCAAGTTACCTTGCCACCATATAGGTCAGGTCCTCAGTTCACAGATGTCTATGGATCTATGCTGATTTTTACCAGCAGAGAACCTAGCCTGACATTAACTTTTTCTATTTGTACAGCTTACATCATGAAACCAACCAGACAGTTTCACTTCCTGTTTAGATTTAATTTCATGATTCATTTGCAAATGGAAGAGTTTTCAAAAGAAAATGGGAATCTGGCATTTCAAAAAAATAGTATGGGACAAAGCAATAGATTTGTAATGACTCCTTGGTGCAAGCACAGACATACAGGAATGCAAAGAACAAGCAACAAGGAACTTATTTGTGGAACTGTAGGTAACATCTGCAGTCCCTTGGTCTCAGTAACTAACTAAAAGCTCACTAAGGTACCATCTCCCAATTTCCAACTTCTGTAGTTTAAATAAGGGAGTGCCTCCAAATCACAATCTCTACTGCCATAGTCATAAAATCAAAGACTCATAGCAAATTAGGATTGTAAGGGACCCCAGGAACTCATATAGCCCAACCCTCTGCTCCAGGCAGGACAATCCCCAATGATATCATCCCAGCCAAGGCTTTGTCTGGCCGGCTCTTAAAAACTGCTACAGATGGAGATTTCACAACCTCTGAGTAGCCTGTGCCAGTGCTTTACTATCCTCCTCATGAGAAAGTTTTTTCCTTATATCCAACCTAAACTTCGCTTGCTGCAACTTGAGATCATTGTTCCTTGTTCTGTCATCTGCCAACACTCAGAACTATCTAGCTCCATAGTTGAAGGCTGCTATTAAATCCATTCTCAGTCTTCTCTTCTACAGACTAAATAAGTCCACCTTTCACACCCTGTCCTCATAGGTCTTGTTCCCCAGCTCCCTAACACTCAAGAAAATATGAAATAAAATTGGTCCCAGGACTGACTCCTAGTGCACTGTACTCAATACCAGTTGCCAACTAGACATCAAGCCATCAGCTGCTACCCTTTGAGCCCGATGATCCAGCCAGTTTTGTATCCACCTCACAAACCATTCATCCAATCTATAATTCCTTAAGATGGCTTAGCTGGCTACTATTTTTTCTACTATTTTTTAAATAAAAATAAACACTTTCAAGCCTGAATTACTTGCTACAGTTCCTTTAAATGAACGAAAATAGATGTCCAACTGCAAATAGAAATCCAAACAGATAACCAACTGGTTGCCCTCACTGCATAGAAGCATCTCATTTGCTAGATGACCTGAAGCACTAAAAATGTTCATCTCATTTGTTGAAAAAGCTATCAAAGTTAATTTGGCAAGTGTTCATACACATTTCATTATGTAAGAGAGACCAGTTTTCCCCCATGTACATGCACTGACATTTTAAGAAAGGAGTGGATATCATGGTCTCTCTGTATGCCTCAGAAGGGAATAACTTCAGGTATTTAAGAAACATAAAATCTCAGCAGCTTCAATTACTTATTTTTGCATTCCCTGATGTATAACAAATTCAAGCAAAGTGGGAGAGACCAAAATCTTGCCAACAAATCCACATACTGGACCATATAGACTCACTGTCTGATCTTCTCTACTGAATTCTTTCAAACGCTATTAGCCCTGGAAATGAATCAGAACCACAAATCTGATCTATTGAGAGATTTGCAGCATGAAGTATGATACTTGCTTGATCTTCAGATACTTTGTCCCACTGTCCTGAAGTGTATAGGAGCTGCAATGGATAAATGAAGAGCATACTTAGGAGAAAAGCACCCTTTTACTTTAAATACATGCATATTTATATAGCCCCTGTTCTCCAGTACACCCCCTATTCTCACCATTTTTAATATCATCCTTTGCTGCATTATATCTAACAATAGCTGCTAGCTTCTTGGGGTAGAATCATCTTATTTGCACTTAAGTACCATACATACCAATAGCACTGTTATAAGTAATACTGTTACTCTGCACTTTGTAGCAGCTGTCACTTCAAGATCTCAAAATACTGAGCAAACATCAGTGAGTTAAGGGCCTAATCCAAAATCCACTGAACTAACTTAAAAGATTCCCACTAACTTCAATGAGCTTTGGAATTCCTTATAAGGTAACTATTAATATTACCAGTTTGCAGATGGGTAAACTGTTGGACAAAAAAGGAAAAAAAGATGCAGAAACAGGCTTGGAAACAGAACCCAGGAACTCTGGCTCCCAGTTGTTTTCTCCTCTTAATCAATAACTGTAGACAAATTGATTTAAAATAGGTAGATAGATAAATGAAAGGCCATACCATACCTTGAGGACACTACATTTGTTTAAGGATACATAGGAGTGAAAAAGGAGAGTCTGAAATAGATTTAAAACTAGTGGAGAGAGGTAACTAGCCATGTTAGTCTGAAGCCAGGCAAAAGGCAGAATAAATTTGCACCTCAGGGTGCCTATACATGAGCAGCAAGGCTGCTTCGACACGCTGTAATTACAATGCATCAGAGTAGACTCAATTAATCGAATCTGCTGAAGCATGGTAATTACCACACTCCAACAGACTCCAGGGTCTCATGTATCAGCATTCCCATGTTTAAAAATGGGGGGGGAAGGGCGGGCATTAACTAAAGCTGATTTGACAAGCTTTAGTTTAAGCGCTCTCAGCACTTTTTTTAAGCACTGGGATGACAATACATTAGACACTTTGGACACTCTAATTAAAGTGCACCCCCCACCCCACGCATGTGTATAAGTGCCCTCAGAAACTAAAACAGAGATGCATAAACTTTTGTAAGCACCAGCTCACTTTATCAGATGCTATGAAAGGACTGCAGGAAGCAGAGCTTCTAAATAGAAAACAATTATTAGAGTACAAAAGGTAAGGAAGGGGGAGGAAAAAGGATGGGGCACTGTTGAGAGAGGTAAGGTGCACCTGATAAAGTATGTCACTGCTTACTTAATTTATTCATCTCTGATTTAAGTAGTCTATAACAGTGGTTCTCAACATTTTTATACTCAAGGCATCCCTCAGAAAATGTCAGCTCTTAGGTTTCACTCACATTTTGACTACAGAAACATAATACAGCAATTCCTATGCTGCAAAGAACTCAGAAAGCCCGCAACAGGTCAGAATGTTTTTAACACTATGAATTGCAATTTCAAACCTCTGTGTTTACTTCGTGAATCATGTTTACACACCTAACAGCGCTACAATTGCGTGACACCCTTCATCACCCTTGAAAGGATCTCAAAGAACCCTAGGGTGCTACAGAATCCTAGTTGAGAATCACTGATCTATAAAGGTGCAAATCTATTTTGCCTTTATTCTTAAAAACAGTTGACACTGTTGAAATCCTATGCAGAATTGGAAGCCAGCAACAAAACTATAAGCACCGACTGTTCCCTAAAAAGGATTTCTAACAGCATAACAAAATGTCTGTCCAACTAACAGAGTGACATGGTGAATTTGTAAGCTAAGAGGGGTTTAAGACCTAGAAAGATGTTATAATGGCATCTCAAGCAGTTTCAGGTGTACAGTCTTAAAAATAAGAAGCCTGAAGAATAGAGAGAATATGGAACACAAAAGCCCCTAAGAAACAAGACACGTTTCAGTGAGTGTAAAAATAAAAGAGGGTGTTAATCTTCCTGTACAGTGACATACTTTCTCTTTTTGGATGTGAAACGCTGTGGTTGAAGCACAGGTGCCAAACTTAGCTCTCTGTGGAAAAAAATGGGTAAAAATTGTTTGAAAATGTTTAAAACCTTTTTCATGACAGCTTCTGCATCTTTAGCTGATCTTACAGATGTCTACCAACTACCCTAAGGCACTGTAACATCACCCAGCAGCCTGATTACGGACCAATTTCAATAACTTTTAGTAGCAATCCAATTTTAGGGCAGATCATGCTTCTATAAAAATGACCAGTAAACTCAGATTGTCTTTGATATGGATCAAACTGGGCCTTTCTTTTATATGGCATCTTTTATGTTATGTTAGGAGTTCCCCCAAATATCTGGTCTACATATAACTGATCACTGGCAATCAATTACTTCGTCTTCTTTATACCTAAAAATTATTTGGGAGATGGCAATTATTCCCAATGGCACTCTGAAATAGTTCTGCTACTTTAACACTATCCTAAAGTTTTCTGCTCTACCACCAGGGTTCAATATTCCAAAGTCACCATTCGTACCTTCAGCAGGCAAAGTTCTTTGGGTATCTTTTATTAGACCAACTGAGTAGTTGGGAAAAAGTTCTTTGCAAGCTTTCAGGAGCAATCACCCTTCTTCAGGCATAGGAAGTATCTGCTGTTCTGAGACTCCAAGGAATGAAAGAAGATAAAAGCTAAAATAACTTTTTTCCAACTACTCAGTTGGTCTAATAAAAGATATCACACCTACTTAAAGAATCTTGCCTGGCTATGTCCTTAGACCAACACAGCTACAAGCAAAAACCCAGCACTTGTACATTCAGCCGTTAAAAAAAGTAGAGATAAACAAAAAAAGTTAACATAAAATAATAGCCTGATCTAAGTCTTTTAGTAAAATTCAGATCTTTAAGGGGACTAGTTAAGTATAGGTGGAATAATGCAATTTTTAAAAATTATATACGTCTGTGTTCTGTATGCTGGCTAAAATTACGAGCTTTGAACTATTACAAGAAAACCTGTTCATGTTGTAATTTAGGATAAATTAGAAGCTATCAAGAAAAACACTGTTCTTCAGAATCCAAAGTTCTGTGGTCAATTTGTAGACTCAAGAAATTCACAGAATTTGACTAAGGTTCAGTTATTTTCTATATTTTCGGGCTTTATGGGGGGAGTGGTATAAATGATACAGTCATTCAGGCTCCATTGTTGGCAACAGTAGTATGAAAGAAAAGCTAATTCAGGCCCCAGTCCTGGCAAGTGTGGGAGGAACATCAAGGGAAAAAGAACAGTAGCCTTCCCAGTGGAACATGGGGAAATACAAATTAGGATTGAAATACACTGGAAAACCTGCCCAGCTTACCAGTCCTTTCTACAGCAGTGAACAGGTGCTTCAGAGGGACTATTGTTATCATGCAAACATATCAAGTCTTCAACACAGAAATGAAATGATACATTATACAGCACTGGGAGTTTGCATTTTAGCCCAAACTTAGAGATATCAATTTTTCCAAAGAGACTGATATTTTAATAATAGTTTTCCTATAGCAAAAGATTAATCTTGGATTTATCCATTTCATCAAACAAAATATATAACCACTTCAATGTCTCTTTTTCTTAAATCCTTTAGAGAATATATCTAAACAATAAGAGGTACCTCTCTGATAAACATGTAAAACCTGTATGTTAACTTTGGGAACTGAATATAGTATTAAGAAATTTGTCGTGAATTGACAACTTTAAGGCAGCATTAGACAGCTGTCAGCAGAATTTGCTACAGTACAGCTTCAGATTCTTTTAATTCAGAAACAAGGGCCAGATAGAACAATAATGGACACCATACAAAAACAATAATGGACATTGTACAAAACACAGTGTGTAACAGTGCTCTTATGTTTCTACCATTTTAAGATCATACCACTGAATAGTGCTCAATACGAATTCTCTGTTTCTACAGGAACTGTAAAGTCTTTCAAACGGGCAGAAATTGTTAATGGTGCGCCCAATAGTTCTATACAATGGAGATTCACATATTCATATTATATATACTCCAGCCCCACATATATTCTTTATATTTAAGTACTGCTAGGGATGGCTTCTCTTTCATGGAAGCGTTCATTACTTCACCTCCACTCAAATGAGTCTGTATTCATACAGCAAGCTCATAGTTTCATAGTTGGTAGGCTCAGAAGGGACCTGAGCAGATCATCAAGTTGGACCCCCTGCCATGGCAGGAAAGAGTACTGGGGTCAAATGACCCCGGCAAGGTGTTCATCTAGCCTCCTCTTAAAGACCCCTAGGGTAGAAGCCAGCACCACTTCACTTGAAAGTTGGTTCCAGATCCTAGCCACCCAGACAGTGAAGTAGTGCCTCCTGATATCTAGCCTAAATCTACCCTCTGCCAGCTTGTGACCATTATTTCTAGTCAATCCTGGTAGTGCTCGGGGGAACAGGGACTCCCACAATGCTTTCTGATCCCCCCTGACTAGTTTGTAACAGGCCACTAGATCCCCCCTCAGCCTTCTCTTGTGGAGGCTGAACAGGTTCAGGTCCCTGAGCCTTTCCTCGTAGGGCCTGCCCTGCTGCCCCCTGATCACGCGAGTGGCCCTCCTCTGGACCCTCTCCATGCTGTCCACATCCCTCTTGAAGTGCGGCGCCCAGAACTGGACGCAGTACTCCAACTGCGGCCTGACCAGTGCCGCATAGAGGGGGAGGATCACCTCTCTGGACCTGCTCGAGATGCATCTGTGGATGCATGACAAGGTACGGTTGGCCTTCCTAACTGCCTCCCCACACTGCCGACCCATGTTCATCTTGGAGTCAATGATGACTCCAAGATCCTTTTCCACCTCCGTGCTGACAAGAGGGGAGTTCCCCAGCCTGTAGGTATGGTGCCGGTTGTTCCTCCCCAGGTGCATCACCTTGCACTTGTCTGTGTTGAATCCCATCCTATTCTCATCCACCCACCCTTGTAACCTGTCTAGGTCTGATTGTAGCCTGTTGCTTCCTTCTAGTGTGCCCACGTCCCCCCACATCTTAGTGTTATCAGCAAATTTGAACAGGGTGCTTTTTACCCCCTCGTCCAAGTCACTGATGAAGATGTTGAACAGTGCGGGCCCGAGGACCGAGCCCTGGGGGACCCCACTGCCCACATCCCTCCAGGTCGAAAATGACCCATCCACCACCACTCTCTGGGTGCGGCCCTCCAGCCAGTTGGCGACCCATTTGACTGTGTGGGTGTCGACACCACAGTCCCCCAGTTTCTTAATGAGAACGGGGTGAGAGACAGTGTCGAAGGCCTTCCGAAAGTCCAGAAAGACTATGTCCACTGCTACCCCTGCATCTAAGGATTTGGTGACCTGGTTTTAGAAGGCCACCAGGTTGGTCTGACAGGACCTGCCTCTGATGAACCCGTGTTGGTTGCCCCTAAGCATAACCTTCCCCGCTGACCCCTCGTGGACATGTGCCAGGATAATTCTCTCAAGTTT
Organism: Gavialis gangeticus; assembly: GCF_001723915.1. Lineage (NCBI taxonomy): Eukaryota > Metazoa > Chordata > Crocodylia > Gavialidae > Gavialis > Gavialis gangeticus. The sequence continues at coordinate 94,608,695 of NW_017729022.1, read as the reverse complement.
ACCCAGGATCAAGGTAAGACTACCTGGGCTATAGTTCCCCGGGTCCTCCTTCCTCCCTTTTTTGAAGATGGGAACCACGTTGACCTTCTTCCAGTCCTCTGGCACCACACCAGAGCACCACGAGCGCTCGTAAAGCCGTGCTGAAAAAAATGATGCTGAAAGGAAACCAGCATCATGTGGGTTCGTCACAGGTAGATCCTGCCTGACAAACCTTATAGCATTTTATGACCAGGTCACACACTGCCTTAACACAGGAGCTGAGGCAGATGTCATCTACCTGGACCGTAAGAAGGCCTTCGATACAGTTTTGCATCCTATTCTCATAAGGAAGCTAGCAGGCTGCAGAGTGGACACTTACACAGTCAGGTGGGTGGCCAACTGGCTTAGGGACCACACCTAGAGAGTGGCGGTGTATGGGTCATTTTCAGCCTGGAAGGAGGTGGACAGTGGGGTCCCACAGGGTTTAGTCCTTGGACCGGTGTTATTTAATATCTTCATCAGCAATTTGGACAAGGGTGTGGAGAGCACTGTCTCCAAGTTCACAGATGATACCAAGTTATGGGGCAAAATTAACAGGCTAGAGGGAAAGGGAGCAGATACAGGCCAACCTGGACAGGTTGGATCAATGAACAGAACGAAAAAGGATGCAATTCAACAAAGACAAATGCAAGGTACTCCCCCTAGGGAGGAGGAATCTCCAGCACACCTATAGGTTGGGGGGTGACCTCCTCAGCAGCTCAGTGGCTGAAAGGGATCTTCGAGTCATAGTTGACTCCAGAATGAAAATGAGCCAGCAGTGTAACAAAGCTATCAACAAAACCAATTGTACCTTGTTGTGTATTAGTAGATGCATGACCAACAGATTGAGGGAGGTGATGCTCCCCCTCTATACGACATTGGTCAGGCTACAGTTGGAGTACTGTGTCCAGTTTTGGGTGTCGCACTTCAAGAGGGATGTGGAGAAGCTGGAGAGGGCCCAGAGGAGGGCCACTTGCATGATTAGTGGCCTCCATGCAAGACCCTACGAGGGGAGGTTGAGGGATCTGGATCTCTTCAGCCTTCACAAGAGACGTCTGAGGGGAGACCTTGTAGCAGCCTATAAGTTTATCAAGGGAGGACAACAGAGAATTGGAGATGTGCTATTTACTAGGGCACCCCTCGGAGTAACTAGGAATAATGGGTACATAGTAGTCAAGAGTAGATTCAAGTTAGACATTAGGAAGAAGTTTTTCACAGTAAGGGTGGCCAGAATCTGGAACAGGTTGTCAAGAGAGGTAGTACTATCACCTAACTTGGAGGTCTTCAAGAGGAGGCTAGATAGGCTGGGGTCATCTGACCTCAGTTCTCTTTCCTGCCTAGAGAAGGGGGTCAGACACAATGATCCTTCGGGGTCCCTTCCAACTCTACAATCTATCAATCTATGAATAACTAAAAACAAAAAATCCGAAGCAAAAAATTCACCATATTTTTCCACACCACAATCATGAATGGGTGGCTCACAATATGAAGACATTCAGTCCCCAACTCACTAATATTAGTGAACTACTTTAAAAAGCATTTTGGCAAACACTTACAAATTTAATCACAGCTGCCTATAATATTTGGTGTTTTCGTTAAAGCCTCAGCTCATAGAATGAAATAACAACATAAGAATCTTATCTTTCATTTTAAATAAGTAAGATTCCAGTCTTCAAGATTGTGGACAAGAGCTTAAATGTGAACCTGAAAGGCCCAGAAGGAAAATAAAAAGAACTAATAATTCACTATTATTGAATTCCATGATTTTGAGTCAGTCTCGTTAATTTTCAGGGGAAGGGGGGGTTGACATGGTTTTTGAACCCTTGGTATTGCCAATACTGTATTTAATAGAACAGTGACCCATGCCTATATCTGCATGATATTAAAATAAGTGATTAGGTTGTTTGGTGTCTAAGTCTTACAGTGACAGCAATCATGTTTTCAAGTATGCAACTGCCAAATATATATATCGTGATTTACTGAAAGATCCTAAATAAGATGGTAGAATGTTAATATTGCCTAATTAGAAACACAAGATTTAGGAAATGTTAACATTAAATATATACAAGCTTATTCTGCCCATTTCTATGTAAATATTATAATAAACTTTTTAATTATGATCATGTAATATTTTTATACAATACAATTCATCCATTTCTCCCCTACAAACTCCTACACATGTAGAATCTTTCATTTTTTCTTTACATCCTTTCATTGTCATAATAATCAGAGGCATAGCCATAGTTTTAGTGATATTAGCTGCAAGAATGAACCCCTATGCTCCATTGTCTTTAATGCTGCTCCACATAAGCTATCTTTGGATTTTAAAAGATGTATTTTTGTATTATTTTAACAAATACAATGATATCAAGAGTACAAGAGAGGTGGAAAATAATAGCAACCATTGAATATATCTGTCAATATAGCTGTCAGCTGGTAGCAGGCAGTACTGCTTGAGAGAAAGGTCATTATAGGTATCAGAGCCATAATTTTCATTTATGATTCATATGCAAAATGTAAAGAATTGTGAATAATGAACATATATTTTTGCACAGAGTCACCTGAGCTCAGCTGGTGGAGCTTTCATGAAGGAATGATGGGAAGTTCTTATTTTTCTACATAAATTAATGTTTTTCATGGTAAGTATGTCTCCCTCATATTTGCTGTGATGTGTTAGTAGCCTCTGTTGACATACAAATACATTTCGCTTTGAAAAGAAGTTGAACAAAACAACAAGTAACCTTAACACCACCTCCATTTTCTAACTCTTTAGAAAATCTTTTCTAGTTCTTTATTCCCACACACATCATTAAAAACTTATATAATAGACATCTGACAGTTATATAGCACTTTCCATCCCAGGGTGATTTACATTTGGAGATGCCACTTATGTGCGAGGGTCACTTAATCCACCTCAGAAATCAAACTCACCTCTAAAGAATAACACTATAACTACTTAAGATTAAACATTCTGGCTGATATTTCAGCATAGAGAATGAATCCAAACCCTTATCTAAATTGGAGACTGAATTTTGGAAGTAGAGAATAAATTGCTCAAGCTAGATCTTAGCTACATATTCACTAAATATCAGCAATACCCATTGTCTTCTGAAATATGGCACAAGCTATTGAAGTGACTACTTTGGAAACTTGGTTTTACATCTTGTGTGTAAAGCAGAATCTCCAGCAACTCAGTTTTCTCTAATACTATGCTTATCAATTCATTTAGTACACCTACTACTGAATCAGTAGCTCCATTTCCTGTGAGTCCTGGGAGATCTCTCATCCACACACTAAGTACTCTCTGCTCTGCTTAGTTTGCAATATCTTGTTATATCAAAGTGAGAGCTTATATGAGCATACATGCATCTCTAAAGCAGTTTTTCTGTATCCACTGACTTCAGTGAATTGACAGAAATCAAAATCCAACAGTGTACCCTGTATTTACCTGTACACTGACATGTATGTCCATAAGGGCACCTATACACAATGGAGCTCTGCTCTGATGTGTGCTCATTAGCATGCATCAGAGCAGATGCAGTTAATCAAGTCTGCTGCAAATCTGCTTCAGCGTGCTAATTAGCGTGCACTAGCAGCCTCTGTGTCACATGTATTCAGCATCCTCACATTTCAAAATGGTGGCAGAAACACTTTAACTAAACTCATTGAACAAGCTTTAGTTAAAGTATCCTGTAGTTAAAGTGTCCCTGCCACTATTTTGAAGTACAGGATGCTGAATACAAGTGATGCTGCTCTGAGAGCTGCTCTAATTAAAGCGCCCCCCCCCCCCCCCCGGC
>NW_017729022.1:94591209-94604508 GCF_001723915.1 Gavialis gangeticus | reverse complement strand
CCCCCCCCCCCCCCCGGAGCACATGTACAGACACCCTAAATGACATCAAATTCTAATAGTATTGAACCAGAGTCCTTCAAATGCCACAGAGATTGTTAAGCTTCGATTCTGTTAAATAACCAGCAAAAACCTGCATCAGAAACATGGATTACACAACTGCTCTGCCCTTAACCAACACAATCCTAGAATCAAAGAAAAATAGGGCTTAAAGGTATTTCACAAGGTGATCTAGTCTGACTCCCTGCTCCAAGTGGGACTGCCCCTGTCTAAAACAGTCCAGATAATAAGTGTTTATCTAACCTACTCTTGAAAATTTTCAGGGATAGATATTCCACGACCTCTCTGAGTAGCCTATTTGAACACTTAACCAACCTCAGCATTAGAAAGTTCTCTCTAATATCCAACCTAAATTTTCCTAGTTGAAGTTTAAGGCTGTTCCTTCATGTCTTGTCCCCTGCAGCCAAAGATAACAGTCTATCAGCATCTTTATAATCACCCTGTAGGTATTTGAAGACAGCTATCAAATCCCCTATCAATCTTCTCTTCTCCAGACTAAATAATCCTGTTTTTTCCAACCTTTCTTGTAAATCATGTCTTAGACATCTAGTCATTTGGCAGCTTTACACTGGACTCTTTCTAGTTTGTCCATGAAGCTTACATAGAGATAGAATATAAACTAAAGTTGAAGTGCAGTGTCCAAAACTGGATGCAGTACTTCAGGTGAGGCCTTATCAGTACTGAAAAGAGCAGAATAGCTTCTCTTCACTTGCAAGTGACCCTCCTGTTAATGTCGTTATCTCACTCCAGTATGTTCTTGGCTTATTTTTCAAGAAGAGCACAGTAATGACTCATATTCAGTTTATGGTCCACTATAATTCCCATGTTTTCTGCATGACTGCAGTTTAGCCTATTGTTCCCCAATCTGTTTTTGTACATGTATTTTTTTCATCCTAAGTTAAAGACTGCACTTTTCCTTTTGAATTTCCTTTGATTCATTTTGGACAATTTTTCCAGTTTTGTCAAGATTATTCTGAATCCTAATCCTATCCTCTTATCCTCTACAACTCCACCCATCTTTGTATCATCTTCAAATTTGCTAACTGCACTCAATCCCATCTTTCAAGTCATCAGTGAAGATATTAAACAGCACTGGCTGCAGGTAAAACTCGTGGACACAAGACTATGTACATAATGTTTGCAAATTTAATGTTCAGTGCCATCAGATGCTCCATTTCATCAATAGATGCAAAGTAGAGATGCACTCTCAGACTTACTGAATCAGGGTCCTGTGCTTCAGGGATGAATAAGCTTTCGTGAACAAGAGCTCACTTTGTGAAGTGACTGGAAGTGAGATGATATTTAGAAAGGTGATACTGCAGTGGCTTCACCTGAAAAGAGTGGTGGACCTTTACAATTTGAAACATGATCAAAAGCATCCAAACCCCGGCTTCTAATATGGTGCTAGGCAAAATGACATCAGTTCAAAAAGCCACTCCTGGGGCATTTGAGACCTCTGCTTCAACATACAGACTTCAGAACGCCTAACATCCACCTTCCATACTGAGTTCACAATGCCTCAGCTTGGTCAGACGTGTCTCCTGGTTAAATGCTATCTGGACCTCATATCTCTGAAGCGCTGTTTGAACAATACTTCATATGGGTGTGTAAAAATAAATTTCACATTCCATGACAGGACCTTAAGTCTTTTCCCTGCTAATTTGGATGATTAATAAGGTAGTGAAAACAAAATGTCATATCTGAGCAAAGTACAGGACTAGTACATATTATCCCCTTTCTGTGGTTATTGAACCACATGTCCTTTGATGTGTTAATAAAAGAAATGACTCCTGTTCTATGACTGAGCCAAGAAAATAACACATAACGTAAGCTACCAATCCATCTCTCTCAAATGAGCACACAACCCATACTAACTTTAATAGGAATTCAATGGGTGTGTCAGAATTGTGTGGGTGTGTCAAAAAGAAGAATGAAACCCTGAGGGCCGTGTCCAGATGAGCGTGACTGTGTGGTATGTGGTACCACAGATATATCTGCAGCGCCACATACTGCACGTTCAGTTGTTCTCTGCTCTGCAAAGGGAGCAGTGAAGTTGGGGTGGTGGGGCTTAACCCCTGAATATCCAGGGGTCAAAAAAACCCGCACAAAAAAAAAACCAGAGCGGCACACACAAGGGCAGCGTGCACTACTCAAAACCGGAGGCTGGCCAGCCAGAGCCACACTCTGACTGCCACCCAGTCTTCAAGCAGCATGATCACCACTGCTGCAGCCCCAGGAGGCCCCCAGGACCCAAGGTGAGCCTGCTGACCCCAGCCTCCCAGACCTCACCCCGGGTAACCTGCTGCATGCCAGAGGGTGCATGGCACAGGTGCTCCCCATAGACAACTAGCAGCAGCACAAGGTATGCTGCTGCTATTTGTCCCCAGGGAACCGAAAGTCCATGCTTGTGTGGACACAGTCCAGATGTTTATCCATCTGTATACTTAAGAGAGTCCCAATTTAAATCATGTTTGTTCATTTTTTTTAAAAAGCCTACATATGGGTAAAAAACCCTAAATTTTAGGCCACTGCCAGACAGTCAAGAACTTAAACTCTAGAAAAGTCAAATCAGTGTTAGCTTAGAACCCAATTTGCCAAATTATTTGACTTAAGTGGGACTTTCTGTGTGTTCAGCTGGTTTGCTGAAAACAGGACCTTTAACCAAAAAAAATTCGGTAAAACAAGCTTATTATATGTGATGCACTAGCATATTCATTATCTGAATGAATTTTGTTGGAGATTGGAAGAGAAAGAAAGGAAGGAAGTCACAATAGAGGGGTATATTTGGACATTTGTGTACAAGTGACCATTATGTCTCAGCACCCTGCAAATGCTTTCCCAGTTTTTCTTTCTTTTAGACTCTGCAGCACCTTTGTTTCTCTACGTTTATCCTCCGCCTCCCCACCCTCCCTTTCCCTCACTCTCTCTTGGTGGCCATTAACTACACTGACAGTTTGACAGGCTGAAATAAGGAAATAAAACACTTAAACATTGTTTCCTGATGTATGCATTCATCTCTTCTGCCAAACACAGATATTGAGGAGATACTTCACTCCTCCTGTCAGCTCACTAAATTATACCCCAGCTCACATAGCAACACAACTCTCAGGTCTTTCACATTCAGTTGATCTGTCTTCCTATTAGAAGACCATCCAAGTGCCATTTCCTTGTCTTTAGTGGAAGCATCTTATATTTATACTTTTAATACCACATTTTCATATGCCTAAGGTTGGACTTTTGTTAAAAACAGGATCTCACACTTCTGTTTAAGGCAGTCAAAATCCATGCCAATGTGACAGTTTCATTTCATGCATAAGCTTAAAAAATAAAATCACTTACAGAAATAAAATAAACTTTACTGAATTGACTTAAACCTTGTATCATTCTGATAACTGCCTATGGTATCTGGCTCAACCAGAACTCAACTAGCCTTGACTGAGTTTGTTAAAATTTACCATTTAAAATCTACCATCATCAGTTTTTGTTAGAAACTGCTGGTTGACAGAAAACATGTTGTTGAAGACCAGAGGCAGTCCACATTATATACAACACTGCTTACAGCATTAGCTTGTAATGGTCAATGTTGTAAGGCTTCACTACAGGGAAATCTGCAGTGTTGCTGTCACTGCTCATTACCTCCAGTGGGTGTTGCTGTGAACAAATCTATAGGACAAAGAGTGAGGGGAAAAGATACTAGGAAGCTTGTAACAAGTCTCATGTCCTGAAAGTTTCTTTTATTGACATAATTAGGAGGAAGTCATAGTTTGTTCAGAAAGCAAATCATCATATTGGATCTTGGCAGTTTGGTTTCTCCACTCATCCTGTTCCAAATTAATAGGTAAAACATGCACACTTCATTCTCTGCCCAATGTCCTGCAAGGCTGGGATGTTGAACACAAATCAGCATCACCAAAACAAAAATCAACAATCATTTCTTAACTCCAAGAGATCCTACTAAGTAATTCAGGGGCAAAAATAGAAGCATCTGGAAAATCTCAAACAAATGTCCACACTTATTCCCATTAGATGGTAGCAGTATACTCTATTTGTCAATTCCAAAATGTATGAACTGTGGAAACTGGGATGCAAAATCAAGCTCACACTTCCCCTTTCCAAAAGTTACATTTCAATGGAGCCTGAACTGCTGTGAAATCCTCTCTGGGCATGTCTACATGTGCATTAATATGCTGTGATTATGATACATTAAGTTTAGTACCTGTAACAACAGGTACTATCTTAATGCATTTTAATCAGCACTACTATGCAGTAGCACCAGTGCATGCTTTTTATGTGATAATAATGCATTAATGAGCATGGCTTTTGCCGTGATGCACTAATGCAGAGTAAAATTAGCCTACTGTGCTTTTAGCATCTTATCTAGACCCTCCCACTCTCTGTCATCTGATCCTCACTCCCTCCCCCCGACCTGTCCTCTTTCCAAAACATGGTGTTTTTGCCCCACAATGACTTCCATTTCTTCATTATTTCAGATACTACTATTCATGACCCAAGGAAACTGTCTTTGAAGTAGCTACATAAGTCCACTGATCTGTAGATTTAATTGGAGGTGTCCAAAAAATGGGTCCACTAGGGAGAGGCTGCATTTATGGTACTATTGAGATTTTGTTCCTACTAACAGAAACAAATGTTTAAGAGAGATATTCTCCATTAAGGAGCATAGAGGATTCAGATTCGATCACTCTGAAGAGCCAACAGAGCCTGTATGAGTGGAAAAGTAATCCACTGACTTATCCTGGATGGTAAGGGCTCTGCTCTCCTCTTTACCACTCAATACTGATTGTCCAAGGGCAGTACTCCTACTAATTGAACAGTTTCCTTTAGCTACCCTCCAAGAAAAGAACTCAGAAATGGTGCACTGTAATATGTGCTGTTACTTAACTGGAAGGTGTTGAACGTCATGAATGAAAATTAAAGAAAACCTAAATAAAGAAAGTGAGAAGAAACGTAAGTGCCTTACTACTGCCTCCATGCAAGCGTATCAAGGGACAGTTGAACATAGCTGGTTAAATCTTTAGTGATGATGAGTGCACCTTCTTTAACGTGATATTTTTAAGATAAGACGTGAGAATAAGTTTCTGCCCGCTAAAATCCCATGATAATTTTCCTGAGCATGAGGGCTCTGGTTCTAGTATAAAAGCTAAAATTCTACCATAATAGTTAAATTTCAATTCAGGTAATTTACAATGCCTAAAATTTTCCCAGGAATATCGCATAGGTATGCTGTCATTCTTCATTTCTTGTCGTATACTGTTATTTAGTGGTCCTATGCACCACACAACAGCCACAATGTTTCAACACAGAGCTGACTGCATTTTGAAGTTGTGTTAAGCAATTAGCGCACTATATGTGTGTGTGCGCACATATATATGTAAAATGCAAGTGCTTTGGGAACAATGTGAATGAAAGTAGTTTAATAAATTAAGATTTAACTTATCAAATTGCCACTACACATATTAATTGTTTCTACTTTTTGCATGTTGTATGCATTCTTACATTTGTAATCACATATAAATCTAGATGTAAAGGTGTATTTTATGTCCAAAGAGTATGTGTTACTTTGTAATTGAAAATGAACTCATTTGTCAAGTAACACTTGCAATAAAATAACCCCTACTACCTGTCCTTCACTCTATTTCCCATAGTAGGATTGTCTACAGGCTTCTTTATGTTCTGGATCTTCCCTCTTTTTTGAAATATCTCTGTATCTATTTTAGAGCTGGCTGAAATAATTTTGTAAAAACATTTTCCTTTGTTTTGCAAATGTGGACTTTTGAATGATACAAATCATTTCTGTACCATCCAGCATTTTCTATTTTTTCAATTAAAATTAAATGAAAAAAATCCACATTTCTTTTCTTTTGTTTCTCTCCATTGGTTTGTCACCTATCTGCCCATAATGGTTGTCACAGGGTCACGCAGGTGCCCTGTGCCTAGGAAGAGTTAAGGGCAGCTGCCAATCACCTAGGGAGCCCAGGTGGCGGTTGCTGGGGCAACCGGGCTGGTCACATGACCAGGAGGGGGCAGGGCTGGGCCTTTATAAACAGCCCTGGCTGGAGCCTAGTTAGCAGTTTCCTTCTGGTAGCCTGATGTGTGGGAGTTCTGCAGTAGAGCTGAGCAGGGCCAATGGTTGCAGTTTGACCACCCAAGCAGCTACAACATGGTAAGGGTGAAAAGAACCCTGATGCGGAGGCTATTGATAGAGAGGCAAGGGTGCTTAACCCTAGGTTTGAGCAAGGAAGCTTGTTATTGAGTTATAGCTGGTGTGCTTATGGTTCTGTTTAGTTCATTGTGCAAATGCTGGAGGACCGGGTGAGGCTGTAGGGGTGCAAGGAGGCCTCATGGGAACCCCCCAGGAGATTGGGGGTTCCTAATGCCCTGTGTGGGTGCGGCAGTTGTGCCAGGCACGGCACAGTTGTACAGCGCTGAGGCGGCGCAGCAGATGGGGGAATTGACCTCATCCCTGGACAGGTGAGAGTTGTGAGACCCGAGCAGGGGAGAGGACCCCGGCAAAGGGGCAGGGGGCCAGGCACGGCTTAGGCCACCTGAGCCCCACTGACAGCGCACCAGTGCAAAGTCTGTGGGTGGCTCATGTCAGTCCCCAACGGGAGGGCCCACACAAGTGGAAGCCTCAGGTGGGTGCTAATAGGGTACCAGGGAAGGCACAGTTGTTTCGGGGCCAGGCATGGCTTAGGCCACCTGAGCCCCACTGAAGGAGCACCAGTGAGAAGCCTGAGGGAGGCTCGCGTCTGGCCACGAGAGAGAGAGGGCGCCACACGAGCGGAAGCCCCAGGTGGGTGTTGCTAGGGGGGCGAGTCCGTGGTTATAGAGAGCCCGGCAAAGGCAAGGTGAAGCCGCAGGAGCGGGTGTGTATTCATAGGAAGCCCCAGGAGGGCACAGATAGAAGGAAGCCCCAGGAGAGGGCACACATAGTTTTAATAGACACCCCAAGAGGGGTGCAGACGGGGAAGAGTCCGAGAGGGGCTCCACAGTGGTGTGGACCCCAAGGAATCCAGATGGGCCAGGTAAGGCTTAGGCCGCCTGAGCCTAATCAGACCCCGGCCCCAGGAGGGGGCACTCACATTCTTGACAGACCCTCCAAGAGAGGTGCGGACTGGACAGAGTCTCAGAGGGGCTCCCCTGTGCTGGGAACCCCAAGGGGCCAGAGGGGCCAGGTAAGGCTCCGGCCGCCTAAGCCTAACTCAACACCGATAGTTGACAGGAACCCAGAGGAGCCAGGTAAGGCTTTGGTCGCCTGAGCCTAATTGGACATAAATTGAGGACAGAACCCAGAAGGGCCAGGCAAGGCTTAGGCAGCCTAGCCCAGTGGGGAAGAACACCATTGGTAAGCCCGATAGGGCTAATAAATAGAGAAGCGCCGGTGGCGTGACAAGCCCAGGGACGCCAGACCAGGGGCGCCGGTGGCGTGACAAGCCCAGGGGCGCTAGGCAAGACGCAGAAAGGAACAGGACCTGACAACGTCTGAAAGAGCTGCGAGGCGTGGGGCGTGCTAAAGGGAAGGTTGGAGGCATGCGTAGCCCATAAGGCTGGGGGTGCACCGGGTCACTCCAATAGAACGCGGAACAGTACTAGCATACACCGTGTACAAGGGGTTCGAAGGCAGCCTCCCATATACAAAAGTACACTTCATCAAAGACGTGGCAGGCGAGGAATAGAGGGTGCTGGATCGCTTACTTGACACGGTAGGGGGCGCTAGCGGGATCACGGCCGCTCCTAGGCCCCACTCCGTGACAATGGTCCTCAATAGAAGGGAAAGAAGTATGAGCTGAGGAAGGGGAAATGATCCAAAAACTGGGAAAAAAAAAAAAATTCAATCCTCCAGGTTACTTTTGATTAAACTGAAATGGATGAAGACAAAACAAAAATTCCTGAAAAAGTGGAAAACCCTTAAAAAAAAAAATTCAAAAGGAAACATTTTTTCACATAGAAACTGATTGCAACTTTTCAAATTTATTCTCTTTTTCTTGTATTTCTGGGATATGGTGGCCTTTTTACAATTATTTTCCTATTCTTCTATTTGTTTTTTCCTATTCAAGCTATAGTTTTATGATATAAATGAAATAGACTTTCCTCATGTTAATAACATCCTGTCTGATCTCTGGGCATCAAGTTGAAATACTATTCTGCAAAAGGCCATTTATCACCTTAGAATCATCAGCCAACTAACCAGCCATGCAGATGTCCTAAAACCACATATATATCTTCTCCACAGATAAAATGAGTTCCAAGAAATTTATTTAATTGAGCAGGGGGGTTTACCTAACTGGGCCTAACTGATATCAATGGATAATAAATTTCCTGAGGAATTTTAGGCAGGTATGTCCAGAGGCAAACAAACAGGACACGACAGCTCTTCAGCCATTTATAAGTTAATGAACCTGACCTTCAAAAAGAACAGTTGCTATCACCAAAGCAGGAGCATAAAAAGTGGGTGATATTTAGAAGATGGAAAGTAACAAACTATTTGCCATCCATAGGCCATGCTCTAGCATACTCTGCAACTCAACAGAGAATCATCTGTGGGAGAAGAATAACAGGGAACATATAAGTGACCTTCCACAAGGTCACATATCGCTGTAAATCCACACAGTTATAAGGTGACTAAAACACCTTGAAAGTTGATGTGTGGTTGCTTTCTTGAGCACAGAACACTTTTAACACAACTACACAAGGGTCTGAAAACCAACATCAGCACCCTTTGACTTTAACAGACAGGAAAACACTCTAAAATTATGTTAGCACTAGTAAAGAGAGAACCACAAATAAAGACATTTATAATGATTAGGACAGACCTAGATTTTCTTGGCTTGACCATTGATTGTTTCAACCTGACCATACGTACTGGAAAATGAATGCAAGATTAATAAAGAAGGTAACCATAGTCCGAAAAGTTGAATATTATCTGAAAGAACATGACGTTTTCTTTATCTTTTTTTTTCCTGCAGGGGGAATCAAAGTCACTTTTCTAGTGAGACCATGTTTTTAACTTCAACCACAAATTGGTTACAACTTTTCAAAGCACTCACAGGTAACTATAGAACAATGATTATTCGAGCTCCAAAAATGCTATGTTCCTATCATTTGAACACAAGGAAGTTCTCGTAGAAATATTTTCCTCTGCTTCCTGAGGCCAAAATGTATTTTCCAAATACACATTGTAATGTAGCTAAAATAAGACTTTCAAATAGAAGCTGGATGCAACTTTAATTATGAAGTGGCATCCATAAATTCTTGCTACAAATACCTGATTGACTCTGGAAAGCAAAAGCTCTACAGTTTGGGGCATTTTCCTCTAAAAGGTAAAAGGGATCCTTTTAAGATGTGAAAGTTGTATAACTGCAGGAACTACTTTGCAACTGACTTTCCAGAACCAGCCTCTTTTCTTTATCATCCCTACTATGACTTCTCTAAACAGTTCCTTTAACCGTATAACACCTACTCTAACTCAGTGTTCCCTTTTCTCCATCTGAATGTCTATCCCCATGGTTCCCCAAATGCTCACTTCTCCAATCCTGATCAGCAGGGTCAAGTCCACTTTAACCTATTCTGTCAGTGGTAGGTGCGAGAGGTGATGCAAAACATCTTTCCCCAACCAGTGCCAACTTGCCTCTCCAGATCAAAACACGGGCATCTCAGCCTGGAGAGGCAGGCTGGGTATTTTGTGGGTAGGCTGTGTATTTTGCCATTGCCAATTTGAAGTGCTGTTGCATAGTCCTGAAGGTCCTGTAGTGCCCTTCATGTTAACCTAATAATGTTGTGTCTGTCATGCGTTTTATTTTTAACCCAGTTACATGGCACATAAAAAGCATCTAGCTTCTCTCGCCTGGCCTCTTTTACATAGAAGGCAGGGCAGATTTGCACCTTTATAAACTAACTAAATCAGAGACACACAAGTATTTAAATTAATGCATGTGCGGGAGTAATGAGAACCTGGTAAAACGTGGTGCTTTCCTCTGAAGCTAGAATAATTAAAAGGGCAAGGTATTAACTAGCTTTGAAAAATGATACTGGTTGTTCTGGAGATTATACTCCTGTCTTGATCCTACCTTCACTAATCATTACATTTAGTTATTAGACACTTTGCTTATTCCCCAGAATCCGTGTATGCTGATTACCGTTTGCTGACCTAGTCTTTGGTCAGCATTCGACAAACACGTGTAGTTCTAAAATGTCCTTTGGAAAAAGTATACAATGCTGTAACTGGTTTGTGCTAAAAGGAAAAAACAAAACTTTCACATATACTGGTGTCAGCTGTGTCCTCCTCATGTTTACTAATGTGCACCTTACATGCAGCAAAATGCTGCAGATCAGTTTCTGCTTAGTCAAATACATATTTGCTCCCCCCACTTTTTTTTAACTGTCTGAAAAAATACAGCATTTAAGAAAACTCCAAAGAACTAGCCATTAAATACTGATTACATATCCTGGCAGATTTTAAAAAAGTAGAAGTCACATATCTATTATAGATAGAGTTAATATTATTAGCATACATTTGTCTAGTTATATATAAAATTCATATTAGCATGTATTTAGCTGTGATCATAGAATATATTATACTTTATGCACATCAGAGGCAGACCTCAGGGTCTTGGCAAGCTGCCATTGCAGCCCTTCAAGTTGCAAAGTTTAGGTGCTCCTCTATGTAGCCACCATTGATGATTATGTTCCCATTTGTAAGCTGCTGAGCAAGTGGAGTTACACCGGGGTGTATTTAACCTGTAGTATACAAAAAGGATAGTTGAAGAGCCTTTATGTTCCTGTCGCTACATTATAAGAAATATATAACCAAATACTGAATTTGTAGCAATAACATTTACGTATCATGTTACTCCATGAACAATCTAATTTATAAAATGCCTATTGTGTATACACAAGGAACCACCATAAATCTTTAACTTTAAACAATGTCAAAAGGCAAAAGGCAACTTTCCCACTAGACTCTGCATGCTGAGATTAATGAGCTTTTAAAGGGACGGCAGGCTCAGAAGAATGGACTTCTCTAAATTCAGCAATTTGCCTAGGTAAAGAGCATACCCTTAAATGGGTACAGGTGTCTGTGGCAAGCCTCTAGAAAACATAACCTTTCTTCAAAGCAAAAGGATATCCTTGTAATGACCAGGAAGCATGGCAACAGCCCAAGGATGCCACCATTTTTGAAGCTGTGTTTATTTACTCTTTACTGAAGATCTGATTGAAGGGGGAAAAATACTGTCAGAATCCTATTGTATGTGATTTCTTGCCAACCCTGTGTTTTTCTCCATTGACAATAAAGGGCTGTCAGTAGACAAGAATATACACCAGTCCTTCCTAACTGTCAACTCAGATTAAGAGTTGAGTATGAAATACCAGACAATGAAAACAGCTAGTCAAAGCACATCTGGCTTTAGCCAAACACAAAGGTTCTTTCTTGGCCTCATGTACAGTAACTGGAAGCTATCATAGCAGAACTGACTTCTGCTGTCTTGGTATTTCTGCAGGTTGGCTGGCTCCAATGTTGCCACAATCACTACTGCAATCAAAAACCACTGACATACCTTAGGCACCCCCTTATACATACTCCAGTTGCTGCCAACTCAATCCATATGGTCTTGAGTCATCTCCAGCAACTGCTAGGATGAGATTCTCATGCATTTCAGTCACAGTGGTGGACAAAGTACCAAATAATTCCAACATTGAAATCTGGCTCCAAGTTAAATCATTTTTAAAAAAATAAAATATAAAATTTGGCCCAAATGTTAATTTTTAGATGTTAGCTCATAATAGCAGTGACCAGCATTGACCTCAGTAGTATAATGACCTCACTGCTCACTTCATGGCTGTATATGGGAGAACACACAGGAGGGCTCTCAACAAAAAAAGCAGTACTGTATCAGAATTATTGTTAAATTACAGTTTTTGTCACCAGACCACTCTAGGAAGAATTTATGACTATTTTAAAAGTTCGTCAGAGTTACCCAGGTTTTATGCTGACATCAGACCAGTTTTTTGCATCAAGCCATTTAAAAATTAACAATTGGGAAAGGTCATAAAAAGTTCCAAAGCTTTGGTCAGAAACAAGCTGAGGTACTTTGATATTCTCCCAAATGATAACAAGGGAGGAAAGCTTATGAGAACAGACCCTCTGTTTCTAATCAAGCCAGAAACACTAAAAGATGGGCTGTTCCTGCCTTGAGTTAGTATGACAGTTGCCCTCTTCGACAACACAATGGAAACTGAACAAGGACCCCAAGATCTAGAAGTGTTTGAGTTAAATGGCCAAGTGTCCATAGCAAGGCACTGTAACAGCTCCTTTCTGATCAATACAGACAAGGAAACACAATACACTCTCAACCAATAGGGCATATTTTTAATTAATAAATTATTTGATTTTAACATAGTCATTTTTCCCCTGCTCCTGAATAGGTCTGGTAGGAAAGAATGCTAAAATGAAAAGTATGGAAGTCTTTTTCTGTTTTGTTTTAAATGCCCTCTTTGGACTTTTTGCAATGTTTTGACCATTGGGCAAGGTCCAAGTCTGTAGTTTTATCCAAACAGTGTTCAAATGATCTATTTAATAAAAAGTTAACTTAATTGTACCAATTAAAATACTGAATGATTCTGAACCCTGTACACACAATTTCATGTGGGGTTGTGTCCAGGGAAAAAAGAACATCCCAAGCATGACTACACATGCCTATTAATGTGCAGCAATAAACTCTGGAGCTTATTGCACTGCAGTTTATTGCTGCAGGGTGCATATCTGCACGTGCACCTGGGAATGCGCCTTTCTGAGCTGGGTCGGAGCAGCCCTGGCTAGAAGGGGACTTGGGTTGGAGGGACCTGGGGGGTCCCCGGCTCAAAGTGCTGCAGAAGGGCTGGCTGGAGCACAAGGGTGTTCAAGTGTGGAGCCAGCCGGCAGGCAACCCCTACATTGAAGCACCCTTGTGCCTCGGCCAGCCAGGGCAGCATCAATATGTGCACTGCTGCAGAGTGTTTTACTCTGCAGCAGGATAGTATTTGTTTTCACAAGTACTATCCTGCTGAAGAGCAAATTAGTTTACTCCAGCCTAATAGGGGTGCACATATAGACACTGAGGCATTTACTACACAGCTAATTAATCAATAAAGATATCATGTAGACGTACCCCCGTTTGTAATCTGATGGGTACAACTGAAGAAAAAGGATTAAATGTCAAGAAGGAAACCTATTTGATGTGGTACCAG
>NW_017729022.1:94558296-94586209 GCF_001723915.1 Gavialis gangeticus | reverse complement strand
GGGGTTCAAGTGTGGAGCCAGCCGGCAGGCAACCCCTACATTGAAGCACCCTTGTGCCTCGGCCAGCCAGGGCAGCATCAATATGTGCACTGCTGCAGAGTGTTTTACTCTGCAGCAGGATAGTATTTGTTTTCACAAGTACTATCCTGCTGAAGAGCAAATTAGTTTACTCCAGCCTAATAGGGGTGCACATATAGACACTGAGGCATTTACTACACAGCTAATTAATCAATAAAGATATCATGTAGACGTACCCCCGTTTGTAATCTGATGGGTACAACTGAAGAAAAAGGATTAAATGTCAAGAAGGAAACCTATTTGATGTGGTACCAGGGACTCTGAATTGCAGCTGGGGTCAGTCTACAACCACTTCAATGGAAGGCTCTATTATGTAATTTGAGAATGCTCAATAAAGATTTTTCCCTAACCAATCTGCTTGTCTACCACATCATTTGTTCTTAATAAAACACTATTGACTCAAGATTCCCAGGGGCATAACTAAAATAATATCCAACTTGTACCTGTGTATACTGAACACTGTACTTAATCTGGAGACAGGTCTGTGCTGAGAACTATTTGCTAACAGTAGCAGAAAAAAGAGGAAAAGACTATCTGAAAGCTGATTTGTACTACTACTATTTGAAATCTCTATATTTATTACAAAAGTTAAAGGGATTTAAAGTACCTAGATCCCATTTATTCTCAAAGATTTGGGTGTCAAAATCCCATAAATTTAGGATTTGTTCAGAAAATCTAGGTGGGAATACTATGATACTTCAATACACAACACCCATAGCCTGACTTAAAATTCAGTTATTATACATGGAAGATTAAAACAGTAGTTCATTCCAGGACTAGTTTCATTAGATGCTCCTTCAGGTGACATATTACGAGAGAAGAACATGCAAGCATTATTGCTCATGGCACATTATTGCTTGTACATTAGTCTTAGAGAGATAACAAGTGGGAACAGAGCCACAGAAACCCACAAACCTGAACTGATGTGAGTTGGTAATACTGTATTCACACACATTGGTATGAGACAATATTAAGAATATGTTTATGCTTTTAAAAAAAGACTTGTAAAGTATTGCCATATTAGCTCAGACTAAGTGTCTGCCTAGTTTAACAAAGGCAGTTCGAGGTTGGTGTATGTCTTGGAACATGAGGATTTGTACACCTTATCAATTTATATGTTATGTAACAGTGACTGTTCTTGTGATATATCTGTGTGTTGAATTCTTTTTTGAATTCTATCTACTACTAATAACACAGTACCCATCTGTATGAGTCTTGTTTCAATAAAAGGTGTTATATCCATATCTATCTGTCTATATTAGTAAAATCTCTGTTATCCAGCATCCACAGGGTAAGGGGATTGCCAGTTATGTAAAAGCTACGGTGAGCTGAAATAACCCAGCAGGGTTTTCCGGGGGGAGGGGGGCAGGGCGGTGGCGGTGGCCACACACAGTACTGGGACAGCACAGGGTGTTGAGTGGCAGCGGTGGCCACCATGTGAAGCTTTCCCCCACCCTCCCTCCAGTGTCTGGCCTGCAGAGTATGGTGGGAGGAAGGGGTGTGGCAGCAGCCACCACCAAGTGTGAACTTTCTCCCCCCCACTTGTGTCCAGTCAGCCAGCTGGAAACTCCAGTTAATAGAGTATTTCGGTTGGTGAAGTACCAGATAACAGATTTTAGTGTGTGTGTGTGTGTGTGTGTGTGTGTGTGTAGACACACACACACACATTGAATATATATATCTCAAAAAAGGCAAGGGAAAGGTTTTCATTTATTTTTATAAAATAAGAAATGTGCCAAATACTCAAATATAGTTTGGATAATGTGGCAACATCTTAAATATGATACACCCTTAGGGTGCATAGTATAACAGTGAGATAAAACTGATGCAGGGCACACTGATTTCTTCATATATAATGAATATACATATTTATCTTTGACAGGAAAGGTGACAACTGTATTTTACCCTCCAGTAATGGAACTTTCATTTGTGGTTAAAATGTATTCATTTAGAAGGTACAGCATTAATTTCAGTGGCTTTTTTCCTTTAAGTATGTTGATGTAAAACATATTATTTCATGCAGGGGCTTTATTCTTTTAGTCTCTCTGATAAACAGAGGGTGCCTCTCCATTTAGCAACATCTTCAATATGAGTCTTTAGGCTCAGCCCTGAGTCTCAGGTGGTACAGAACATTCTTGCCCCAGGAAAAGCAACAAGAAAAACCTCTGATGGGCTATTCTCAGCTTTTCCCCTGCTTACCACTGAGTCCCAAAAAAACTATAGCAATTTGCTGCAGTCCTGAAAAAGTTCAATTTGCTGCCCCTTTCTGCTGGTTGGGGTGTTAGAAAGATGGAGCTATGACTCCAACCATTCCTTCATAAAGGAAGCAGAGACTATTATTATGGAAAAGACCCAAGGCCATAGTATAGGTCGCTAGCACAGCTGCTTAGAAAACAGGCACAGCTATGTGGTCAGATCCAGTAGTCAGGATCTGGCTCATAGGTTTGAATTTCTTCAGTAATCATTTTAAATTATTGCTCCAGCCTTTTTACTTATTTAAGCAATATATGTTTGTAGTAAAAGCAATACATCTAGATATTTATAAAATGCAAAATATGGGCCAAATCCTAAAATTCTCCCTCAGGCTTTGCTCAACGCTTATTTTAGGGAAGCCAAATACACTTTGCCACAACTGTTAATGTTTCCTACTCTGAGTAATCCTAATGAAGTAATAAGAGGTCATTGACCAATCCAAAAAAAAAAAAAAGACTTAGGCTTGTGAAGTGGGACATTGACAGATTTTAGGTATGAGTCTAAAACTAAGAGTCAGAAAAAAATTGAGTAGATTTCCTCTAAAAGGTTTCCAGAAGTGTAAAGTTCTACATCTGCACATGCCCAGAAGCACCTCTTCAGCACCCCTGAGAACCTCTAAGCAGCTCAGCACCTATCCAACCTAGATCTCCCCACTGGGCTCTCTCTCCTTGAAGGACTCAATCTGGTAGGCATTCCCAGAGGAGATCTAACATATCAGTGTCCCCACAAAACTACAGAATAGACTGCTGTTCTCTTTTAAAACAAAGTTGGGGAGGATGAAGCAATCTTTTATTCAGTAATTCAGTGGCTGCAAGAACTTGTGACAGAGTAAGTCCTCCTGGACATGTAGTATGTCCAGGAAATGTGACATCCCATGAGAGAATAGGAGCAGGTCAGCAACAAGACCTTTGCAAGGGCAACAGTAAAAACTATTACCACTTTACAATAAAGAATTGTACATAAGGTTCTGCATATAATAAAGAGTTGTTTCTGCATTACAAGCCTCAAGATATGACAGCTTTTGCCAAAAATGTGAGAGTGCCAGGTTCAATTTTCTCATCTAACTGGAGGAGTTTGAATCCCTGTCTGCCACTAGATTGCCCTAATCAAAAGACTAGAAGTTTTTCAGGCTTCAAAGGCACTCTATGCCTTCCCACTGAACTTGTGTCCATATGCAGAGAAGAATTCAAGAGTCACTGGATTAGAAAGAGAATAGCATCCACAAGATTCTGCGGCATCTACCTGGGAGGTAGAGTCCTGGCTGCTAGTCCCTGCTCCCAAAATTGCCTTCCTTTTTACCCATGAAAAATACAGAAAGAGGTATGTGGGAAGAGGGACCAGAACCCCAGATTCCCCTCTCTCAAGTGGGTGCCAGAACCACTTGAATATAAAATCAGGCTCTGTCTTGTGCACTCTTTCTTGCCCAAATCATTTTTTAAATTCTTCTCTGCATGGTTAAAAAACTTAACAGAAGAGGGAACAACTGTCTAGAGCCTGGCGGTGGGTCCCAAGTGGAGTCTTATGTAAGTTCTGGAGAAGAAGTGAATTGGCCAGCGTTAGGCAGCTTCCTGGTTAGCATGTGGTTTTAGATCCCATTCTGAGGTGTCAAACTCTCCCCAAGCACTGTATAAGAGAGTCTACATGCTTAGCTCAGGATGTCTGGATCCCATCCATAGCTATTTGCCTAAATCCCTTTTTAATATAACTCCTATTATTTGCAGGGTTATACTCTACGGGCGCCTATACATGAGCGGCGAGGCTGCTCCAATGCACTGTAATTACAGTGTGTCAAAGCAGACCCGATTAATCGAGTCTGCTGGAGCCTGGTAATAACCACACTCCAGCAGCCTCCAGCGTCTTGTGTATCAGTGTCCCCACACTCCAAAATGGTGGCAGGGGCGCTTTATCTAAATCTTATTCAATGAGCTTTAGATAAAACACCCCTGCCACCATTTTGAAGTGTGGGGATGCTGAGATGCTCCATGAGACGCTGAGATGATATACAAGATGCTCCCGGTATTTTAATTAGAGCAGCTGTCAGAGCCGCTCTAATTAAAGCGCCCCTCCCCCACACCAGGAGCACATATATAAACACCCTATTAGCCTCACTCTGTGCCAGTTCTTGCACCAAAGTCAAAAGCAGTCTTGACTGAGAGAGGATCTCAGAACATGATCCCACAGTTGAAAGCAAAGTTTCACGTTTGAAATTTAAATTAATGAACACATTATCTCTGGTAGTCATTTGGATACAAGGTGGCATCACTGATGAGACTGACAGCTTGATGTCCTGACATAAACTCATGGAAGTCGAGACACTCCCTTTTTTCTTGTCAGTCTTGGACCAGAACCATAATGTAAAGCTAACTTCAAATGACAAGAGTTTCCCTTGGTACTACTGCAATGCTAAAAATAGCAGTAACAACCACCATCACAATACTTTAGGAAGTGTTCTTGAAGTGAAATGATTTTTAAAAATCAAGCAACATCAAATAATCCCAAAAAGAATATATTAAACTAATATATAACCTTGCAACCTAAAACTGAGTCAATGCACTTTTACATTGACAGAAGGCTATTCTTGTTATGTACATACTGCTTTCATAGTCATCTTTATATACCAAAAATATAGTAAAGAATAAGTCAAGAATATTCTTAATGCTTAAACACAGACATCCTTTTTTATGATTGCTGAACTAGAACAGAGGCTTTGTTTTTTATTTATTTGTTTGTTTTTACAATCTGACATTGGGCTCCCATGCTGCTAGTGAAAACTTCTCCAGCTATATAAATCCAGTTGAGATTTACTCACACTCTCTTAATTCCTTTTTCCATAGCTATGGTGCTCACTGGCCAAGCTAAAAATCCACAGACACGACTATTTGTGTTCATGTCTATCCTGTTTTAGTTAATAAGAAAAAGTTACTGGGACTCTTTCTCCCCACCATCTCTTTCTCTCAATAAACTGTTGCACATGAGAGGACTAATAGTACATTGTCTTCATAGTCATCATTAAGCTAGCTCCTAAGTAGTACATTATCCTTGGTTTCTTTCTTTCTCCAGGGCATGGCTATGTAGTTACTGTGCCTCATTATCCTTGGTAGCTGTAAATTTAAGTGCAACTCATTGTCTCTGCAGGGATTGTAGGTGGATAGTGTATAATCTCATATACTTCCTTTCCTCTACTGAATTTTTGTGGGACTGTATGTAAAAAATATAATTTAATTAATCTAATACATTTTAGACTTCTATAAAACATGAACACTAAATGTTATCTTTTTTACCTCATTTGTGGTCTGAGCACATCTGGCTTTGCTGGAGTGTCAAGTGAATTCAATGGAACCGCATCTGTGTGGTCCAAAAACAATGTGTGGCCACTCTACAGAATCTCATAATTTAAACTGAAATGCTCCCAGGCAACAACAGAGCAGCAGTCAATAAGGTTCAGGAAAGAATGGAATCTATACCATCCTCATTTATTGGCACTTGCTCCACCATTGCCTGGAGTACCTCAATTATGGCAGGCAAGCCTACTTCAAAAGCTAACAGGGG
This sequence comes from Gavialis gangeticus, assembly GCF_001723915.1. Classification (NCBI taxonomy): domain Eukaryota; kingdom Metazoa; phylum Chordata; order Crocodylia; family Gavialidae; genus Gavialis; species Gavialis gangeticus. The sequence continues at coordinate 94,580,329 of NW_017729022.1, read as the reverse complement.
ATGTTCTCTTCTTCTTGCGGGGGTTACATACCTATCATAAAGGAAAACTGGTGCTTTTATCAACTCAGATGCTCCACTGCACCTCAAGCCCATAGTTTCCAGTTTAGCTTCTCTTCCTGCTCCTATTTCTCAATTAACAATTGTAGAGTAGCGGGCAGAAACAAAAATGGAAATACACAACACAGAGTAATTACAGAGGGAACAATATAAGACACTGAAATACAAAGGCCTAGACTGGGTCTGGGCTTCACATGGCAACACAGAGGAGTATGGAAGAAAAAAAGACAATACACATACCCTTTCCTTTGGCCTGCCCCCATCTTAGGTGAATGCACAGAAGCTTGGTGTGGGGAGAAGGGGCTGCACAGTTAGTTCTTTCCCATTCTTATACTGGCAGGCAAAGTAGGGTCAGAGCTTTGGCTCCATCCCCAGTGTGCTGCCCCATGCAATTGAAGTCAATTAACTGTCATGAGGCAGTAGCAGGTTACTAACTGCCATGATCAAAGGCAGAGCTGGGAGGAAACTGATTCTAAGAAAATTAAACTAACCAGTCTGCAGCATAACAGGCCATCTCTTAACCACTGGGAAGGCAGTGTCCTTCCAACTGAGGATAGATGAAGTAATCTGTTGACCCAAATGGTACTATGTGGAAAACCACATGGGTAAAATAGATTTAACATCTTTTATTTATTTACATATTTACGTTTTACACACACACACTATATACATTCATACCTCTTGCACAGTAATTATATATATGTACTATTATATGCATCTATCTGTAGATAGACAGATAACCTGTGCATGAGTTTCCATAGGACTGACATAATTCTGCAAAAACAATGATTTTTAAACAATTAAAAACTGACTGCCAATATGAGGAGAAAAAAAGCATATTTTTCTTTTTTATCCTCTTAAAAAAATTGATCAGGGCAGCATTAGTAGCACTTTTGATGTTCTGTTGAGACAGTATTAAGACTGTTACTAAATATATCAAAATAAATGCTATTAAGGCTGTGAAGCATCAATGTCAACCAATTGGCATTAGGAAACCCTCCTGTTAAAATGTAACTAATAGCAAACAACTTATTTTATCTTAACGTCTAGTCTTAATAACCCTCTATATTTGGCCAGACAGACACACTGTTCCTGAAAGAGTCTTATTTTTTTAATATTAATCCTGTAGCGGATTTACTGGATTACCTGTATTTTATTATTCACAGTATCCCAGATGCATGGTATTTGTCTTAAAACTGACATTGATGGCTAGCAAAAGGACATGTAGCAATACTGGCTCTTTACATTTTCCTACTCGGGCTCAAACAAATAGGACTACAAAATTACTAAGAGTTATTTTAATGGGGATGATCACACATGCAGTGAAAAACTGAATTTCCACTTTGAATAAATACAGACAACATAACCCATTCTCAGATTTGCTTCTCACAGTAAACTAGATTTTAATATTAACTACTTAAAATTCTTGGATTGTCAAATTAGCTGTTTGAGTTAAGATCTTCAAAATCAGGAGCCTAAACTTTAAGGAGCTAATTTCAAATTCATCTCTCACTAACTTTCAAAAAAATCATTAAATTTGTACTACTTAAACTCTGCTTTGGAGATTTTCCATGCAAGTCAGAGAGAGAGAGAAAGAGAGAGAGAGAGCACGAGGAGGCAATTTTGTATGAAACTTTATACAAGTTTATAAACTAGACCTTTAAAAAAATCAGAGAAGCAGCTTTGATAGATCTATCTAAAATGTCTTCTTCGGTAATCTTTTGCAATCTAAAACGTGCCAATTGATTGAAACCTGTAAGATTAAGAAGCTCTTAGAATTTTGTAATAAAACTGTTATTAGCTATATTACTGTAAAGCAACAACTTTTGCAGAAAATGTACACATCTCTCACACATTAAAACATCACCATTAAGAGAAATAAGGTATCATTAAACTTGGTGCAACTGCAGGCTGAATCTATACAATACTTTAGGTTAGACCTTTCACTTAAGAAATGCAATGGCCAAAACTTTCAGAAATGATGTAAACATAAAAGGGGCCTGATAGTCCTGTTACCCACTGACTTAAAAGTAGGCTTGTGTTGAAAGATGAAAATTAACCATACAAAAATAGAGGCAACTCAGAATCATTAGTTGCTTTTTTAAGGTGCTGGCCATATACAATGTGCTCATTTTTCAACCTTAAACAGCTGTTTGTATTTTTTTCCCTTTTTCTTATTTCCCTGCACCTGGGAAATAGAAAAAGAAAGATACCACATGTTCTTTGAATCCACTTAGATTTGATATTTATAAAGACCTTGCAGTTTTAAGCCAAGCTTGAAATGCTGGCTTTTTCTGTATTACAATCTGTAGCCTACAAAACCTCATGTCTCCCTGAACAAGTTAGTTTATAGAGGTGCCACTCTGCCCTGCCTCTTACTTAACTTCAGATTAATATGGCTAATATGATACATCAATATCTCCACTTCAAGAAATGCTAGTAAAAAAAAAGGAAGAAAGAAAGAAAATCTTCAGGCAAACGAAAAGGAAGTAGCCTTCTTAAGAACATACTATTCTTATTACTTACGAGATAAAAACAGCATTACAGCTGCATGTTGCACTCTACAAAACCAAAAAAGGGACTCAAAGTGCCCAGTTCACTTTGGAAATGAGGCTTCAGTTCATGAGTCATATAGACCTTCTGAAAAAAAAAATTACTTCACATCCTTGCTTGGTTCAAAGTATTTTCCATCTGATTAAGGCAAAAAGACAATAAGAAGAAATAACAAAATAGAGAGAAATTTAGTAATAAGAGAAAGACAACAAATACATCACCATACATGCTTACTTAGGCAAGTAACACGTGTGTTTCTTGAGGATAACATTTTGCACACACCTTATGTCATTTATAGGACTATGCCTGGGTCTGCATTAAGGAACCTCGTGTCACAAAACCACATCAACATAGTTAAACCAAGGCAAAACTCTAAAGCAACACTATTGCAGGCAAAAAAGGGCTAACACCAATGCAGTTTAAAGCAGTAGTGTATTGCAGTAAAATGCACCAACACAATCCAATACTGATGGAATTACTGATGCAAGTTTGCCCAATAAAGTTAGGGCTTGTTTGTCACATGTTTACATCAATACTCTAACCCTGAAATACAGAGCACTTTCTAGACCATTACATTGTAAGAGTGATGAAATGCAGTACCTTCTTAAAGGAACGAGCAATTATTTCATCTGAAGAGCAGTGATACCACCAAGCCCCTCATATGTTTTCATAGGTTAAATCAGTGGGGAGCAACATTTTGCTAGCCATGCCACAAATTATGCACAAGGGCGTTTTCCCTAAGCGCCACTCCAATCCCCTTCCCCTGCCCAATCGACTGCTCTGCTTTCTGTTTCCTGTCATATGCTCCATGCCTGATCTGTTCCTTTGCCCCCTAACCTATCTGTTGCTGTTCCACCTGTCATCTCCCCAGCTGGCATGCCATAGGTTTAAATCACTCTGAAGCACATATATTCTTAGGAGAAATTCACATTGAATGTAGCATCAGACTTAACTGATTTAGTCACTTAAATGTGACCTGATATACATGACATAAACAGCTTATCTAAGAAACTTCATGCTCTCCCTTCCACTGGCCACAATTGCCCACTGATTACATTAACATAACCAAAAAATACTCCAGCATCAGGTAAGGACCCGATTTCCAGTACAGCTGGATCTCTTTTTACTCCTATTAACATAACTGCAATGGGAGACATCTAGGTGGTCATTATGATAACCCATAACTCATGTCAAAGAGTGCTAAGAAAGGATGGGTAATTTCACTCTGGACAAGTGCTCATATGAAAAAAAACAAACAACAAAAAATATAGTTGGCACTGTTCAGAGACCTTGCCAATGTCCTCAGTAGAGATACTACAAAAAGGATAGATCCAGACCCTGAACTATACTCTGAAATGCAGAAATGCTCTCTGCAATCCAGGACTGTGGCATTTTGACAGGATGTTATGGTAGAAAGCTCCCTCTATTCCAGTTCATACTGTAGTGATTCTCCATATACCCACAGAGCATGATAAGAACCAAGCTAACTAGAAAAATATTAGTGTTTGTTTGTTTTTTTAAAAGCCAGTGAGGAAACAAAACAAAAAATATGAGAGGAGGAATAGGAACAAAGAAAACTAAACATTTTTCAATCACCCTATTATGGAAACTGTAAAAGGATGTATATTCCTCATTGTGAAGGAAATTCATGCGAGCAGAAGGCCCACCATGCAGAGCTGCATGGGCCCTGGTTAGCTGAATGGCTGCACATTTGGGCTAGAGACAGGCATGCAAAAAGCTAGAGCCTGAAGTGCAGCCCAGCCCTGTGGCCAAAGGATCTAGGCAGCAACTGGCTCACAGCAACCTGTCCTGAGTGCCTGGCACCACCACAAGCAAGAGGCGGGTGACAGGTGCCTCACCTCTTCCTGCCACTGCCGCCATTGGGAGACGGAGGGGTGGCTTGCCACAGGCAGCTGCCAATGCTTCTGGGCTGTGGGACTAGGCCAAACCAGGCTGCAGTGGTCCATTGCCCGTCCCTGCCACTGCCTACACCCCTGGCCCACAGCAGTCTCCCCAAGCGCCACCACCACTGCAAACAGCCTGTTGGGTGACAGGTGTTTCACCTGCACCCACTACGACAGTTTGTTCCACTACCACTGGGAGAGTGAGGGGTAGGGAGCTGCAATACAGCTGCAGCCTGCCTGTAAACCATGGCCCCCACACAGAGCTGGAGGCAAGAGGTGGTGGGTGCTGACCCCTGCCCCCCAGGGGCCACTGCAGCTGGGACTGTACTACTGCAGTGGGAGTCAGCAGTGAGTTGGGCTCCATACGTAGCCTTGGCTTCCCCAATCCCTGCAGCCAAGTCACATCCCCCCTCCCTGCAGCTGGCTGGCCCCTCAGGGAGACTTGGCTGAGGGCACCATGTCGGTGCCCCCCCCCACTGCTGCTGCCTGCAATGGTGGAATTAACACCCCCGCTTCTCCTCAGGCTACTGGCATCTGGCCCCCGTGGCCCTGGGTGCATGGCACGGGATGCATGAGCAGAGCCTGTTGGTGCCCGTGCCACCCCCCCATGCAATGGGGGATTAAATGATTAAACTCCCACTTCCCCTCAGGCTACAGGGTCTGGCTCTGCCCCCGCTCCTGGAGCAGCGGAGGTGGGGGGCTGGGGGATGCCTGGCAAGGGCTGCTGCCCCCTTGCCAGGCAGACCCAGCAGCACTCCAGAGCAAAGTTTCCCACCCCACCCCTTTCTCAGCCAGCTGGAGCAGTGATAGTGCTTTGGCTAGGGAGGAGAGGGCAGGACAACCTTGCTTGGCTGGAAAAGACAGCCCAGCCCAGCTCCTGGCTGCAGAGCATGCTGGGATGCTGGAGGACTCTGATTTAACTTGAACCAGGAAGGGGTCTGGGACAGAAGTTGCATGAACCAGTTTAATCTAAATCAGTTAAGTCTGATGCTACATTCAACCAGGTTTATCTTAAACCAGTTTTGACCATTTTGAAACTGGTTTGTGTGCACTGAACTTTTGTTCTGTTACAGGTTTAAACCAGTTTCTGATCACTTAAACCAGTTTATGTGTAACTTGTGTCCCTAGCTACAATTCCTGCAGAGCCAGCCAAAGGTGGGAGAGGGGCTGTTGAGAGGTGGTCGAGCATACATTTTATTCAGACCCAGTACCTTGCTCAAGGCATATTGCATGGCTTCCAGCTACTCTTCCAGTTGCTGGGCTCAAAAAGCAGTCACAAGAGGTGAAGGTAGCACAGTCAGCCCCATCCCCTGGATCTTCTGATTCTTTTCTCTATACTCCACCTATATAAACCCAAAACTTGGCTATGTGTAGCAAGAGTCTATTTTACCTTGTGCCTTCATCCAGAACTTGGGTTTAGCAATTGAACATTTACTACGAAAGGGAAAATACACCATGAGTTCCAAGGTATACTGCCCCCTCCCAGTGAACTGAAACTGAGGGAAAAAGTTTTGTAGGTTTTGGAATTAGTTAGGTCTTGGTTCCAACTCCTCACCCAATATTGCACCAGAGAAAATTCCTGACTTTATTTGAATGTACTGTCCATGTCCAAAGTTTAGCAGAGTATTATTGCTGCAACTATAAAGGCAGGATGATTATTTAGTGCTTGTGGTAGATGACTGAACATGCCAACGTCTTTCTTCAGCTCAGTCAGTGTCCTAGTGTATAACCATAAGCAACTGGTATAAATTCTCTAGCTGGGATTTTCAAAACAGCCTAAAAGAATTGTATGCCCTATTTCCAATAAAACTATGGTGTCTCAGGTAGCTATTGCACTTAGCCCATTTCAGTTTGCCTCCCTGAGTGCCAGGTAAGCTTTGCCTCTGAGGGTGCTGTGGGGTTTGAAGTGAAGCCCGCAGAGTGCTCCAAGAGCCTGAGATGAGCGCTGTGCAAAGCTTCCCTACTGCAGCTTTACCAGTGTGCTACACTTCCAGCCCCCTTTAAATCAAGAATAATATTTCTTTCCATTATTAGTTGAGGCAATGGTTAGGACGAAAACCCTTTAAAAATATATATAGCATAGATAAAATTTGCAATTCAAATTGAAATTTTTTAATCTTAAAAGTATTTTGGTGGGATGGGGGAGAATATAAAGAAGGACGAGTCCCATAAATCTGTCATTTGCATAGCATATCACTCACTCCAGAGATCTCTCACAGCTCTCTGCAGCCCACCGAAGAGAGCCATACAGCTTTAAAATGACTTCATTCCCGTATTTACATATTTTTTAATAGGGCTATGATGAATCTCCTTCCGCTTGACTCCTATTTTGAGCTGTGATATTTTAATCTCCATTCTTGCTGCAACTTAGCAGATGAATGTGCAGTGTGACAGAGCTCAGAGGAAATAGTATAAATAAAGCAAAGTGGAGCTATGACATCTCACATTTTATAGCTTTTTTATTGTAGCCTAAGCATAAACAGAGCACAGCTGTGTTATACTTACTGCTGTGAGCACTCCCTCAGCTCCAGCCCCCTACTGCTTTTAAAGAGACACTCTCCATATTTAGGATCTTCTGGGTACAAGCATTGTTACCAAAGGCATAGTTAAGATGAGCAGCATTCCTCCACCCATTCTTGCTCTATTTTTTCTTTTTATTTCTGCTCTTTTCCTTGGGTTGTCTGATTGCACCCCTTTCTTGTCTTATCCCCAGATGCCACAGGATTGACCCTGCAGCCTTCACAGTGTAGCTATATCAAGCACAGTGCAGCTACCAACTGAAAGATGCCTCTCTGGCTTCAGTACTATAATTTGCTCTGTGTTTAATACATGTACACACACACACACACACACACACACACACACCACCAAAATAATTTACAAAACACCACTTTGATAAGAGACATGCAACTAGCTGGAAGTACTCAAAATATTGCCATCTTTAAACAGCAGCATTTTATGAAAAGGGCTCTCACATTTCCTTTCACTTTGATACTTTTACACATAACTCAATTGAAAGGATTAAAAAAAAAAGAAAAACCTTACAATCCTTATTTAAAAAATTACAGCTGTGATCATGTTCTAAATTGTTACCCTCTTCCTCCTTCAAGAATACGTGAGGTATTTCACCAGATACCGTGAACGATCTAGAAAGCTAGTAATCTGTCTCCAAAAGAGGTTGCCGCTTGAGGCCATAGGAACAGAAACCAGGCAAAACTATTACTCTACCTAAAGCATGAGAATTGTTTACTTTTGTGGTACATTTAAAAGAGCTCATTCTGTAATGATCCTGTAGCTTGCATGGGCTGCTGTAAGTATTAGTGTGGTAACTATAAATATTATGTCATAAAATAGCTCTGCCACCCCATCTTAAATCTAGATGCAATATGAGTCAACTAAACTTCTACTTTGGCAGAAAACTGCCTGTCTTTTCTATCTAGGGTTTTGCCACTTGCAAATGGTTTCATAGGAAGGAAGGCCAGCCTCTATTTTTACCATTCCTCTATTTCTGTGCGAGTATTTCCCTCAAGTAACTGCAAATTCTGGTTGCCACAGAGGCTTACTCGGAGGCTGTTTGAGAAGGTGGGCTGAATTAACATATTCTCCAGTGGCCCTCACCACACTCCCTTCACTTCTAGTGCTGTGCCCCTTTCCCCCATTAGGACTGTGCTGGTCATCTCTTTTTCTAGGTAGCTGCCTTGTGCTCTAGCAATCTTCTCTAAAACACTTTGGTCTCAGAAGCCCAATGTAACAGAGCTTACTCAGCCTTCCATCAACATAACCTGGGGTGAGTCTGCCCCAACCTCTTTAGCAAACAGGTGGCATCAAGTATTTCTCAAGTCAGCAAAGGAGATGGTGAAAAAAACTAAATACCATGTTCAACAGGAACTGTATTAAAAAAAATGAAAACACTTGAAAGCATGTTAAAACTGTTTCTAAATGGAGCACTGATTGAACTCACAGGCTGTTAAAGTTGCTATCTCTCTGCCCAGAGTCACCCCTCTGCCAAACTCATTGTTTACCAAGCCACCAACCTAATGCAAGGATTTGATTAGCAAACTGCACTTTTGTGACAGGATTAGCAGAATTCCTTTGTCTTGATGTTGGATTATCAAATTGCATCTTTAAAGAGGTGTAACCTCATGTGGATTCATTAGCCTGCTCCCTTGTGAACAACTTGAATTTTACTCCACTTGTTCAGCCTATCATTTTTTAAAGGAGTTATTGTCACAACACACAAAGTTCAGCACTTGATGGGTGTGAAGAATATTTCTAATGGAAATAACTTCTGAAGTTCAATATTTGGGGAGAGGAAAGAGGGAATACTTATTTTGAAGTTTGCCACTGAAAATCAGACACACCCAAAAATTTAGCACAAGAGCCAAAATGTGTCTCACAGATCTGAAATGTGGCCCACACTTTTTCCCTTCATTTTATGCACAGAATAGGAACAAAGCAGACTGGAAGGTTTATGTTGCTTAGTGGATTAATAATCAAATAGTGTTATTCAATCTAGGGCAATATAAATATTATGGTTGTGCATATCTGATTATTTTAAAACTGTCTATTTAGAAGCAAGTTGAGCAGATTTCCTAGCAAATCACATTATTTCAGTTTTAGTAATTTCCACTGTCATTCTCAAGTATGATAAAACCTGGGCTAGCTAGCCTCTGAATAGATAAAAAACTTTTTTTGCTATTTTCTAGTTGGTCTAATAAACGGTATCACCTCTGAACCAAGAGTTTTAGAGTTTTGTATTCCTCTTTGTCCGCTTAACAAATTTTGAATGAGTCAAAGATTAAAGGATTCAGGCCATGAGCTAGTGTTATCTGGGGGTTGGGGCAGGGTGGGGAAGATAAGGGAGATTGACATAGCAACAAAATACTTGGTCTTTTCATTTCCACAGTCACACCCAAATAAACTCTGTTTAAGTGGTCCCTTCAAGATCAACTAAGTCTAAATGGCTCAAAGTCTTCCATAAATTTGGAACACCTCAAGTTTTAGCTGCTTAACTTAATGGATACATTGAACCCATAGGCAGAGCCAGGATTTCGGCATTGGGGGTGCAGCTGAAGGGGATGTGACAGTGTAGTGCATGGGTAGTGAAAATAACTCATGCAGCAACCAGCCACAGTGATCCTGGATGCCAGTGAGCTTTTTGAGCTCCTGCTGGGAGCTTCACAGGTCAGTGAGCTATGTGAGCTCACCAGCTGGTCAGCACAGTTCAGCACCGGCTGGTCTGCCCTGAGTCCCTGCTTTCAAACAGCTAAGAAGCCTAATGCTGTTCACTCTTCTCCTCCCACATCCACCTCTCCCCTGAATTCAGCAGCAAGGGCAAAGAGAAGAGGGAAAGAGTGGTGGCAGTACAGAGCCACCTGAGCTGCCTGAAAGTAGGAGCTGAGAGCTGCTGTCAGCCACTCACCCCTTCCTTTCCCCTCAGGAGGGAATGAAAGAGCCCAATCCAAACTGGCTTAAAAGCCAGGACACAAGGCCAGCCTGGCACAGCTGCTCCATGCAGTGTGCACCCCAGACCAATCTTTTGTGCTGTATACAGTGCTTGTGGCACCAGGTGCAGCCCACATATCCAACTGGCTCGCTTGGCAGACCAAGATCCATGGGCCAGATCACAGGCCTGGTTATGGTCCACAAGCTGTATATTTGATACTCTTGAAGTTCAGCATCCAAAGTTTAGGCTTCTCAAACTAAAGGACACATTTTAGGCCTGCCTTTCCACCATTTGTGCAGCACGCCTTGTCAGGAAGAACTTGGATGCATTTATAAAACACAACACTTACGAGTATACTGAGGCAGATAAACCATGAAAATATGATGGCAAAAAAGTAAGAATTCTGGCAACTGACCCAATTAGGAAAATGTCAAACACCACTTACAACAGTATTGTCATGACCTGGAAATCTTAACATGAAGCATAAACTGCAGCTATCAATGTTCTCAGCACCTCAGGTTTGTACTACTATGGATTTAGAACAGGGTTTGAATTTTTTCCCATGAGACCCCCCTCTGGGCACATCTACATGTGCATATTAATATGCAGCAATAAACTCCAGTGCATATTGCACTGGAGTTTATTGCTCCTAGGCACTGAGTTTACACGTGTGCCCAAGACTGTACCACGTTAAGCTGGGTCAGAGCCGCCCAGTTGGCAGGAGATACAGGGAGTCAGCCTGTCAGCCCAGGGCTGTTCCAACCCAGATCAAAGTGTTGCAGAGGGGCTGGCTGGGGCACAAGGGGACTCCAGTGTGCAGCTAGCCAGCAGGCAACCCCCATGTTATAGCACCCTCATGCCTCAGCCATCTGGGTCACTGTCTACTTGTGTGTTACTGTGGACAAAAAGGCTCTGCAGCAGGCTAGTACTTGTATTTACAAGTACTAGCCTATTGCAGAGTTTATTAGTTTCCTGAGGCTTAATAGGGCCATACATATAGACACCAAGATGTTTACTATGGAGCTGATTAGGCAACTGCAGTAAGCTTCTTGTGTATAAGTGCCCCTTGAGCTGCTTCTTATTCAGGGTTATAGCTGCTTCCCCCAAATGCCCACAGCATTAATGGGGCTCTTATTCTCCAAGCCCTTATTATGCACAGATTCTCTCCTTCTTTGCAAGACTGGAAGATGGATTAGCAGAATTTAGGATGCCTAAGAAATTCTAATAAAGAAGCAGTGGCAGATGATGATGATCATGTTGGTATTTGGGATGACAAGATATCTCAACACAAATGCAATGATAATGTCAAGGCATCAATGGGTTTTGTGCACTGCCAATCAATGACATTCTGACCTCTCACATTCTGACCTTAAAGGGCAAATATCATGGAGGCAGAGGTTTCTAGAGGAAACATCTTAAGTCTTTGATCTAAGAGGTCTTTTCCCCCCTATCCACTCCCAACTTTTAATCAACTGAAACTACAGAGCAGGCTGTTGGCTGAAGATGTGAGATACCTTTTCCCAAAAAACAGAAAGGTTTTTGTTTAGTGAAAATGGTGTTTTTTCTTCTTGTTTAGCTTTTAGTCACAACAAATGAATGAAGTGAACCAAAGAAAAGAACTAAGCTGAAGAAAAACAAAGTAAAATTAGTAACAGGCTAACAGCATATACCCACAGCCTGGGGCAACATACGGTTGATGGATGATGACAGTCAACAGACAAATCCTCATTCCCCATTCTTAATTCTTTCTACTAAACAAATTAGTAATCTCATCAATATCATTACTACATTCACCTTCTGCAGCAGCTGCTGCTGCAACATGACTGCTGCTAAGCTTTCTGGGGTGCCTAGCTTTGCCTTGAAGCTTGCCAATTCCTGTGGGCAGTCAGAGGTGCCATCTTTTGCAAAGTGCAATCCAGGACATTAATCTTCTAATTGTCAAGGTTTCACAGGCAAATTTTATTGTTTTGGTTTGGTCTTTTTTCAAGCAGGTCCACAAGTCTGCGTGTGGAGGTGATGTTCACCAAAATGACCCCAAGTAATACGTGGTGCTCCTTCAGACCCTACACCCTTGGAGTCATTTCAGCTGTCTGGTCTCTTTAACTGAAGTATGGGGTCAGAGTCCAAGAGCTAGTGGAGAGCACAAGGGACTGACAGGCTAGTTGTGCCCTTTTTCCCCAGATAATCCATAACCTGCCTCTTCCTTCTACTCCCCCAAATCCCTGGGGATTTTATCATTTTTGAGAAACAATCACAGACCAAAATGTTCCATGTGATTTTGGGGTATCCAACCTTGCACTCCTTCCTTTTCAGGAGCAAAATTACTCGTTCCCTTTGGGAAGTGAAACACTGACCTAAACATACTCCATACCTTGAAGATCACATTTAAATAGCATACAGTTATGATTCATAGCAAGTTAGCTATAGGACAGAGTCTATTTTTCAAAGCAAATAATCAGAGAGAATGTGTTGGCCACTTTTTTAATTGTATGAAAAGCAGCAAGCCTTCCAGGAAATAAAGGTTAGCTGGTATTAAGTTAGAAAGAAGCAATATTCCATACACTGATTATTCACAAAACAGATGGGGAAAAAGCCTTTTTTATATATAATAATATCATCCTGTAGGGAGATAAAAAAATGTTCTTCATAAATTCTGGTAAGTGTTAAGACCTTCAAACAAGATAAAATCATAAAGGCTGATAAGATCAAATTGGTGTTTTTGTTTTTTTAGTATCTTTCATCATTAGTTAAAAATGATGACAACTTCCATCTACTCAATCATCTTGCAATTCAAAACATACATTGCATCTTGGATACCTTTTTTTTTTAAAGGCATTCAAGACATGAATGCCTGCGTGCGTATACACATTTAATACAGTACAGAAACCAAGGCTCTATAATTACGGTACAGGGACTAAATTACATCAGAATTCGCTCATCCATGTAAAATCTCAGGGAACAGTGCAGAGTAAAAGTATAGTTTAATCCCACTCTGACTCAGCCCTTCTAGTCATTAGGAGCTGGAAGCCTAACAGGAATGTTGGGAATACTGTCTTCTCTTGGGGTCAATTTAGCCAATACAGTATTTATCTTCTCTTGTCTCCATAATTATCTTCATAAAAAAATCACAGCTCTTCCTTATGCTTACAAACCCCTCTTAACTTCCTCCTGCATAGTATTATACATGATACAGGAACATGTTCCTAAACTTTATGTAGTTACACTTTAAATCAAAGCTTTAAAAATATGCAAGAAGCCTGGATTTTGGCGGTGATACATTTTATGGGGCCAAATGCATAGCTGGAATAAAGTCAGACAAGCTAACTTACGTAATACTAACAGTTTACATACTTCATGTAGATTTTCTAGATTACTTCCCATAGCTCATGACAAAAAAAAACTTTAACCAATTGAAACTAAAAATTTAGGCACTAAATGCTTTTATCAGCTACTGTAAATCCCATGGTGTCACTTTCAAATGGCCCCTCCCCCTTTTCCATTATTTAAGCCCCCTGCTGCCTACGCAACTACCTGAGCCTCACTCCCAAAATCACATCAAACAAGATACCAGAACTTTTACATTCTCACCAGGTAAAAATGATAGGGCAAGTTTCCCAGCTATTAGAGATAATAGGATTTTTGTTACTGACTTAAACAATTGCTGCATCCCAATTTATATTTGCCATTTTTCCTTTGTATTCTTTTTATTATATCATAGGAATATTCTCTTTGGCACTTAATCATTCACAGAACCTTTCTATTACTTCGTATACTCCATCACAATGAACATAATCCTTTAGTTAAGTGCCAATTAATTATTAAAAACATTCATTGAGGATTAACAATCGTGAAATAGATACAGTTCTATTATGTAGTTGTTAATCCCCAATAAATCTACTTGTAATAGACAGTCAGTATTTAAGCATGAGTGCTAGCCTACTTAATCTAATTCTTTATATTTAATATTCATTGAATATTAAATTCATTGAATATTTAATTATTGCATGTTAAGTAAATACATTCATCAAGGTTTAATAACTATGTAATAAATGTACATCTAATGGACAGATAGTTAAAAAGCTATTTTCTGAGGATTACCAATCGTTTCTTTTATGAACATCCATGATCATTCCTTTAAGCAGAGGCCTATGCTCTATGCCACTTTTGCAAATTAAGTGCACCAAAACATCTGATCTAGTTAGGCATAAGGGGACAACCGACTCCACAATATGCTTCCTTCAACCGTACATAAATCCCTTTATGAAGCCTATACTGTAATTTAAAGCTAAGGGAAAACAGAGGATGTGATAAGGCATGATTCGCTTTTCTATCCCTCAAGCATACAAGACAAAAATATTCAGCAAAATAAAATACTTGCCCACTAAAGTTCTCTAGAAACGTGAAGTTTGGACATATCCCTATCAACAGAAGTCCACTTATTAAGGTGCCAAAGGAAGAAGTGGAGAAGAAAGAGAATATAGAGGGCAAGAGGCCTCTAAACAGATGGGTCTAGTTGCCAGCTGATCCCCAGCTGGCAACTGACCCAGTACTTAAAGCAGAGCATGAGGGAGACTTGAAGATGAGTCCCTGTAAAAATGAACAACTCTGTCCAGTGAAACTCCCATTTGCTGGGAGAATAATGCTAAATGCGTATCCATCTTAACTCAGACACAGTTCATGTTGCTACCACTGAATTACTTATATGTCCTTTCTAGCATTTTGTAGCAAATCATTCCAAGGAATATTTGTGCAACCTGAAGTATCCATATTGCTGCTCAGCTGATATTTCATCCCCCAAAAAAAAGAACACTCAGCATCCTGAAGCAAGCACTCTGTGAAGAGAAACCTCCTTCTAATCACCTCAGCTGAGCAAGAGCTACAGTAGACTTCCAAAAGCAGAGAGAGGTATTTAGCCATGTTAGTCTGAAGTCATGGAGAAGGCAGAACAGCAAGGCACATTACAGACTAATTCAGAGGCATACATTTTTGTAAGTAACAGCTTACTTCATCAGATGCTTATCAAAGTATATGCCTCTCTGAATTAGTTAAACTCTGACCCCTGGCACAGGTTACATTTATGGAAGACTAACACGTTAATCACTTCATAAATAGTTACACTGATGCACATTCAGTTGATTTATGGTGCCACAAAGTGGCAAACCAACCACAAAGATATTCCACCAAAAATGAGAAACGTCTTTGGGGCTCATTTGCACAGTGCCATAAATCAAACATGTATTATGCCCACAATGCAAGGCTGACAATCTATTGCTTGTCAAGACTAGGGTTGGCATCAAGACCAGGGCAACCCCTAGTCCTTACACAAAAAATGGGCTGCTGGGGAAGCAGATTGCAAGGTTCTCAGTAGGGGGTGCCAAGGAGAGCTACAGAGTAAGTCACTGAAATACCCACTTCCTGAATGCATCTGTATGATGTGGTATTAGCCAAAGAATAGTGCACAGTAGTGCATCAAAGCACCAACAGTGCTAATACCAGGTAAGCACTAAGGGGAACACAAGCCATCAAGGCAAAGAGGCACCAAGAGCACCCACTGGGGGGCTAAAATGTATTTATACAAATGCCAGGAGTATGGGGAATAAGCAGGAGGAGCTCACACTCCTACTTGCTAGCACACAGTATGACCTAGTTGGCTTACTAAAAGCACAGAGTAACATAGGGCCCCTGCAGGACAAATCAGGTCAGTTGGTGGGTGATGCAGAGAAAAAGGCAGAGCTCTTCAATGAGCTTTTTGCTTCAGTATTCCTAAGTACTGACCAAGACAATTCCCTCACCTTGAGCATAGACAGATGCCCAAAAGGCATCAGACTGCCAAAGGTTAGTGCTGACTTAGTTAAGAAGCACTTGGAAGGGCTGGATGGATACAAGTCAGCCAGCCCGGATGACCTCCATCCACAGGTGCTGAAGGAATTAGCCAGTGTCATAGCTGAGCCTCTGGCACTGCTGTTTGAGCACTCATGGTGCTCCGACCAGGTCCCTGAGGACTGGAAAAGGGCCAATGTGGTACCCATTTTTAAGAAAGGGAGAAGGGACAAGCTGGGTAACTTTAGGCCATTCAGTCTTACCTCTATTCCTGGGAAAATACTGGAAAAATCATCAAAGAGTGCATTTGTGAAGGCCCAGCAGGGGAAACAATGCTGAAAGGAAACCAGCATGAGTTTGTCATGGGTAGATCCTGCCTGACAAACCTTATAGCCTTTTATAACCAGGTCACACACTGTCTTGACGCGGGAGCTGGAGCTGATGTCATTTGCCTGGATTTTAGGAAGGCCTTCGACTGTTTCGCATCCTATTCTCATAGGGAAGCTAACGGGCTGTGGAGTGGACGCTTAGACAGTCAGGTGGGTGGCTAACTGGCTCAGGGACTGCACCCAGAGAGTGGTGGTAGACGGGTTGTTCTCAACCTGGAAGGAGGTGGGCAGGGGGTTCTTGCAGGGTTTGGTCCTTAGACTGGTGTTATTTAATATCTTCATCAGCGATTTGGACAAGGGTGTGGAGAGCACCATCTCCAAGTTCACAGATGATATCAAGTTATGGGGCAAAGTTAACACACCAGAGGGCAGGGAGCAGATACAGGCCGACCTGGACAGGTTAGATCAATGGGCGGAATGAAATAGGATGCAATTCAACAAAGACAAATGCAAGGTACTCCCCCTAGGGAGGAGGAATCCTCAGCACACCTACAGGTTGGAGGATGACCAGCTCGGCGGCTAAAAGGGATCTTCAAGTCACAGTTGACTCCAAAATGAACATGAGCCGGCAGTGTAACGAGGCCATCAACAATGCCAACTACACCTTCGTGTATTAGCAGATGCATGACCAACAGATCAAGGGAGGTGATGCTCCCCTCCTATGTGGCATTGGTCAGGCTGCAGTTGGAGTACTGTGTCCAGTTTTGGGCACCACACTTCAAGAGGGACACGGAGAATCTGGAGAGGGTTCAGAGGAGGGCCACTTGCATGATTAGTGGCCTCCGTGAAAGACCCTACGAGGGGAGGTTGAGAGATCTGGATCTCTTCAGCCTTCACAAGAGACGGCTGAGGGGAGACCTTGTAGATGCCTATAAGTTTATCAAGGGAGGACAGCAGGGACTTGGTGACACACTATTTACCAGAGCGCCCCAGGGAGTAACTAGGAATAATGGGTGCAAACTAGTGGAGAATAGATTTAGGTTGGACATTAGTAAGAAGTTTTTTACAGTCAGGGTGGCCAGAATCTGGAATGGGCTTCCAAGAGAGGTGGTACTATCACCTTACTTGGAGATCTTCAAGAGGAGGCTTGACAAGCACTTGTCTGGGGTCACCTGACCTCGGTCCTCTTTCCTGCCAGGGCAGGGGGTCAGACACGATGATCCATTGTGGTCCCTTCTGACTCTACAATCTATGAATCTATGAATACTCTATTGTGCAGTATTAAGCTACAGAGCAGTAGTGTCACTTAAAAGGCATTCACCAGTGCTACTGCACAGTAACTCCAGTTACAGCGTGTTTATTTAATATTTGTATAATCAAATACTAAATAAATACATAGTAACCACTATACAGTAGTGTCTCATATAGGTGCATCCCCTGTGACTTAGCATTTTAAAGTGCCTTACTATACATCTCCTGCAAACTTTAGCTATTGCAAGTTCAAAGCTGGATGTGCAAATGCTCCGCAGGAAGGAACTGATTACTCTTTGCCTGTGAAGCAAGTTAAAAGTACAGCAGCAGCTGCACTGCCATGCACATGTGGTGTGGCAGGAGGTGTGATTGTTGGGACTGGGGATCAGATCCCATCACACCATCAAATGAACATCTCCTGGCACCCTCTAATATACCACTCTGCCGTGCCTTCTGCCTTCACTAAGCAGGTGTAACATCAGGGTTCAATGCTGAGTGGCCTGTCTAGTAAACAGTCTGCTTACCTACCTAAGATGGATGAGACTTATAGCCTACACCATTGGACTTGAGGATATGTTTTAGATTCACATTTAAAGAGATCTCTTTCCTTTATAATTCTATTATGACCTGATTTTAGCAACTGCTGTCTTAAAGAGCTGTTACATCTTAAACCACCGTCCATGGCTACCATCTGAAATGGTTTAAAGAATACCTCTGCAAGTCTTGGAGTCTGAGAATGCTGGCTGCTACAACTCCTGCTAAAACTAAAATTGAGGATAATAGCAAAATGATCATTAGAATAAACTGTGTGAATGTAGATATTTTGGTGACTATTGTCTCATGTTATCATTGTAAATGTTCCCTGTTTCCTCATTAATGTGTGGCAAGAACTCACTGAACTTAACTGACATAGGAAAAAGAAAATATGTCAAAATCTACATAATTGAGCCTCCTGATTATGAAAACGGGAACTACTTATGATTTCAGCAATAGCACTGAAGTCACAAATATCTCAGATTTTTGTTGCATCAGTGAAACTCAGTTGATCTGTAAATATTAATTTCCCTAAAAGTTTTGCAAACATTAGGTTTTAATAATTAACACTTTGTTAACAAAAAAATGGAAATATTATTTAAGGATGCCTTAAGCCCCAACAAATGACCCGTTACAGATAGAAAACAGTCAGGCAAAATAAAAACAAATTATTTCAGGACCAGTTATTTTTTAAGTTCTGCTCTTAGTCAAAGACTGGTAAGAGGATATTTTTTTCTCTAAGTAAGAGCAGCGACATCCAGGAGAAACATTTACTTGTATTCAGGGCTCTCAAGCCCATTGTGCACCGACACCCAACAATACACAAGACTGTCTGCCTAGAGGAGAAAGATTTTCTCCCATCCCTAGAGTAGAAGGAAAGAATATGCCTGTCTACTCTGTAGCCTGTGCTTACAGCATATCACACCAAACCTGTTACCCAGCCAGCTCACCATAGGACCAGATTAAGGCATAGATACTAAAGGACTATACCTCAGTCCCCAGATTATCATTTAATTACATCCAAATCATTTAATTACATCCAAATCACACCTTAGAGTTCTTTAAAAAAAATCAAAGTTTCCAGTTCACATGGTTGCAAAGAAACCTTAAAAACATGGAGCGCCACCACTGCGGTAATATCTGCCTGAGAGTGCAGATAGCTTGAAACAATAGTTCTAAGTAAAGTGAATTTCTCACTGCAGCCCAATGAGGTGTTAACCTCTAGGGCTAGGGAAAGACATTCAAAAAGCCTGAGCCTAAATTGATTCAGTCTTTGCAGGTTAGTCTAACCTGCAAAGAGTGAACTGGTTTGCAAGTGGATACACATTCTGCGCATGCCAGCAGTGGCTCAAGCCAGAAGCCCGGGGGTGCTAGAGCCACCCTCCCTTCCACAGAGAAGCTAAGCTGAGGCGGGAGAGGGTGTAGCCAAGCCCTGGCAGGCCCACCCCTGTAGCTCCTCCTTCTCCCCCACAGTCATGGAGCCAGGAGCGGGGCTCTGTTTGCTGCTGGGGGGTTCTTCTCCCTCCTCTTCCTCCCCTGCGGTGGAGTAGGAAGCAGGGCTCTGTGAGGCTGCCTCGCCCCAGAGGGTGACTCTTCCCCTTGCTTCTCCCCCATTGCTGTGAGGTGGGAAGGGGGGGGCTCTATAGGATACTGCCCAACCCAAAAGAGGGACTCTTCCCCCTCTCCTTCCCCCCCAGGGCAGGAGAAGGCACTGCTCCATGCTGGGGGGTACTCTTCCCCCTCCTCCTCCCCCCAGAGGGGCAGCAGAAACACGGAGCTCACCTGGGCAGGGTGTGGGTATGAGGGAGAGTGGGGGGTGTAGGGAACCCCACATACTTCCCCCATGGCATGCAACCCTTGCTGCCTGGCAGCAGCAGGAGGCAGGGAGGTCAGGGTGCTCGTGCCAGACACAGACACGGCTCTGGCCAGCACTGCAGGGAGGGAGTGGAGCCTTCCTTATCTCCGCAGCTCTGCTCCCTGAGCCTGAGCCTGCAGCGTGGGAAGCCCTGGGCTGGAGCCAGCTGTTTCCTCCCCTGCCTGCTACGCAGGTCCTGCACTCTGCTGGAAGTAGAGGGACCCCGCTTTCTGCTTCCCCGCAGAGTCCAGCATGGGGCTTCTCCTCTGAGAGTGCAGAGCTGCAGGCATGGCACAGAGCCATGATAAAGGCAGCCAGCACCGCACTGGGGACAAGGAGCGCAGCCCCATGCAGCCTGCCCAGCTGCTTCTACCCCTGGGGCTCCCACTGCCCCTCCAGGGGGAGGAGGAGGAGGGGGAAGAGTTTCCCCCAGCATGGAACAGAACTTCCACCTGCCCACAGCTCCCATCCTCACTCTCGGGCCAGGTAGCATTGCATACAGCACACCCCTCCAGCCCTGCAGTGGCAAGTGGAGAAGGGGAAGAGGAGGAAGAATTCGTATCCAGGTCTCACAGAGTCCCCCTCCCCAATCTGGGAGGAGGAGGAGGGGAAAGAGACCCTCCCAGCACAAAACAGTGCCCTGCTCCCAACCCTGCAGGACAACATACCCAGGATGGCCCTGTTAAAGTGAAAGGGGCAGGGAGAAGGGTTAATTCCTCCCTCCATCACTTCCCTGCAGCTGGGGTCTGCCAGCTCCAGGGGCCACTGCTGCAGCCCCCTCCCTTTTGCTCCCCGGCAGACAGGCTGACCACGGCTGAGGTGGTGGAAGAGGGGAAGCAGTGAAGAATTAACCGCCTCCTTGCCCACTTTGCGTTAACGGGGCCATGCCGGCCAGTGTCTCTGCTAGAGCTGGTCCTTGCTCCAGCTAGAGAGCAGAAGGGCGGGGTCAGGCTTGCTGTGGAGCAGAGAGCCCTGCCCAGCCCAGAGAACATGCCAGGATGCTGGGGGTATCTGGTTTATCTTAAACCAGCAAGGGATCTAGGCAGACATTGCATAAACCGGTTTGAGCCAAATCAGTTAAGTCTGATACTACATTCAACCAGGTTTATCTCAAACCAATTTTGGCTATTTTGAAACTAGTTGCTGTGCACTGAATATCTGTTCTGTTACAAGTTTAAACCAGTTTCTGATCACTTAAACCAGTTTGTGTGTAATGTCTGTCCCTATCAGAAACCAACAGCTATAAAGGGCCTGGCTAACACGACCACAACAGAGGTTGTGTGTGGTATGCAATAAAAACAGCCCGTCAGATCTGTGCAGATACATGCTGCCTCCTGGAATAAGAAATGGGTTAAATCATGTGCTTATTCCCACGTTCATACTATTCTTCTCTGGGAAGGAAGGGCCTGCTGCTACCTCTGTAGCCCTCAAGAGTAGGAGTCCCCTTTTCACCGATACTGTACATGGGGGGTGGCTATGTGTATATAGATCACATTAGCCTTTCCCTTGTTTATTCCTGAGCAGAATCCCCTAGTATCAAGCTCCCTTCCCCATAAATGCTTGTCCTCCTATTCCTCAGCATACAGGGGGATACGTATGCATAAGTCCTCCAATGGTCTACCAACCTGTGACAAAGTACGGTCTGGAGAGAGACTCCAGGTCTGGGATACTAGCCAGATAAAGTAGTCAAACATCTGCCGAAGGAAATCCAGGCAAACAGGTAGCTCTTGGGATGGATTTCCAGTTATATGTGAGTTTACATGCATGCATTAGTAAGCATTTATACCTACACAGGTTTTGTTCCATCAAAGCCTATATAAAGAAGTCAGATTATATCTGTTATGACATAACTTCCAAAACAGAGATAACACTTGCTTTTGAATTAGATCTTACTTGCTCTCACTCTCTCTCATGCTCTCTCTCTCTTTCTCTACCCCCAGCCCCCTGCACTCCTCTCTTCCCCTCCCCCAGCCCAAATAGGCAGCACACCAATTCAAAGGGTGAATTCAGCCCATCTGCTTCTTCAGGCACTTACAGTGAAGTTTATAGTGCAAAGGTCTTGATTCCAAAGCCCCACTCTGCATGGATCACTGCTTCTTCTGAATGGAACCCCCTTTTTAATACCAAAAAGTGGAAGTCACTTTAAGAAGGGAACAAAGAGGAAGGGGGAAGAGTAGGTTATTGGTTACAGTTGCTTGAAATACTCCAGTAATTGCAGCTGGAGGTCTTTCATAGTTTTATAGTTAGTAGGGTCGGAAGGAACCTAAGCAGATCATCAAGTCCG
>NW_017729022.1:94531757-94556935 GCF_001723915.1 Gavialis gangeticus | reverse complement strand
GCTTTGTCATCTGGTGTGACGACCAAATTACCTAGCGTGACCAAATTTCCTCTTATGTCATGTAGAGTAGGAAAATGGGTGCGACATAATGCATTTGGTTAAGTATCTAAACTGAAAAGGTACTATTTTCTTTTAAATTACATAGTCTTACTGGAAGTAAGGTTAGCAGCGCAAGGCTTTCTTGCTTTAAAATGTACCAGGGACATGCCCTCTGAGGGTCAGGCTTTCATTTGCTGATGTTAATTCTCAGCTGCCTGTTATTCGTCCTTCGTTGTAGCCTCTGTCTTAGCTGGGCATGCTCCTGATTCCCTGCTATATCCAGACGGTCCATGTAAATAGTGTTTATGTTAAGGAAGTCATGTTCTGTGTGACTGGAGCACATAGAAACTGATGTTGTTGTCACTTTAGATTAAGCTCTCCTTTTAGCAAAGGATGCAATTGGAGCAGGCAGCTGAGTGGCCGAATGAAATATTCAGCTCATTTCATTTAAAGCTGCCCTCATCTCCATTGTTCATGCTAGCAAGGCTTGTTAACCCTTGCTGGTGCCAGCACAGTAGCTGCTATCTTTCTCTCCCCTTCACCTCCTGCCCCAATCAAAGCATTTTCAGAAAAAAACCGTCACCAAACAGGCACTAAACTATCAGACACATTTCACATTCTAACAAAAATCTATCATAAGCAAGATACCAAGTCAGAAAGCTGGGATTTGACCTTTTAGATACCCTTCCCTCTTTCAATGTAAAGGAGAGTTAAAAAATGAATAATATTTGACAATTACACAGGGTGCTTTAAAATTTGCAAAAAAATCATCTAATGGAGGTACAACCAAAGCTCCCATTAATTTTCAGGGGGAATTTGGCACCTAATTTCTTTAGACCTTATTGAAAATCTCATTTGAAACTCTTTACATCCTAAAAGCTCCACCCAAAAGTGAACCAGTTAATTCTGGGCATCATATTAAACATTTTCTCTTAGAAATGTATGTATTTATCAATAGTTTACATGACAGCAGTGTAAAATCTATACAACATAAATGCATGATTAACATGGTTTTAAGCTTTGAGCTGTTATTGATGCACACAGACAGCCTACAACAATCTAGAGTACAGCAGCCCAAGGTTTTAAACATACTTCTGTTCAACTTGTTAGAACTCTCTCTTTTGCAAATGTTTGGGCTCATAGTTTGATGACTGTGCCCAGTTACACAACATCAGTTTTTGACCCCAAGAACAACTTCAAAACAGTTTTCAAAGATTATCTGTTGTTTCAGGAAAAAAAAGGAGGCCACTTGAACATGTAGCATCTAAATGTCACTGAGTTGAAAGAGAATACCGATTAACAGGTTTTTTCTCTGACTTATTGCAAAGGCTTATATAAAGACTTGATACTTTTCTATGATGTACTTTCACATCAGATTAAATTCACTTTTGCCATCATCACATGTTGTGTCTACCTACTTTTCCAGATGCTGTAGGGCTCAATTCTGTGCCGTGCTGAGTACTACCAACTCCTGCTAAAATTAATGGGGAGTTGAGAGTCTCTAGCACTAATACAAAAATGACCATTACAGAAAGGATAACTCTTCCATTAAAAGTACTAGTAACAAGCCAAAATACTGCATTACAGTAACACTGTTATGAAATTGCACTATGTTATTTTTAATAGAGCACAATCTGTGTTACTTAGAGTAAAGATCAAATATGGGTGACCATTTTTCATAGAATAATAAATTGTTAATCATAATGACAAATATTCCACCAATTTATTCTGTTGCACTGCATGTAATACTAAATTACTTGAAGAAAAACTACATCCATTTAAAACATCAATAATTATACTAAACCAACTATGCAAATATTGACTGAAGACAGCAAACAAAGGAGTCTCATTCTGGACAGCAGCTGAGGTTGTGATTCTAGCTCCTGTTTTCTGAAAGGTGGCATTGTAATGTAAATATTTATGGCTATCTTGTGTATATATATCAGTGTCCAGAACTACAGACTAAGCACTTGTCAAAGGGCCCAGATCCTGCACTCCTTTATTACCTATTTGTCCTATTGCAACAAAAATGACTACAGTAAGAGTGCCATCCTATTTCTTCAAAACTGAGCTCTACGTTACCAAAAGTAATCAATAATGCATTCTTTTAAACTGCATCTTCCTGCATACTTTCAAACAGTAGAGCATATGTGTATGTGCATACACAGGTGTGGCTATGGTGTGGCTATATAATCAGTTTAATTGCGAGTGATTTTAAAATCAGGTTAATGTCATACACTCATATACTTAGACCTAAGCAATAGGAACAATGAAGTGCTTTGCATGTGGACTCAGGAAGCAGTAAATTGTGCCACATACATACTGTACTCATGTACATAAATAACTGTTTTGAAATCACCACACTCATGAATACCTCCATTCCTTCCACTAATTTAAAATTAAGTCTCCAAAATACCCCTTGAAATAAAAATCGAGTGATTAGGAAATTTAGGCCCAAAACATAACTTGCTTTAAAGACAACCAAACCTCTTATCTCTTTTTTTATTTTTTTTAAATACATAACACACATGAATGTCATACCACCTGGGATTCTCATCTAGTCTCATCTCACAAACTAAGTACTTGTTTCTCTACCAATGAGACACAAGTAGTTGCTGCAAGAAGTGTGGCCTTAACTCAGTGGAATCATCCATGTGCTGAAGTCAAACATGGGTCTAATGTTTTAGCAAGATCAGGTTGTTAGTGTATTAAAGTGGTGCTATGGATCACACTACTAATGAGGTGCTGGGGTTAGACTAAACATAACTTGTGATCATTACAGCTATGCCATTGTTTAATGCAGTGGGGGCCAACCTTTTCGGCAGGAGTCCTGGACCCTCCCTGACTGGCACTCCGACCCCCTTCCCCTGCACAATCGTTTTCTCTGCTTTCTGCTCCCAGCCCTGGCTCCCTGCCCAATCTGTCACTCTGTTTCTGCCATGCTCCCTGCCAGATCTGCCACTCTGGCAATGTGTTCCTTTCTGCTCTATCTGCTAATGTGCTTCCTGTCCCATCCCTGATTTTTTGCCACATGCCACACAGAAGCTGCCCATGCCACTTGTGCCACAGGTTCGCCACCCCATTTTCAAGAAATTGAGTTATTTAACCCCAGTGTCCCCAACCAAATTCAAACCCTATTAACTACAGAGCTCCTATGGAGTCAGGCCATATGCTTATAAACCATTTTGCCACTCATTGTTATGAAAACTGCTGTGTAAATTGAAGTAATCATTAGTAAGATCATTACACATGTGATTCTGATCCAGCTCAGATTTAGGTTATGATTCCTGTTCAGCACCAAACCTTGACTAAGATTTGGGCAGGGAAATTTTTTGAGTTCCTTATGTAATCTTAGGCCATCAAACCAATCATAACTAGAAAAAGTATTTCTCAAGTTCTGGATCAAATCCTGAAGCAAAAATCTTCTAAATGACTTCATATCAATGAATTTTCTGAATTTTGAAGAGGTTTGGATGAAAGGCTTAAGATTAGATTCTAATAATATTATTGGTTGTATTACTGCCAAAGAAAACTTCATTCCTGTCCTGGAGGAATCTGAACCAGATTGCCTGAAACAAAAGGAAAAAAAACACCCAGGACTGCATCTGCGTTGGTGCTTTTACTGCCTAGAGAGGTATATGCCTTAGAAAATAAATTATACTAACATTTTCAAAAAGTAAAAAAATAAAGGCAACTATAATAGAGACTTGAAATTTATTGCTATAAATCTTCAGAAAATATTTGCTTAAGCAGCTTCTCAGTTTGGCTGCAGGTGTGCATATCTGGAGATTTTGTATCACTACGTAACATTCCATTGTCACACATGAACAGGCAAGAAGGAGGGGTACACCTCCTAAAGCTACACATTCTTAACAAAGATCCTATCTGTTGCAATAGAGTAATATACCCAGTATTAAAAAGTTTTTGCTTTTAGCTATGTTCAATAGCTCTATACAAACTTTTATACATAGATGTGTGTGGGCACATACACACAAACTCCCTTTCATTCTGTAGCCCCCAGCAATGGTTTAGAGACTGTTCACAAGCACCATTTCCCCGTCTATTAGTCAAATGAAGCCCCTCTCTATACTGTAACACAACAGCCAGTAAATGGTGTAAAAAAGATTACTGCTGAAAACAAGGAATGATATAAAATATCGTCTTTATGTGATACTAAAAGAGGTAGAAAGGTAAGTAGCATGTCCTTACCCCAAACTGGAGTTTTGCAGTATACCAGGGGTAGTACCCAAAGCTTAAAGATGGCATGCTACGCTATTTAATAACCACAAGTGCTTAGAGAATCAGTTTTAGAGCACTCACTTATGCTAACTGTCACACTACAAGAAATATCTCAGATAAACTAACTGAGGATAGACTAGGATTCTGTAGGTCAAAAACAACATCTTAAGTCTCTGCCAGAAGCCACAACAGACTACAGTCAGCATCACCAACACAGTCAGCATCACCGACAGTTTGTAACCACACAAGCCTCAAATCAGAATACCAAGGATTAAAACCTTCTAAAGAATCCCAGATCAAATGGATAGAAACTTTCACCCAGGCTTCTCTAACATTTGGTGTACTTGGGCAAAATTTAGAGCAAACCTGGGCTGAGTAATGGTTTTTGGTGGAAACTATGCAAAATGTGGTGGTTTCAGCAGTTTCATTTTGTGTTTTGGGTTCTGTTCTAAAAGGAAACTCAAGGGACATGAAACCACATAACATAAAACTGAAAAAGAGGTTTGCATGAACCCCTATAGATGAAGGGTCTCATTCTGTGAATCAGGAAAGGTCAAGGACTCCCATCAATGTACAGAACTAAGTCTTAAAAACTACAGGGGCACCCAGTTCTGGTTCTAATGCCAACTCCCCAGGTCCTTGGAAATAAAGTCAGGTCACCCAACCTGCACTTATCTGAAGCTGAGAGATCCACTTTCCTCTTCATGGAACCTCCTAAATTCTAAGCTAGAAGGACACAGTCCCATGCTACCCACTTATATGCACTGTTAAATGCTATAATTAAAATAATGGTGTTTAATTTACTTAGGCGTAAATCCATCACAATTTGCACCTTTACTTATCTCTTTCCCTTGAAATGTATCCCAGTATTATTATCCTTCAATACACACCAAAACAATGCATCATGAATCTATAATAAGATCTTCATTTGGTTTTTCAGCATGGATCTTTGTTTGATTTAAATGTCTAAATTACTCTCACTTACATTTTAGCCACATACAGACAGAGAACTGAACCCATTTAAAATTAGCTTTTGACAGCTGACTTGGTGGCTCAGCAAGTGCTTCACACTGTCCCCTGCAAAAAAACCAGGTTCATAAGCTAACCTGGATGCCACACCAGAACAGGCCAAGCATGTTAATATTTTTCACACGGTGAGTTCAACTGCCCTTGTATTACAACATTACTTAGTGGTCAAGTGGTAGAATAGCATTAACATTATTTGCAGAGAGAGCCACCTGCCTGCCATGGGCTGAAGGGCACAAATGGCCATGGGTGAATGAATGGGAGGAGAACGGATAGTTTGAACAGGAAAAAATTAAAGAAAAAATTAACTAAAATAAAAATAAATTATTTAGAGCTGCATCTCAGCTTAGTATCGAATCTATTATAAATGTATCCCAATAATTATAGGGTTCTCCTCCACCCTCACACAGACTATTACCAAGCTCTTACAAATTGCTATGTTATTTAAGATTCTATGTATTTTTAATGTCCCCATCCCCATGGTATCCGAGCAATTATGTTCACTTTAAAATGTCTGTATTTTCACATCATTGTGGAACGATGGCTTCAATTTACCACCTCTGTGCTCATGACTCCCAAGTTTCACTCCAGACCCATCTCCAAATTTCAACCACTCCTGCTTTTCCTAAAATGTTTAAACCCCTTCACTTCTTCTTTAAAGACCCAAGGGCTCTTTCAGCACTGACTTTGGACATGCTACCCTATAAGCTCTAGCTGACAGGGCACAGAGTCATCTCTTTTTGTATCCTTCCTCTTTAAAAAACACAATTACAAAATCAATAAATATATAAATAAAGCTTCAGCTAAAACCAGAAGACATTAGAAAAGATCACAAAGTGCTTTTGCAGGCTTAGTATGTAAACTCCTCTACACCTGTTTTAGAAAAGTCTTCATTCAATTTAACATTAAAAGTAAAATGGGTCCCCTCCCATGCAGATGTTAGGATCTCTGATAAAGTTCAGTTTATTGCTCTAATGGGTCAAAAGTAAAAGTTACAACTTACAGCCACAGTGGTTAGCACATGGGGGGTTCATCTACACATGCACTTTACTGAGGAGTTGACTAATTATCTCTGCAGTAAAATGTCATGCCCCAGCCAGCCGCTCCACTGCCTGACACTGAAACTCAGGCTGACCCCCACAAACCTGCTGTCAGCCTAGGGCTATTCCACCCCGGCTCAAAGTTCTGTGGTCCCAGGTGCATGTGTATATGCTGCACCAAGAGCCATTAGCTCCAGCACGAACTGTGCTGGAATTTATCATGCCGCACTAATTGAACATGTAGATGCACCCAGAGACTAATAAGGTTAAGGAGCCAACAGTAAATTATGTTTTCAGTGGCTGTGTCTACACAAGGTGCTGCCAGCACAGTCATTACTGCACAGTCATTTAGTACTTGTAACTGGAGTTACTGTGCAGTAGCATCACTGAATGGCTTTTTCATGAAGTTGACCATGCAGTAGCCCAAGACTACTGTGCAGTAATGCTGCAACATGCTTTCTGCCATGCAATGCTACTGCACTGTAGTCATGAGCTACTGCACAGTCAGCATCCTGTGTAGATGTGACCAGTGAGTACTAGAAACAGTGATGGCCTTGGGCTTAAGCAACCTATGCGGCTATTTAGGGCCCATATTTCCTCTCCTCCTCCTTCCTTTTCCTCTGCTCTTCCCCACACATGTGACCTACCAGCCAGAGCACTTTCCCTGATCTTCCATCTTGGGTATTATCTAATTCTGGTGCTAGTAGTCAGTAACAACAGCACTTAATTTCCCTAACTAATCTTGCTTTCTCCAGTTTAAGTGGCACTTCAGTGACAGGGACCATGGAGATATGAAAATGTTTTGTCACAAAATGTTTGAAGAGGAAAGAGTGGGAAGTCACAGGTAAAAAGGATATAGATAGGGGTTGAGTTATAGGATCTGAGAGAAACTCAATCAATTATAAGATGAGACTTGAAAGTTACTTTGCAGGAGGCTCTAAGAAGTCGAGACCCAGGTCAGAAAAATAACAGGTAATGGAGAAAAATTAACTTGGTACTACACTTCCATTACTCCATTGCTTTTGGTATATACAATGACACATACGTACTGGATGTGTGAACTGTTCCTGTGGAGCTTAGTGTTCCCTTATATCTTCTACAGAGCACAGAATCCTAGCAGCACTTATTAAAATGCAGAAAGCAGCTACAAACACTCCAAGTTAATTTTTTAAGTAAAACTTCATTTGCTCATTTATCAAATCCATGTATTTCCCAACTTACTTAGGAGTCTGTTCTTTTCTCAAGCCTTAGCCATTACCAGGAAAAGACAAACTTAACCAAGTTTGAAATATTCGTTAAGATAGTCACATGAAAAATTAATCTTCACAAAAACATCATATCTAAATGGTTTGGGACTTTCCATTCTGGAAAATGGGAGCTGGAGCTTTGCGGAACACACTTTCACACTGGATTTCCAGTCAAGCTAGAAATCTTTCAGATTCCATGCAGTTTTCTGGCCATTCCCACTTGAGCTATGCTCACCAGTGCACTGTGATTGAAACCAAATTCTTAAAGAATAGAACAAAATGAAACAAAAAAAACCCCCACTTTCAAACTTCAAACCTTTTCATAGTAAATTTTGGGAAGCAGTTTGAGTCATATTTTATTTGTGCGATCTATATACCCATGTCTCTCCTTAAAAATAAAATGTGTAGCTTAGGCTTCTTAATAGTGACCATCCATGTTAGATTACACTTGTTAGGAAGAAATCATTCAGTTTGTTCCTTTGGATGTCCTGTTATGGTGGATATAGTTACAGAAGCAGCGATTAGGTAATACATAAGAATGTATGTGTTAGGGTTTGGAACTGAACCACAGTTCCAAATCTTCCACAGGAAGATCACAACTGTATTGTCCAGGTTCACTCAGCTAAACAGATAGCTTCTTCCTGATTGCTACATTCAAGTTTGAATACAAACTGAGGTCCATAAGGTCCATGGTCTCATTTAGATCCCACGTAGATGTTTTTTCTTGATGATACACCAAACACAGCAGAGACTTTTAATTAAAAAAAAGAATAAAGGAACTTTTGTAGGAAACAAAAGTAGCCTGGCACAATTAGTACAGGACAGGGCTGTCCAACTTCTGGGCAGGCGGGGGCCAAACACCACCCAGGCCACAGACCTAGGGGCTGCACACTGTGTAAGCAGGTACTCCCCTGCCGGGTGCTCTTCACCACGTAGACAACCCAGCACCACTGC
Source organism: Gavialis gangeticus (assembly GCF_001723915.1). NCBI lineage: Eukaryota > Metazoa > Chordata > Crocodylia > Gavialidae > Gavialis > Gavialis gangeticus. The sequence continues at coordinate 94,548,390 of NW_017729022.1, read as the reverse complement.
CCCGACTGCTGCTAGCATAGCCCAAGCAACTCAACTCCCCACCCTCTCAACTGCACGCACCACAAAGGTAGTCCCTTCCCAGCCCCCTGCAGCACAGGCAGCCTGGCTCCTCCACATGGCCAGTGGTGGGGTGCTGCATGTGTAGTGTATACAGCTGAAAAAAGGGGGGAACTAGGCAGTTCAGTTCTCCCCACCCCCAGGCATACATGCTATACGGGCAGCTCAGCAACTCCCCATCCCATGTACAGCACCAGCCCCTCACCCTCCTGGTGGCAAGCACCACCCACCTGCAGCACAGGCAGCCCAGCTCAACTTCTTTGTTACATTTGTTGCTTGGGCACTCCAGCCTCCTCTCAGCTGCCACAACAAAAGCAATTATGGGGGGAAATGATGGCCAAGCAAGAGCCTGGGGGCACATGCTAACCCTTCAGGGGCCACATGCAGCTTGTGGGGCGCCAATTGGACAGTTCTGGTATGGAAGATTAAAATGTTATTGTCCATGAGGACAAGTGACTATGGTTAGCAGATAATTATTAGCACAGCTTTTGCTCTCATCTGCATCTAAAGTTCCACAGCTTTCATTATTGAAAAGAGTTCAATGGTTGGAGTCCAAGGGTAAGATTTGGAAAATCTGAGTTGAGTTCTCTGTTGTGCCAGAATTCTTTTTCAAGTCACTGGGGGCTTGGTCTTCAAAGGGATTTAGGGCAGCAAACTACTACTGGAATCAACTAATGTCAGAAAGGCATAGGTGTCACTTGAGGAACCAGGCCTTCATCTCACAGCTCCTCATCTGTAAAACTACCTATATCAGAGGGGGAGTGGTGAAGACGAATACAACATTTCTGTTAAAATTAAGGTTAATATGTTAATACATGAATCTTAATGTCAATTGTTCTCAGTTAAAAGATTGTGACACATTTTAACTAGCACTGAAGTAGGCACTATTATCCATTTCTTTGTGAATCTAAAACATGTTATTCAACTCTCTTCGATGGCTGGCAGATACCCTGGAATATACTTTTGACCTGAGATTAGTCTTAATTCATAATAAGTTGTATTTACGCTCAAGGATGGTGAGGAAGTTCAAAGCGTTCACCTGGCTTTCTTCTTGGCAACTCATTTTAAAATCACAGATTCCAAGAGCGTTTCAGTGACGAGGCATGGGCTCCCAGTAATGTTCAACACATAAACTAGGGGGCCACATTCCCTCCCTCCTCATACAGACAACTCACAACTGCTGTTTTTGTTTCTGCACAGCAGCTTTCATACCACAAGTGTCACAAAACACTTCACGGTTGGTTGCAAAATACAAAGACTTACCAAAGTACATTTCAGGGTAATTACAGAGCATTATTAATAAATATAATGCCTTTAATTAATAAACCAAAATGCTTTTAAAACTGTGATTAAGTAATTTATTTTAAGTAACCAACTAATTTATCCTTATTATGCCCTGGAAGGTAAATACTACCGCTGAGGTAACACTTGCATATAAAAGTATGGCTGACATAGATAAGTACTACATATATTCATGTCCCAATTGTACAGAACGGAAAATAAGAGGAGAGCCCAATCATATGCACAAAGCCCCAAGGGGAACTGATGTCAGAGATGAGGAGAGAACTGTCCAGTTCCAGGACTGTACCCTTTCCATAAGATCATACCACTCTCTAGAAGCTGAGGTGGCACATTTTTAGAAAACATCACAAAATGTTAAAACCAGCAATGAGACAGTAGTTGGAGTGCAAACAGAGCCTGCCCAGAAAAGGAGAGAGTTGTTGCAAGGTTGAAGCAAACAAGATTCGAATCTAGCTGAGCAGAGGACCAGAGGGAGGGGTTATGTGATGATAAGATGGATGGAACAACAGTGTATAATTATTTGTAATTCATAAGCAGGGATCCTGGTTTTCTGTGATTTAAAAAAATACCCAATTTTCAGTGGCACCTTACAGACTAACTGGTTCAAAAAGGCATAAGGTTTCATAGGGGACAGGCTGCTTCGTCAGATGCTTAGTCAAAGTAGGTTGTTGTCTACTATGATATATGTAGATAGACATCTATATAACATTAGATATCTATATATATCTATAGATATTTATCTCTATAGATAGATAGATATCATAGTAAGCAACAACCTACTTTGACTAAGCATCTGACGAAGCAGGCTGTCCCCTATGAAACCTTATGCCTTTTTGAACCAGTTAGTCTCTAAGGTGCCACCCTGACCTACCTGCTGCTGGATCAATGAAAGTGTTACTCTTAACTGATCAGAAAACAGAACATTACCACACAAACTTTACAGCCAATCAAAACTAACTGGAGGTTAAACTTGAAATTTTGCCTATTGAATACACAGACTACTTTGAGGATATTAATAAATCTGAAAATATTTTTGCAATAACTAATATTCAGAAAAAACTCTATAAGCATCTGCTGGAAAATTCATAAAGAAAAGTTTAATTAATTAATGTATTCTCCCCTCCCTCCACAGTCCTCCAACATGAATCTGTAGCAAAGTATGCAAACCATTACTTATTTGGAGGAAGATGGGGTAAAAGAACAAACAAAAAAGATAATAACCATAGTTATTTGGTCTAATTATTCCTAAAGGATTCCACAAGAAAATACAACATAGAAAATCAGCCACTACTGATTTTCTACTTGGGAAAAATAAAACAATAGTATAGTGGGAATGTAAGTAAAAAATAATAATAATAATGAAATTAGCATCTCCAAATTGTTTTAAAAAGGATCTTCAGCCTAAAGAGAACTGGCAGCGTAGCTTTAAGGATAGATAAATTGCTGCCTCAAGGATCTACCTTACCTCCTTATTTTTTTTAAGTAATACCTTAATTTGCATAGTAATAACCCAATTATTGTAAGATTAGGTGACAGAAATCTCATTATTACTATTCCTACAAAACAGTCGATATTCCATTCAGTATCTTTTAATGTTACACACCTTAAAACATAATTATTTCAATATATGCTCATTCATCTTTAATGCAATTTCTTTAATAATAATAAAAAAAGACTCTCCCTGTAATTGTTAGCTTTTTAAAAATATATTAGTGTTTAAACATGAGGGTTTTTTTCTCATTTAGGCTGCTATAGAAACAAGCAAAGCCAACCAACTGCTTGGGGCACGCTCCTTCCCCTCTTCCCAAGAGGGGGTCCACCAAGAGGCCCAAAGCACATATGTTAAAATATGTTGGAACAACACTCTCTGTCTCTATATTCCCCCTCTCCCTCCTCCCAGTTCTCTCTATGCTGAGAACTAGTCAGGAGACAAGCTTGCAAACAACAATAAAATGCATGTTAGCATCAGATTTCCAATGATTTACTTTGTTTGGGCTTTGCTGTTGATGCTGATATTATAAGGACAGGGTGGTTTGGGGGTTTTGTGGTTTTGGGGCTAAGGTAAGAAATCAGAAAAAGCACCACACTACAAAGGTTTACCTGCCACAGGCTCTCTCAAGTTTCAATTACAAAGATAATAAGTATGATAAGTGGTTGGTTACCAGATTAACAGTAGAAAGGAAATAGGGAAAGAGAAGGGATTGGCTCCATCAAGAGAACACACAGCCACACTTATTATACTTCAAAAGGATGTCATAAATAGCTAAGAGACTTAGAAGGGCAGCTACTACTTTTTGCCAGTCTCACTCATCTCAGTATATGCAAGATGAGAAGGTGCAACCGACAGTCGTGTCTTCTGTTTCTCTGCTTCAAAAAGGGTTACATGTATCTGAAAGTTACTGGTCCCCAATTGGAGTGCCCTGGTTTGGTGACCCATGTGAAAAGAGTTGAAGATCTAATCCCAGTTCTGAGAGTTCAGATCATAAACATGATTCTCCTGTGTTGTGGACTCACTATGAAGGCCAGGGAAGGGAGACAAGTGCAGAGCAAAATCATTTATGGAGATGGTCTCAGTGGGCAGGGGGGAAAGGCAGCTCACATCCAGGGGTTGCATCTTCAGAACAGTACAGAGCTTGCACTGGGCAAGGAGATTCCCACATGACCCTGCCCAACTCCCCCCTATGGAGGCTTGAATCCCCCTTCCCCACCACTTTCCCCCTTCCCCATTACTTACCTGTGGGAGCTGCACTCCAGGCTTCCTGGCAGCCATGTGCACATACATACACATGGCATCCCGTGCCTGACCACTCTCCTTCCGCTCCCTCCCAGCCCCTTGCAGTCTGGAACTCTACCCGCCTGCAGAGAGATCTGCAAAACTGCAAAATCCATGGCTTTCTCCAGCAATATGAGAAATCTGCATTTTTCTCTGGTAAAGGGTAAATCTGTGGTTTTCTCCATTTTTCCATGGGAAACAGAAAATCCAGATCCTTGCTCATCAGTGTTAGGAACTAGAAAGATAGGGCTAACTAAAAATCTACCTTGATTTGGAATCCCCCAAACCCTCCATGCAATTTCAGATAAATAGAACATATTGGCAAATCATTTGGGGTATAGGAGTTCTTTTCAACACTATTGCTATACATACCATTTCTTCTCTCTTCATGAGACCCTTGGCGTGTTCTCCTTACAGCCCATTAGCAACACAGTGTCCAGGCCTTTTCTTTGGGGCACACTTCCCTGCAACGACCAAAGGGAAGAGAGGAGAGAAGTCCTCCAAGTCTTTCCTCCCCTCCCTGCTAGAGCAGAAGGGGTATGGCCAGGCCCCAGCCTAAGGCCAGCATGCTGAGGCCAGGGGAAGGGGGTCTTTAAACCCCTTTTTCTGGCCTGCATGGGACCCTAGCCCCAATCTGCCAGGGGGAGCATTCCCTGCCAGGCTTCTGTTCCCCACTCCCCAACAGTGAGGGGCAGTCCCTGCCAGGTTTTTGCACACCCTGGAGCAGAGAGTGGGGGACATGGCCACACACTGGCCAGGGGCTTGTCGGCTTGCAGGTTGGGAGACCCTCCATGGCTGCACAGGACCACAACCCAAATCTGCCTCGGGGGAGGGCAGGGGACCCTGCCAGGCACCCACCCCCTGCTCAAGACGAGAGTAGGGGGTGTGGCCTTGCCCAACCTGGGGGCTCACAGGCTGAGGCGGAGAGGGAGGGATGGTCCCAGGGATCATTGTAACTCAGAAAGCTTCCTGCAAAGCATTCTCAGTTACAGCAGGAAGCTGCACTTCTGTCTGGGGTTTGTGCTAGAGGGGGATGCAGATCTTGCCATCCTTATGCCCTCCCTGCTCTCCACTTGAGGTGGTGAGAGGGCAGCCTTGGCTTTTTCCTGTGCTCAAGCAGAAAGGGGGGGTGGGCATGGCCATGCCCCAGCCCCAGACTGACACGCTGAGGCAGGGAGGAAGGGGGTTTAAGCCCCACTCCCTTCCCACCTGAGCATGCAAGCCTTGAGCTGGGGTGTGGCCATGCCCCCTCTCCCCTAGAATGAGTAATGAGGTAGGGCAAAAGCTGGGCAGGGGCTTGCCCCCCCGCCCCCCTGGCAAGCCCTGGCTGGGGCCTCGGGCCAGGGAGGGGGTTTACACCCTCTCCCTCTCCTTGGCCAATCCACGAGTGAACGTGTATTCTGTTCAGTAACAGTCCAATCTCCAGTTTAGAGAAAGCTATGTAGACTGAACTGATTTTGCCTCACCAATGGAGAGGGACACTAGAGGATTACTCCCTTCCTCCCTTCCTCCATCACATACTACAAGACAGAAAAGATCAAAGCCCCATGTAAAACTATCAGCCCCTTGGGTTTGTGTGACTATGGCATACCAATTTTTAGTGGATGCCACATCAAGGAGTGCAGTAGCTAGGATCATGTCAGCAGGGGAAATTTCAGCTGGAGATAAGGAGGAGCTTTCTTCCTGCAAGGGTGGTCAAGCATTAGGGCTGCGCAAAGCTTCAGTCACTAATTCAATTCAGAGGAGATTCAGCCCAATTTGGCGGCTGAATCAAATCAGGAGACCCTTTAATCTCTCTGAATTGAATCAGAAGTCTCTGAATTGATTCACAGAGATTTGAGGATTTGACCATAGACACAGCTTCATATGTTTTTTCTGTGTACCTCAAGGTACCAGGTGCGGCTCATGACACTGAGATGATGGAGCAGATGGAGTATCCCCTGTGGATGAAGTGGGACCTACGCGGGAAGTGATTGAGTCTGTGTGCATCGTGAGCCTGTGTGGTGGCTGGGTGCTCACTTAGGAGAGTGACTGAGTTGGAGTTAGTGTGCTTTGTATCTGACTGGGACTGAAAGCTTGTGAGAAACTGAGTCACTTGAGTATGAGCGTGTGTTGTGAAACCTGCTCATCTATGTGATGAGTATGAGAGTTGCTTGAGTGGAGTATGGAGAGTGGAGTGTGTAACTGAATTCCATCCATTCACGGAGATATACACTCATAGATGGAGCCATCCTCTACTCACCTGTACTCACCTGCACACCTTTGGATGGTAAAGTATCACCCACCCCTTTGGAAGTACTGAGTAGTCACTGAGAGTGAGGAAATGATAGAAATCCTCTAGGGAATAGTGACAGGCTGACAGGCCATCTTACCTGTCAGCTTCAGAGTGATCTTGGCTGCCACCACTGGTGACAGGCCTGCATTCATTCTTACTTGTATCTAGTATTGTATATAGTGTTCTCTTAACTCTCTGTTGACTGGTTCATTGTTGTATTGTGGATTTATTATTGTGGTTTTTTATACTTACCGTGGTAATATATGCTTGTTAAACTTTGCCTCAGTGTTAAGTTTTCATTGATAGTGGTAGACCTCTGGATGAGGCCAGGCTGCAAGCCAATGTCCAGGGGAATTAACCCTTTGTTGTTCCAAATCATATAGACCCCTGGTGAGGTTGAAGGCCTAACAAACCTTCATGCATGTAATAGGTGTCATTATCAGAAGCCTGGTCTTCACAGCCCCAGGGCTTCTGCTGTGCCATTTAGAGTCATATGACCAGCAACCGCTACAGCAACAGCTGTTTTTTTCCTCTCCATAAAGGTGGCACCTGTGGCTGCTGTCCTGGTCTAAAAATGTGTGTGTATAGCAGCCACTACTGTATTTTTATACCAATTGGAATTCTTCCTTGCTGGGGAAAATCTCTTCCATCCCGTTAAACCTTCACTGCAGCTGCTTTGTGTAAGAGCAATATCGTGGGTAATGTTCTGGCCCCTAGTCCCTTTGATCATCCTTTCTAGCCACTGTATCATCCAGTAACAATATACAAGATAAGCTACTACATGGTTCCTTAGATTGCTCTAGAACTCATGGAATTAGTTATGGGCTAGAGTCAAATAATAAAGAGTGGCATGTGATATTTTGTCAACAGATACATCTAAAGGAAAATAAAGTTGTCCTGCAGGCATGTGTGCGGGGTCAGAGGACAAGCTGCCGTGGGGACTGTTCAGACCTTTCCTGAAGATCACAATGATTTGGTTATTTGCCTAATAGTTGGGCATTTGAAAAATTTCCAATTTTTCCACATTCTATAGGAAGCAAATTGGGATGACTGTCTCAACTTAAAAAAAAATAAAGCTGTGAAGACGCTAATGATTTTTCTTATATTTTTATAATCTTGTTTCATGGTTTTAAACAGAAAACCCTGTGACTCGAACTATGATAATTATCAGCAGAATGGAAACAGTCTTCCATGCTAAACCCAAATTTAAGGGCTGAATATGTACCACTCAGACCCCATGTAACTGGAACTGAAACATTCACTCTTCCAGTAACAGCTTTTCCAATTCATCAGTTCAAAGCTGCAATCCCTCACAGTCTACACAAGGATTTAGGATCATTTTCTAAATCTGTGCAGCAAAGGAACATGAAAGAGAAACTTGCCTTATGGCTGGGGACTAAACTTTGGGGTGGGGGGGACTTATCAGCTTTTTAGAGAGCATTTGCAAGAGTAATTTGCACTACAGCCACTCATTTTATTGGCCTTGCAAGCAAGTGTTGAAACAAATTGTCTAATGATGTAACTTTCCTTACAAGAGGGACCTCATGTGCCTCATATTAAATGCTCCTCCTACAAGAGAAAATATAGACACAACTTGCCAAAAGCAACAAGAGTATTTAAGTGCTAAAATATCTTATTTAAAGTGTTTCAAATATATCTTCAAATATATGAAAGGCCATGAATTCTTCACTAAGTTAAGAGTGTATCAGAAACTATGTCTTGTCCTGGCTCGGGTGCAAGATGCACAGGTGTAAGCCTGCTGCACTCCTGTGAGCCCAGGGACCCCCAGAAGAGCCCCCAGGACTCCTGACAAGCCCAGCCTGCCCGCAGGTAAGCAGGGCCCCGTGGTGGGTGTGACTTAGTCAACTTAGGCAGCTGGGAGTCAGCTGAGTTGGAGGCGGGGAGGGACATACCCCCCGCACACACCCCTACTTTGCCCAGCCCCTCAGGGAGCCGTGCGACTGGAGCCCCGCAAACAGGCCGCACAAACAGGCGTGCTTCTGGGCCCAGCATGCAAGTTAGCATGGGAGTTTGCGCAGGAGGGTGAGTGGGAGGGCCTGAGGCCCTGCCTGTGAGCCCCCTAGGGTAGGTATTCCCAGCCGCAACTGGCCTACTAGCGGCATGTCGTGAATGGGCACACACCACACCCCGAGGGTCTTCTTGGGGTCTGTGACCCTCGACTCTGGCGCCTCAGAGGCCTCCTCCCAGATAGAGTCCATGGTTCCAGGCTCCACGCAGATGGAGCCTTTGGACCACGGTGGTCAAGGGCCCGAAGGCCCACTGCACCAAGGTCCCTGCCCCGCTGGAGCTATGCAACAGGTACGAACCTCTTCCAGCCCCAGCAGAGCCTGCTAAGTTGCCAGCTCCCACAGGCAACACAGGCTCGACTGCAGCTACTGCTCCCGCTCTCCCCAAGACAAAATGCAAAGCGTTTGTCATGGGAGCCTCCATCCTGAGGGGGACTGAAGAGGCAGTCTGCTTCCCTGATCCCTTAGCCCAGGAATTTTGTTGCTTCCCGGGAGCCTGTATCTGACACATTGCAGAGAAGATCCCTAAGCTCCTCCAGCCCACTGACCACTACCCTATTCTCCTTATCCATGTGGGCACCAAGGACATGGCTCAGAGTGCTCCCAGCTGGGTCATGAAGCACTACAGGGATTTGGGAGTGGGGCTAGAGGGTCTGGGGGTGCAGGTGGTCTTTTCTTCGATCCTCCCAGTCTCAGGCTATGGGCTGAGAGAGAGAAGGATCCAGGTAGTGAACCAAATACTGTGGCACTGGTGTCATCAGGAAGGCTTTGGCTTCCATGACCACAGCCCGCTCTATGGTAAGAGAGGCAGCGAGCTGCTGGGAAGGGATGGCCTCCACCTCTCTTTGCTGGGGAGGAGGCTCTTCTCAGCCAGACTGGCTGACCTGCTCCACCTGGCTTTAAACTAAGCCCACCAGGGGATGGGGGGACTATTGTCACTGCTGGCCCACTGAGCAACCCTTGCAAAGCCAGTAGGCCAGGCACTTAAGGGAACCCACCCCGCCCCAGCCCTGGAGCAAGCTGCGGGCAAGGCAAGGGCCCCCAAAGGGAGACTTGCCTGCCTGTACACAAATACCAGAAGCTTGTGGAATAAACAGGAGGAACTGGTCCTCCTGCTTAACACAAATAACTATGATGTCGTACGGATAGCAGAGACCTGGTGGGACTCAACTCATGACTGGGCCACAGGTATAGACAGCTATACCCTGTACAGGAGAGATCGAGTGAACAAAAGGGGTGGAGGCATAGATCTCTCTGTCAAGGAAACCTACGCATCCCTGCAAGCTGACATTGGTGCCCAGGGTGGATAACTAAAGACCCTCTGGGTTAAAATCTGTGGGGAACACAGTGCAGGGGACACAATGGTGGGAGTCTACTACAGATCTCCAACCCAGGATCAAGAGCTTGACCAGGAGTTCGCCAGAAAATTGGCTGAGGCCACACGCTCCTGGTGCATGGCTGTCATGGGAGACTTCAACTACCCAGACACCACATGGGAAGAGCGCTCAGCCAAATCCGAGCAGTCTCAAAGCTTTCTCTCATGCGTGGATGAGCTCTGACACAAGAAGTCGATGGGCTGACAAGAGGTAAAGCATTGCTCGACCTGGTTCTGGCAATGGGAGATGACCTAATCAGCGACTTAATGATTGAAGAGAAGCTGGGTGATAGTGACCATAAGCTGATCACCTTCACCATCCACCATAAAGCTGACAAGACAGTCAGCAATACAGAAGTCCTCAATTTCAAGAAAGCTGACACTGACAAGCTCAGAAGGCTCATCAGGGAGGCAATAAAGGGCCACAACCCAAAGGGGAGGGGAGTTCAGGACAAGTGGTTGCTCCTCAAGACAGCAATCCTGGAAGTGCAAGCAAAGTCTATCCCGTCTCAAAGGAAAGGCAGCAAAAGGACACAGCAGCTCCCTTGGCTCTCCAGAGAACTTGCAGACCTGCTGCATCTAAAAAGACAGACCTACAAAGGATGGAGGACTGGATGCACCTCTAAGGAGGAATACTCCACACTGGTCTGGACCTGCAGGATATGTGCGGAGCTGGAGAAAAAGCAAGGGCAACATTGGACCCCTGCTAAACCAGATGGGACAAATGACCGGTGCCCAGGAAAAAGCCAGCTTGCTAAATGGGTACTTTGCATTGGTCTTTCATCAGCCCCATGGGATGCCCCTGCCCACTACAGGACAGGGAGGCCTGGGTGAGGGAAATTCCTTACCCTCCATCAATGCTGACCTCATGAAGTAACACCTTGAGAAGCTGGATACCTTCAAGTCAGCCAGCCCTGACAGTTTACACCCCAGGGTACTCAAGGAGTTAGCTAGCTTCATAGCCCAGCCCCTGGCATGGGTCTTCAAGAACTCCTGGTGCTTTGGTCAAGTGCCCGATGATTGGAAGAAGGCCAATGTTGTGCCTATTTTCAAGAAAGGGAGGAAAGTGGATCCAGCAAACTATAGGCCCATCAGCCTGACCTCTATCCTGGGGAAGGTCTTAGAAAAGATTATCAAAGAGGACATTCTTAACAGGCTGGCCGACGGCAACATCCTGAGGGATAGCCAGCACGGGTTTGTTGCGGGTAGGTCTTGCTTAATCAATCTCATTTCCTTCTACGACCAGGTGACCTATCACCTGAACAAAGGAGAAGAGATTGATGTAATATATTTTGACTTTAAAAAAGCCTTCGATCTGGTATCCCATAATCACCTCTTAGTAAAACTGGCTAACTGCAGCCTCAGCCGTACCACAATCCTCTGGCTGGGGAATTAGCTCCATGGTAGGACCCAGAGGGTAGTGGTTGATGGAAGTCAATCATCATGGTGCCCTATCATAAGTGGGGTCCCCTAGGGCTCTGTCCTTGCTCCTATACTATTTAACATCTTCATTAATGATGTGGACATTGGTATCAGAAGTGGATTGGCCAAGTTTGCCGATGACACCAAACTCTGGGGTAAAGCATCCACACCTGAACACAGGAGGTGACCCAGACTGCCCTTGACAGGCTCAGGAAATGGGCGGACGAGAACCTGATGGTGTTTAATACTGAAAAATGCAAGGTTCTCCATCTTGGGAAGAAAAACCTGCAGCATCCTTATAGGCTCAGCAGTGCTATGCTGGCTAGCAATATGGATGAAAGGGATGTGGGGGTCATGATTGACCACAAGATGAACATGAGCCTCCAGTGTGATACTGCTGCTAGTAAAGCAAGCAAAATGCTTGCTTGCATCCACAGATGCTTCTCAAGTAAATCCCAGGACGTCATCCTCCCATTGTACTCGGTCTTGGTGAGGTCGCAGCTGGAGTACTGCGTCAAGTTTTGGGCTCCATAAGTCAAAAAGGATGTGGAGAAGCTTGAGAGGGTGCAGAGGAGAGCCACACACATGATCAGAGGTCAGGAAAGCAGAACTTATGAAGACAGGCTGAGAGCCATGGGACTCTTCAGCCTGGAAAAGCGCAGGCTCAGGGGTGATCTGGTGGCCACATATAAGTTCATCAGGGGTGCTTACCAGGATCTGGGGGAATATTTGTTCACCAGAGTACCCCAAGGAATGACAAGGTTGAAAGGTCATAAACTCTTCCATGACTGTTTCAGGGTGGACATAAGGAAGAACTTCTTTACTGTCCGAGCCCCAAAGTTTGGAATAGATTGCCGTCGGTGGTGGTTCAGGCACCTACTCTGAACGCCTTCAAAAGACATCTGGATGTTTATTATGCTAAGATCCTATGATCCCTGATGACATCCTGCCCCTGGGGCAGGGGGCTGGACTCGATGATCTTCCGAGGTCCCTTCCAGTCCTAATGTCTATGAAATCTATGAAAACTTCTAATCTGCCTGGATAACTTGATAGAATTCAGTACATGTGCTAATAATTGCTACCTTTTACTATATGTATTGTATTGGCACCAAAAGCTGCCTATACACGAGTTCCTCAGTCTTCTAATTAGATTAATTGAGTCTGCTCCATGTTCTAATCAGAGCGCTGCAGGGTCTCTGCAGAGTGGCATGTATTAAGCTCCCCCACATTTTTAAATGTCCGTGGGCACTTTATCTAAACCTCATTGATCAAGATTTAGATAAGGCATCCCATGGCCATTTTTAAGCACGTGAGCACTTAATATATGTGATGCTGAGAAGTTGTAACTAGAGTAGCTGCCCAGGAACCACTTTAATTAAAACGCCCCACCCCCGCAACCTGGAGCACATGTATAGACAGCTAAAGATATCAGCCCAAATTATGGCCCCACTATGCATGTACAAATAGTAAAAGAGAAAGAGTTGCTGCCCCCAAAGAATTTACAATCATATAGCCTGAGACAGAAAAAGCATGTGAAAAATAGAAATGTGACCATCATTCATTACTTGTAGATAGAGAGCAAAGGACAAACAGTTTCTAGGTGAAACTGCGGGGGGGGGGGAGGTGGTGGCAAGAGAGACCTAACTGTAGGTGTGTGCTACAGACCACCAAACCAAGGGGAGGAACTCAATCTAGAGTTCACCCATGAACCAACTGAGGCCACATGTGCATGGGACATGGTTATCATGGGTGACTTCAATTATCCAGACATCTCTTGGGAGGAACACTCAGCTAAGTCAGATCGGTCATGTTCCTTTCTGACCTGCATCAAAGAGCTTTTTTTTGACTCAGGCGGTGCGAGAGCCAACCAGAGGTAACACTCTTCTAGACTCGGTCCTGGCCAAAGGAGACAACCTGGTGACCGATGTAAACATAGAGCCTGGGCAACAATGACCATGAAACCATCATGTTCACTGTCCATCGCAAGGCAGACAAACCAGATAACAGGACTGAAGTTTTGGACTTCAAAAATACAAATTTCTACAAGCTCAGGTCACTAGTAGGCGAAGTGCTGCAGGACCAGGGACCCAAGATAAAAGGAGTACATGAAGAGTGGTCATTCCTTAAGGACAAGATCCTTGAACCACAAAGGAAATCCATTCCCATGCAGAGGAAAGGTAGCAAAAGGGCCGGGAAGCCGTCTTGGCTAAACAGGGAAATCATGGACCTCTTAAGAAAGAAGAAAGAGGTGTACCAACAATGGAAACTTGGGGCATGCCCCAAGGAGGACTATACAACAATGGCCCACACTATAGGGAACAGATTAGAAGGGCTAAGGCAGCAACTGAACTAAAATTAGCTACAGGGATTAAGGACAACAAAAAGTCCTTCTTTAGGTATGGAGGGAACAGGAGGAAAACAAATGGGAATGTGGGGCCACTGCTGAACAACTCAGGACAGCTAGTTACCAGCACTCAGGAGAAAACTGAAATTATGACTACTTTGCTTCGGTCTTTAATGTGTGACAAATTAAAAAATTTAGATAGATATAAAATCAGCAGGCCCAGATGAACAGCATCCGAGGGTGCTGAAGGAGTTGGCCCAAGTCATAGCAGAACCCATGGCGAAGCTCTTCCAAAACTCGTGTCACTCCGGAGAGGTCCCTGAGGACTGGAAGAGGGCCAGTGTTGTGCCCATCTTCAAGAAGAGGAGGAGGGAGGACCCAGGTAACTATAGGCCAATTAGCCTAACTTCTATCCCAGGGAAAATCCTGGAAAAAATCATCAGGGAGTCTATATGCAATCGGCTTGCAGAAGGTCGGATTCTGAACAACATCCAGCGTGGCTTTGTCACGGGTAGGTCTTGTCTTACCAACCTCATCTCCTTTTATGAACAGGTAACTTGCCATCTGGATAAGAGAGAGGAGGTTGACACTGTATACCTTGACTTCCAAAAAGGATTTCATCTGATATACCATGATGTTCTCATGGGAAAATCGGAAGATTGTGGGCTTAACTACAAGACAGTTAGGTGGGTAGGAAGCTGGCTATGGGCTAGGACCCAGAGAGTTCTACTGAATGGATCTCTGTCGTCTTGGCAAGAAGTGGCCCGTGGTGTCCCTCAGGTGTCGGTGCTTGGTCCAGTGCTTTTTAACATCTTCATCAATGATTTGGATGTGGGGGTGAAGAACTCACTGGCCAAGTTCATGGACAACACCAAGCTATGGGGAAGTGTATTCATGCTTGGAGATGGGCTGAAAATACAGGCAGAGTTAAACAGGCTGGCAATTTGGGTGGATTGGAACCAAATGAGGTTTAACATCAAGAAATGTAAAGTGCTCCACCTGGGGACAAACAATCCCCTGCACACCTTCAGGCTTGGCAATGCCAATCTGGCCAGCACTACGAATGAAATAGACCTAGGGGTAATAATTGACCACAGTATGAATGTGAGCTGCCAGTGTGACGCTGTAGCCAGCAAGGCAAATAATACTCTGGCTGGAAGTGCATCAATTGATGCACTTACAGCAAAACCAAGGAAATGGTTCTTCTGCTCTACTCAGCATTGGTGAGACCTCAGATGGAGTACTGCCTCCAGTTCTGGGCACCGCACTTCAACAAGGATGTGGAAAAGCTAGAGGGAATCCAGAGAAGGGCCACCCGTATGATCAGAGACTTGCACGGCAAGCCATACGAGGTATAGAGGATAGTGCCTGATGGATATCTGATTCTGACTGGGACCTTTCAGTTTCACAGGGTAAATAGCTTAAATAATAATAGAGTGGGAAAAAACCTTCATTACATGACTAAGAGATAAGGTGATATATATATATAGTTAGGTTACAAATCACTGCAAGGGCGAAACCAGGGAAAATTCTCTTCTCCAAACAAAACTAACCAAAAAAAGCCTATACACATGTAGTAATAGTAATTAAAGCAAAGGTCAGTAGTTAACATGTGTTTCTACTCCTGCTTCTTCTCTACTGCAAAAATTCATACTGCAGAAGAAGACCCTGCAAGGGATTTGTCCTCACAGAACTCCCAAATTGTGGGATGTCCACCAGGCATAAGAACCCATCTCTGCAAATTCAAAGCTTAATATGATTCACTTACTCAGATGGTGTGACTTTGCCTTCCTTCATCCCAGCCATGTATTGGCAACAGTGATAAGAAATTAACAAGGCGTAGAGTTAACTGTGAATTATTAAATGAAAAGTATTATCATTGAAATATGTCATCCCCATGAAACTTCATGAGAGCAATTCAGCTATAGCAGGAAGATTTCTCTGGTTGAGGAAAATGAAACTAAGCAAAGAGAAAAGCAAGAGGGAGAGAAACCAACACAGGACCAGCCAATAGCCCACTGGTTGGGGCATTCATGTGGGCTACAGGAGAATGTGGTCCAACCCTGCTTCAAAGAAGACAGAACAACGTGTTGTAGAGGAATGCTCCAACCACTGATTTACTAGCTATTCTGAAATGTCTCATCTCTCCTCCCCTCCCTACCTCTTTTTTTAATCAGATCACAGATAGGATCTCCATCTTTTTAATGAAATACAACTCTTGTTTCTGCCACAATCCAAGAAGCCTGGATCATTATTTTATTTAAGAGCTATCATAAAACAGAATGGACCAGAACCTCAACTACTGTAATTCAGCAGTGCTGTATTGAAGTCTGGAGCAAAGATTCAGGATGTGACGGGGATGATCCAGGCCATGATCCAGCCCACCAGTTACTACCCCATGGTCCTAATCCATGTGGGTACTAATGATGTGGCCAGGAGAAACCCTGATCACATGATGGCGGACTACCACGCTCTGGGGGCGTGCTGAAGGACATAGGTGCACAGGTGGTTTTCTCTTCTGTCCTACCAGTGAGCGGACATGGAAGACGGCATGCGACATGCATCACAGAAACCAACTGGCGGCTTTGGGAATGGTGCCTCGAGGCAGGCTTTGGCTTTCTCGACAACGACCCGCACATCGTAACAAGAGACATGCTCGGATGGGATGGGCTCCACCTTTCCCCTAAAGGTAAGCGTATGTTTTCTTCTAGGTTGGCAGATCTCCTCCGGCGGGCTTTAAACTAGGCTCACTGGGAGAAGGGGAAGACGAAAGCAGAGGAAGCCTTGGACTGCCAAACCAAGCAACACCCACAAGTACAGCCCAGCCTAGACCGACGAGCAGAACATATACACAGGTAGGCAACAGGGGCCAGGGCAATGCTGAAAGTAGCGGGCCAGTGCACACATCCTCAGGAGGTCTCAAATACCTCTACGCAAATGCTTGTAGTATGGGAAACAAGCAAGAGGAACTTACCCTCCTGTTAGCTGACACCAACCCAGACATAGTGGGGCTCACTGAAATGTGGTGGGACCCAACGCATGACTGGGTGGTGAATAT
>NW_017729022.1:94530766-94531282 GCF_001723915.1 Gavialis gangeticus | reverse complement strand
AGGGGAGCCAGGTGTCCAAGAAGAGTGGTTGCTCCTTAAGGAGACAATCCTCCAAGCCCAAAGGGAAGTAATCCCAACAAAGGGGACCAAAGGGGGCAGGAGGGCGCAAAAGTCCCCATGGCCCACCAAAAGCATCCGAGAAAGTCTCCTGGCTAAAAGGGAGGTGTACACCCAATGGAAGGGAGGGGCCATCACCAGGGAGGACTATACTGTGGTTGCTCAGGGATGCAGAGGGGTGGTCAGGAAGGCCAAGGCGGAGATGGAACTGGGACTAGGTTCCTGGATCAAGGACAACAAGAAGTTCTTTTTTAAGTACATAGGGGGAAAAAAGAAGGGTAACGTGGGGCCCCAGCAAGACATGCTAGGTAATTAGGTTGTCACACCAGATGACAAAGTTAACCTATTTAACAACTTCTTTGCCTTCATTTTCCTGAGAAGGGACCGGAACAGCCACCCCCCGGGACCCCCTTAAACCCTAGGGGAGATGCACCTAGGCCAAGGGTCAGGGAGGATCTA
>NW_017729022.1:94526125-94529248 GCF_001723915.1 Gavialis gangeticus | reverse complement strand
TCAGGTCCCTTCTGACCCTACTAACTATGAAACTATGAGTTACTCTGTTATACAACAACACAAGATTGTGGCTAACAGAAACAGAAATAATATAACTTTTATTTTAATTTCTTAACAATGCATGAAACTAACAAGTGAAAAATACTAAAAAAAATAGTGTAATTGAGTGTAATTCATTCTGGGAAGTGAAGCACAAAGAGTAAGCCAAGAGTAACAATGGTAAATTAGATTTTTAAAAACTCTGTCCACGCAGTGCTACTGAGAGGTTGGCTGCAGCATCCTTGGCTAAAATAGTTATTCTTTAATTTGCAAAGAGCTTCCCTGAATGTTTCCCTCCGTATAAGAGACAATGACAGTTTAATACTATTATCTGTGTAGCTTAAACCCAACTTGTTTTGCTAAGGACCAAAGTCTGATTGCATTTACTTGGTCTGCTCACATGGGTGAGGCAAATACGTTTGACTTATAGCCTTTAACGTGGTTGGGATGAAATTCACATTATAATAGGATTTTTTTTCCTTTACCATCATAGGTAATACTTGCTTTTTAACTACAGCATGACACATGTAGAATAAACTCTAAAATTACTGTTAAAACTTAGATATCAGTAGAACTAAAGAGAGAATAAAATTAGTGAAAGAGAAAAAGATTTTTATACAGAGTTCTCACTGATGCTTTGGGTCAGCATTTTACATCCTCATGAAATGGACAAATCAATTTTTGGCAACACCAAACAGCAGTTTAAGTCCACAGCTTAAAAAGCTTACTTATGAGTAAAAGTTAAGGGCCAGAGCCAAAGTACAGTACATGACTATTTTTTAAAGCAAGCTGAAGTGCAATAATATTCTATAAAGGCTTGATTCTTGCCCACTTTCCAGTGTTTCCTCACACTCTGTTTCTAAATGAAGACACAGATTATGACACAGACAACAGTTAAAGATTTGAGTATATCTGCTTTTTGTCAATACAATACACTTGTTAATTATTACTTAACAAATGTATCTAGGATAAAGTAGGCCCTGATTTGTCATAGTACTTAAGTATGTATCTGACTTTAAACATTTGATTGGCACCACTTACTTCCATTATTCAAGTGCCTAAAGTCAGGCATGTGCTAAGTACTTCTCAGAATAAAGTTCTGAGACAGAATGTGTAAGGCCTTCAGATAATCAGGATAAATCTGTTTTTAGGATGGTTGAATTACTCTTCAGTGTAATACAAAGCCCGACTGAGTAAATTTAATCACTACTGTTTTAAAAACCATAAGCAACATTTATAGAGTTCTTATACAATGAAATTCATCAGTTCAGCCACATGAAAGCTCCCAGTTGTTTCAATATAAAAACAGTATTAATAGATACCAAATAGTCAAATTCTTCCATGAAGCTGTCTTGATTAGGATCAACACCCATCCACATGTGCAACAAAAAATTGAAACATTCACTGAAAAACTTGAGAAAAATTTTGCTATGGAGTGGCTATTGGCTGCACTGTAATAATAAAGAGGGTAAACACAACTTAATAATATCTGACATTGCTTTTTCTAAAAAACTGCAACACTCGATAATATTCCTTACATCCACATCTGCATCCCCTCCTGCTAACATGACATGATTTAAGAAAATAGGAAGAAAAATCGCTCTGCATTACATGTCTCAGAAAAACTGAAGAGCTAATGGAGGAACATTAGTGATGACTTTTCTGAATGTCCAGGGTATTTCTAAGATGTGTTTTAATATTTAACACCCTTTAGTTTTAACTAGTCACATGTGGCCGTAACATTAAAAGCCTATGTCTGCACTGTACAAAGACCAGAAATTGATGGGATATATATTTTTACCAGCTTACATTAAAATCTGGGGAGTTTATCATCACATAATGTGTCACTTTATATAAAATTAAATCTGGGTATTACTGAAGTCATCTTTATTTCAGGTGACAAAAATATCAGTGTGAAATGTGTCTGTAAAACATTTATCAGTCACGTGTGTCAGGAAGCAAGAAATGAGGAATTTTTCATGTGAGTAAAATGTGGATAAGTTAACTTGACAAGAACATGCATTCACTTAAGGATGGGATATGTCCCTCTTGGCATGCACATCACACTGTGCAGAGACTCCAAGAATTTAATTAGAGCTGGTAATACAATAATTAGCTACTGTATTAAAAACCTAAAAACCTTTTCTGGATTTTTTTGTGTGGTGGGTAGAAAGAGGGAAATGATCATACTGGGAAAATTAGTGGCACTGGGAACCAGAATTCACTGCGAGTCCATAGCCATGCAAATGTCACTGCCAGTCTTCATCTTCTCTCTGTCCTACCCATGACCTCTTAACAACCATGATCACTCAAGACATCTTTTCTGTGAATCACATAAACGTCGCACCAAAATTCTATTTTTTTGTGATAACTTTCCAAAAGTAATTCTTGCTGCATTCAGAGAAGTTCTCTACTGCAGGCAATGCGAAAAAAATCCATTGTTTTTGACAAGTATTGGGTGGAGCCAGATACTCAGGACATCATCTTCTTTCATAAGTATCATAATCATTATGCATGAACCAGCACAGATAAAGTAAAAACCAACCTGCAACTTATCCATACTGGAGTTTTGGACAATCTGAAAACAATAGGATCACCTTTTCCCGTTCATCATTTACATGTTCCTCAGAGCTTTCTGGCTTTCACAAATACAGATCCAAAGAAAAGAAGCCTGTGCTTGGGTTATCTATATACCCCAGATCAAACCTGTAATCAGAGACAAGCACAAACTGCAATCCTTCTGCTCACCATCCATCCAGCCACAAACACCGAATCTCAACTTGAACCATAACCCCATACCCTATCTCTATCAGAAAAAGTTTGCAGTAAGGTCATATATTCTCCATGTGGCTGCATGATCCATGACCATGATTCAGAAGACTCAGGTTGTATTCCTGGTCTGGCCACTACCCTGCTGGGTAACCTTGGGTGCATCTACACATGCAATTAGCATGTAGCAATAATTGCCAGTGCAGCTTGTGCCTATTTATTGCTCCCATGCACAGCATTCACATATCCACCCAGCACTGCAGCACAGAGCCTGGGCGGAGCAACCCCAGTTGGCAGGAGGCCGGGGGAGGGGAG
>NW_017729022.1:94520387-94526114 GCF_001723915.1 Gavialis gangeticus | reverse complement strand
GGTCAGCCTGCCAGCCCAGAGCTGCTCTGCCCCAGCTCAGCCTGCTGTGGAGGTGCTGACTGGGGAACAAGGGTGCTACAGTGTAGAGATATCCAGCAGGCAGTCCCCACACTGTAGCAACCCTCATGCCCCAGCCAGCCCTAGTCACTGTCTACACATGCATTTCAGCACACTAAATAACTCCACTGTAGGATAGTACTTATCCCATACAGTACTATCCTACAATGGAGTTAATTAATTTACTGTGCCCTAATAGGGGTGCATGTATAGATGGTGACACTTTACTGGGGAGCTAATTAGTCAACTTCAGTAAAGCACACGCGTAGATGCACGCACTGTGCGCCAGTTTTCCCCACTTGTAAAATGGAGATCATGAAACTTACTCCCTCTGTAAAGTGCTTTGGAATTTATGCATGAAAAGTGCTGCAAGAGGCAGGTGCTACTGTAACATGAATGATACACTGGAAGATTCCAGAGTTGAAAGTTTCAAGAGGATATAAGAACTTGAGATCTGATTAACTACAATGCTATTTTATATGGATGTACCTTCATTGGAAGAGTCATGAAGGAGATATGGAAGCACCTGTGTTTCCCCAATCAGTTGTACCAAACATAAATTCACAATAGTGCAGGGCTTAGACACTGTGTTGCCAATCATATCAAATCTTCAGAGCTATAATTCTATTTTAGAAACCTGTGGTTTCTTTTAGAGATGAATGAACATAAGCTTTCATTCATTCCTTTAACTAAACTTCGGGAAAACTATTTTTGCTGAGGAGGCAGGGGCGGGGGATGGAGGTTCAGAAAAGTGCTGCTTGTTTTCCCATGCTCTACTCTGCCATTATTTGTTCAGGTTTACATCAGTTTGGGGCTTGCAGGCACATCTAGATGCATAAAGAGCAGTTACTATAAAGAGGGTCTCCAGTATAGGGGATTCTAAGCTAATTCAAGTTCTGCAGAAGACCCAGAGGAAACTATTCACATTCCCCTTTTCCTCAAACAAATTCCCTAATTAAATTAAGACAGGATATCTAAAGGCAAGGACAAGGAGGAGAGCAGGAAAGAAAAGGCCAGATGCAGGTGTAGATCATACATGAGATTCAGAGGCATAAGCAGAATGGTTAAGAAATTTGTCTTAAGACTGAAGGCATTTGCAGCAGTCAGTTATGACCTGCTGTGGTGCCAGTGAAAAGCAGCATTACCAGTAAATGAGGAACACAGAGACTGGAAAAGTCCCATGTGGGTCTTTCTTAACTTTCTTGTGAGGGGCCTTCAAGATGGGTTCCTGTGCCACCGCAGGTCTGCATAACGTGGCCCCCCATTAGACCCACCAGACAGATGTGGGATCCTGATTCATATAATCACTCTTCTCTGACCTGATTCAAAAATACTTCACCGCTCTGCCACAAGTTTCTCCCATCTGTGCAACTGGATTAATGAACTTTGTGTAATTCTGTAGAGGAATTCGTGGTCTTGCAAATGAAAAAGGCCCAGTAATATTATTAGTCAGCTACTTCCAGCTTGACAAGGGGCAGGAAATACCCAAAGTTTCACAAAAATCTTGGTCTCATGAGTTTGAACCTTCCAAATCAAAGGGCATTTGTACACCTGCTTGTACCGCAGTGCCAAGCACTTTTAAAAGCGCTCAGCGCTGCGGTGCACACATTTATATAAACAGTGAAATGAGCATCAGCACTGAGAAAATGGCAGCAGCACACTTTCGAACTAACACACATCAAAGGTGTTTTAGTTCAAAAGCACACCACCGCCATTTTCTGCGTCCTGACGCACTTTTCACCATTTATACAACTGCATGATGCAGTACAGTGCATATCAGCTCGTATGCAGACCAGAGTCAATTAATCAAGTCTGCTCTGATGCATTGGATCTCCAACACACTGCAGCACAAAAAGGTATGTGTATAAATGACCAAAGAGACCAAGGTAAAGCATCCAAACTTGTAAATGCTTTTTCTAAGCAGAACCTCCAAACTTCTGCTATTCTCTCTCTCTCATATAGTATCATGCAAAACAAGCTTGGTTAATCAAGTCCTATTTCTGAACTTCTTGCACTTCTCTGTTATAATCCTTCTGCTAACACAGACTAGAATACAGTTGTAGAATCATAGCAAAGTAGGGTTGGAGGGACCTCAGGAGGTCCCCTAGTCCAGCTTCTCAAGGCAAGATCATCCATAACCAAACCATCTCATACAACAAGTTTTTGTCTAACCTATTCCTAAAGCTACAAACAACCCTGTCATCCAATGAAAAGACACATTGTTCAGAAACAGCAAGAATACTTTAACATGCCACAGGTAAGGCAGGAGGACAAGGGAACAGTGCCCTGCCATTGCAAGGGTGTATTAAAACATACTCCAGAGATCCAAGAGGGCCATGACCCCACTACCGAGGAGGGCAAAAACCCCGCTACAAACTGTGCTAGTCTGACCACGGAATAAAAAACCCTTCATGATCCCAAATGTGGTGATCTGTCTGACCCTGAGCAGAGTGTCAGACCCTCTAACCAGGAATCTACAGGTTTTAGGCCCGGCAGGAGCACTAGCACACCCCAGCCAAAACCCTCAGCCTTAGCTGCTACCAATACCCAGTGCTTCTGCAGAAAGTGTGTGAGTCAGGGGCCACAACAAATAAAACCCCAAGACCTGTAGCAACATGAAAGAAAAAAAAAATATTTCCTGGCCCTATCTGGCAACCAGCAACACCCAGAAGCAAGAGATTAAAAAAAATCCACCCTCCACGGCTCTGTAACATGGGGATAGTTGACAGCTCCATATATCAGGTCACTTCGTTCTTCACTGGCCCTATAATTCACAGCCTCTCCCCATTAGAAATAAAACCCTCTTGTAACACACAAAATGCATCATATTCCAAGGCATATATTCCTTGTGTTTTTCTCCAAGATCAAAATTGCTGTAATTCTTTTACACAAAAAAATTCATTTTCCCATGCCCTTGTATCCATGAATTCGAATTCGTCATTTTCTCTCTCTTATTACATTAGGCACATGCATAATCTTTCTCCTCCCACAGAGCATCTCAGGAAATACAACCCCTCTCTTCCTCCTCCTCCCTCTCCATTACCCAAAATTTAATCCCAGAATTTTGACATCACTAGCAAAACCACAGAATACACAGAACACAGCGTGCTATGTATGCATTATTTAAACCATGCTCTTGTGGTTTATGGCATTAGCAACTTGCTTAGGGCCCCTGTTCCAGTCCATACCTGAGACTAAAAGTTATATCTTCTTATGAAGTCACCAGTGTTATTTTATGTTGGGGGGGAGGGGCAGTAGTGAGGAAGCAAGCGTTGCATAATTTCACAGCATTTAATCTTTTGTTCTCTTGTAAGTGTATAAGGATTTTTTTGGTGGCATTTTATGGCAGTATATTACAGAAAAGTTCATGGCAAGTTCAGAGGAAAGGAATTTTCAAAGAAAATCCAGCACAAAGCATTGTGGGGAACGATATGGAAGGTTGACAAAACGATGATAAACAATGAAAAAAAGAAATAATTAAGTATGTTGAAACACTGCATCAGCATTTAGTGCATTGTTAACTTTTCTTAGGAAAAATATTTTTTTGTGTGCAGTTTCACAGAGAGATCTTAACCCAGGCTATGGAAGCAGAATGCTGCATGTATAATGACTCTGAAACATAATTTTTTATATATAGAGGGAAAAAAGAAAATGGGCAAATATGTCTGTATGAGATAAGGCTTTCAGAACAAAATATAATACATGGAAATCCTTTCTTGAAGTGCTTTGTGGTCTTAAGGAGGTAGGAAACTTAAAACAGTAGAGTTACAGTAAACACATAAGTCTAAACAAGGTGTGAAAAATTGGGGTATAGGCAGGAACAAAAAATCAGAAGAAAGCAGCTCAGAGAAGGGAGGAAAGTGATGTCTCACAGAGACGTAGCTAATCTTTTTGCAGCTATTTCAAAACCATTTGAAGACTGAACTGAAAATACAAATAGAAAACCTGTGCCCAGGAGTTTGGAAGAGCCAGCAAGACAATGCAGAATGAACAATACAGTGCACTTGACTTTCTTACTGGTTCTAATCCCAGTCTGCCTATGAGAAACTGGCCAAATTATGCTTCCTTTTGTCCTACTTTCCCTCCTGTAAAACGGGGGGGATATCACTGTATCCATAAGGTTGTTATCAAGGTATTTAGCTACAGTAAATTAAACAAATAGAAATCAATCACTTTTATCATCTTCCAAATTCTGTCTAAAAACTCCCCTTTGCTTTCACACCTACAAAAACTTGACAACTGTCAGGCAGCTGGTGCGGTGACCACTCCTTACCAAGTTCCCACATATTATCTCACAGTTTTTTTGTACTCGCCAATCTGTCTGTATCCACCTGTTGTCTCTTGTCTTATATTTAAAGCATAAACTCTCTCAGGCAGCACCTAGAACAATGTCTAGGCCCAGGCAGCTCCTAGGTGTTACTGCATCCAAATAAAAACTAATAAAAATTCTAATATTATTGTTCTGCTGTTATTCCAAGGATTGATATGGGCCATAGTCAGCACAACCCAGCAGTAAAATGTAATAAACACAACAAACAGTGTTAACAAGAATTTCTATAAATATCAACATTAATAATATGTCATTTTTCCCATTGCATTTTTCTTATCGATTTATGATCCCTCTGAAAGGACCTTTTACTTACTGACGTAAACCATGTCAGTCTGAAAGAATAAATGATACACATTTACAACTGCATAAGAGTCGGCTTAGTTATGTTTAGTGCTGTATATGAAACTGCTACTCAGAACAGTCACTGTATCAAAAGCATTTGATACGGCAGTGCTGAGAGTGGTTGGCAGGTGCAGAAAAAAGGATAACATCTTGGAATAAGCCAGATAATATTATAATAAGGATTAATTCAAATTAGCTCTTGGTGTGTATTTTAAACACAACAGGTAGAGCCTCATGCTCTGTTTTGTGGAAAATTGTTTTGGGACCAACAATGAGAATGTTTGTAAAATGCAGCTCCATACATCCTGTCCTTATGACTACAGGCTCAGATACATTATTTGAATCTGAAGTGAGAATAAACCAACTTTTATCAACTACAATTCCACTGAAGAATTCCCAAATTCTAAAGTGATCAAGTAGTGGAAAAGGGGGCAAGGAAAGGTAAACAAGGGCTTTGTTACTATACTGTGAGTCACATAAAAGCTGACTGGTGTTAGTGTTAGCTTGAGTTTGAAGCCAGCACTGGCCTGGGGGACTGAAAAGCAAAAATCCACACCACACCCCATTCCGGGCTTCCCCCTTTCCCCCTGCCCCTCTGGGCTCCCCTTTTTCCCCCCTGTCCGCAGGGTTTCCTTCTACCTCTCAGGGTTCCCCTCTGCACCCCAACCCCAGCTCCCCCCACAATCTCGTCCTTACTTGTGCATGTGCTGTCTGCCCCAGGGAAGCAGGCAGGGAAGGGTTAACCTGCCTGCCCAGCCCCTGCTGCTCGTCTCTGGGTTGAGCCCAGCCTGGAGAGCAGTGGCAGTCAAGCAGGCAGGTTTACCCTTCCCAGCCTGCTGCCCCAGAACAGACAGCGTGGGCAGCCATGAACAGGCAAGGGGATGCAGTGAGCAGGAATCTGGGGGGCTGGGAAGAGGGAGCAGTGGGCCCAATCCAGGCCTGTGGCGGGGGGGGCAATATTTACACTAAGGTGTAGCCTAAAGTATCTACACCTTAGA
>NW_017729022.1:94505587-94515387 GCF_001723915.1 Gavialis gangeticus | reverse complement strand
AATATTTACACTAAGGTGTAGCCTAAAGTATCTACACCTTAGAGCTGGGTAACACAGATCAGAGATAGTTCTGCCTTGGAGTGGCATAATGAGTGCTTAAAATTAGTTTTGGGTGTTATTGTGCAAATGATCCAGAAGTTAAGAGCTTCAGGAGCCTCCCAAAATTACCACATAACAAGGCCCTAAATATTCTTAAAAATGCCATATTTTCTCCTTAAGCATGTCATGATTCAATCCTTATGCATAAAACAATATTTTTTTTGTTGGCTTTGTTTTATAGAGGGGCTCAAGGTATAAGCATTTGACAAATATCCTCTTTCCTGTCTAGTGGTAATAGGCCATTACAGGCAGATTTCAGTGCAACTTCAATGTAATTACTTGATAATCTATCCCATTGCACAGGCATCCACTTAACAAGATTAGGATTATAGTTAACCAGGCCAAAGATGCAATGAGCACAAAGAGTGAACTATTTCATCTGGTCTAGTCAAGGCTACTCTGCCAGGTCAGCAAACAAACAGAAAGGCTTGGTCTGTGGATAAACAGAGGATTCAGTTTCCAGAGAAATCAATCTGGCTCAACAAAAAGACACAAGGCATTGGCAAAGGTAAGAATTTTCTCCCTCAACAAGCAAACAACCATAATAACCAAACAATATCTTTTCTGGTTCTTGGAAATGCTTTGATTTTATTTAAATTGTCTCTTTGGTTAGAGAGTGGGAAGATACCAATCTAACCACATTACTCATAAAATGACAAGACACTAGGCCTTTGATCACAGGCCTCTGGGTTACCTAATCTGCCTAGTTTCTGAAACCATCCAAGCCTCAGTCATTATATCCTACTCACATATAACAAAGTAGACTGTAGCCTATGAAAGCTCATGCAGCTCGAACAAGTTGGTCTATTATGTGACAACTTGCCCTGCCTTCTGCATAACTTCAGACTAACATGGTAAACTACCTTTCTAGCATCATATCCCAAGCATTAATTGCAAGATATTGGATGATCCCAGAAGTTACTGTATGGTCTAGAATAATCACCATTGTGGCACATTATAATGATATGTGAGCTTTTCAATGCAACTAGATGCTTTAAAATAGTTTTTATTTAAATCGAAGCAAAATGTTTTGTCCAGGAGAGACGAAGTTCTCTCACTGGAGAAATTCACAAGA
The DNA here is from genome assembly GCF_001723915.1 of Gavialis gangeticus. Taxonomy (NCBI): domain Eukaryota; kingdom Metazoa; phylum Chordata; order Crocodylia; family Gavialidae; genus Gavialis; species Gavialis gangeticus. The sequence continues at coordinate 94,514,213 of NW_017729022.1, read as the reverse complement.
ACACCATTTTCAGGGGGTGAACATTTAGCTGCTTCCCACCCCATTGTAGCTTTTCATACATTTTCATAAACTTGACTGCTCTATTTTCAAATGCTGCTTACTAGCCTAGCTCTGCAACGTTTACTGACATTAAGCAATTTTATAGTCCTCTTGACTTCCATGTCTTCCACAGGACTATTTTCATGAGAAAGTTGTATTCCATCTGACTACAGATTGCAGAATCTGGCCTTAAGTGTCTAGCTATGTGCTTCCCCCACAATATATAAAACTTTCCCTCCTTTGAATTAGTGTCAGAGCTGAGCTTTTAATGCATGGCCTTGGTTTGATTTATGAGTACATTCAAGGAATGTGAGGTCACCCAAGTTAGCAAACCAGCTGGCTTCTATGCAACATAATGAAACAGAAAAGCTTAGAACTTGAAATCTAACTGCATCTTTTTTAAAGAATGTATAGAAACAGTTTATTTTTAATTTTATTTGTAAAAGCTACAGAATGAAGCAACTTTTCCAATTCTATCAAATTTAACCCTTTGCTCACAAAAGACCTCCTGAATACAGTGCACCCCTTAGCACTCTGGGAGCAAATATAGATATGCTAGAGCAGAAATATTTTATGTTATTCTAACATCTGTCAGCAGACCAGCATCTATACTGGGCAACTCATTCTTCTGGTTATCAGCCCAGATACTGGAAATTAACATTTAGTACCATATATTCAAGGGGAAGTGGTTTCTTTAAAATAAAATGAACAAAAAAGTTCTGACAGTCTGACTGTCATGAGATGTGATGTTGTTTAAAACAATGAAAGTCCTTTTGCACAACTTACGCAATTTCTGTTTTTTTAAATGCTGCTTTTGTGAGGATTTTGAATACAGGTTTCGAGTGTCCACTGCATACTGAAGAGATCAATATGCAGCATACACCCTCCAAAGCATCATGTGGTTGGAACATTGTGGGGGGGAAGGAGGGAGACAGTGTTCTAAGGGTTAATAATGTTTAAATTAAGCTAATTTTAAGACAATATCCAGTTTTTGATTAATCAGCCATATTCTATCCCATCCTTTTGAGATGCAGGAAGTGCTTCCTAGGCCTGCATTCAGTTGCCTTATTATTCGGTGAGACAGTATATGTTTCGGTGGGCATGTCTACATATGCGATTAATGTGCATGAAAAAACTTCAGAGCGTATTGCTCCAAAGTTTATTTATGCTCAGCACATGAAGCCCAGTTGGAGCAGACCAGGCTGGCAGGGGAACCAGGGGGTCAGCTTGCCAGCCTAGGGCTGCTCTGACAGGGCTTCAGGTGCCGCAGGGGGCCTGGCTGAGGCACAAGGGTGCTTCAATGCAGGGCTAGCTGGCAGGCAGCCCCCACACTGTCCCAGCCAGCCCCATCACCATCTACATGTGTGCTGCTGCACACAAAAAAACGCCACCTCAGGGCACTACTTGTTTTTAGCCAGACTGCCCTTTGGTAGCATTTATTAGTCTACTGCGGCTTAAAAGGGTCACTTGTGTAGACAATGGCATTTTGCTGCAGATCTAATTAAGCACACTGCAGTAAATGTCTCATATAGACACACCCAGTGAAGCCTAAATAAAGGATGGGTAGAGGAGAAAAGGGAACTTGAACAGAATGCAAATGGTATTTTAAAACAGTAGATGTATTTTTACACGGGCCTAATGTGCCAAATCTTGTGGTTAATTAAGAATCTTATGTTAGTTAGTGTTTTATTTAAAGCTTCAGCTCCTGGAATTATGTTATTTGAGAATCTCAGCTTTTATGTAGAAAAAATTTAAGCCTTGTGTTCCCAGAGATACTGTATTTACTTGAATATAAAATTACCTCAAATATAAGATGACCTCCATTTTAAATATGGAAAATGGTTACATTTGCTATAATTCCCTAAGTGTAGAATCTAATTATCAGGTGTCTTGAATATGTCTCCCAATGCTACAGCAGAGAAGATAGTGGGGGGAGGGGCAGGTGGCCCCCTTGCGCTCTATCCCCCAACATTTCTTCCCCATGAAATCTTTCTGCTCCTGCTTACTGTCATATCCTGTTCAGGCTCTGTTCCCTCCCCAAACACAACATGGAACAGGAGAGTGCTGTGGATCTGACTCTAGCCCTAGACTGCAGCAATTACCTTGTTAGTTTGAAATATAAAGGACCAATGAACACTGACTTTCAAATAAACATATCCATTATAATGTGCCTCTTTGGCAAGCAGAGGGGGGACAGGAGACTGCTGTGTGCCTAACTGTTTTGGTCACCACTGATACATAGTACAAACTGTGCATGATATTAGTCCATAGGCAAAAGACTCCTGTCTTATCACATAGTTCATTGAGCTGGGCCAAAGCAGAGTCAAAAGCATTTCAAGCCATGGTGTCCCCACAGCCCAATACTACTTAGTATGTGTGTACTCCAGATACCATTAAAAAACGATCCATGTACTAATTAGTCCCCCACTCATTACTAGTACCTGGTGTTCTTGTCATAAGTCACAGGACCTTCCAAATCATATATGCAAATGAGGCCCAGTCTGTCTACATTCCATAGAGGATGGAGCAACACTAACCACACACAAATGGCTGAGAGAAGGGGCACCAGAGCCTCTCAGCTACACAGAAGCTTGGTGATGTTTACCAGACATTTAAGGCTCATGAAGAAACAGGAATCAGTGGAAATGGGAAAGAAAGGCACGAAAGGCACTGCTAGGACATGGGACTAAAGAGGAAGTAAAAATATATTTTATGTAGTGGTTCATTATGACTTTAAAAACTGTTGGCAATGACAGGGAACGAGCACAATGGGCACTATATTTTGTTCAGACAGGATGGACTAACCTATCCTAGGGACAGGGTCTCAGTAGAGCTGTTATCCATCACCTTACTGGCACCATCTAGTGTGCAAGTTTCCAAACACTTTGCATCTCCACTTTGGCAGTTGTATATGCTCTTTCTGAGTTCTGTGAATCAGTATGGGGCTGGAGCACACACTAAGTTAGTGGATTCCAGCCTGAACAACATCATGAGGACCATTATCGGATGCCTTATGCCAAGGGTTTTCAAGTTTTTAGTAACTGTACCCATGGTGGCTGGACACAGCGCAGCAGCAGTACTGGGTGATGGGAAGCAGCAGTGGCTACCACGTGTGAGCTTCCCCTCCCCACCACATGCAGCCGGCCAAGCAGTGCCCTAGATATCATTGTGACCATTGAGGACAGCAAGCGTGTTGCGATGGTAGATGTCACCACCCCTTTGAGAACCAGCAGCAAGCCTCCGTGGAGGCTGTGGCAGGCCAGTAGGGGGCACTCCTGCATTGAGCCTGACCACCTTCCAGGTTCCAGGTGCCTCCCTGGGGGTGCCTCACATCTGGCCAACCCCCTTCCTAAAGCACACCCACTAGCCTGGGGGTAACACTACCACCACCCAGGGATGGGCTTGATTCTGGCTCTGTGTACCCTGGGAAACACAGGCATAGTAGCCCTCGAGGGTACTTGATTCACTTCAAGAACTTGGGATGCTTCCCTCAGTCGGAAGCACAAGTAGTGGTCTCCCTTAGCTGAACCAAGGGAACCCCAAGGCATAATCTAGACCCACTCCCAATAAGTCTCCCATGCTAGGTACAAAGTGGAACTTTATTGGTTACAAGGGATAGGGTTGGAATAGGGTACAAGGTAGAGTAATATCAGAGAAATCCCATAGAGCAACCTGGCATGGCTCTATGGTAGCCTTTGATCACGCATCTGAGTTACTGCAAGCTATATTTCTAGATAGATCTCAGGTAGCTTACTCACACGTATCATCCAGAGGCAGGTGGAGATTCCCTCTGGAGGCAGGTAGTTCCTTGATCATGAGTTTTGAGAGAGAGAGCAAGTTTCAGATGGTCCAACTCTTCTCTCTCTCTCTCTCTGAGTCTTTCTCATGGCTTCTGCCCCTCCTCCTGGGCAGTCCTTAACTTATATAGCCCTTATGACCTCATTTACCTGGTCCAATGGAGGCCAGCACCTGTTGGCTGTCAGCCAACCAATTTGAAATGCATCACTAGTTGCTGGGCAGACTGGCAATTCCTAGCTCCCCAGGGAACCCAAGCCCCTCACTCAGGTATGTGATGCCAGTCACGTAGGCAGAGGGAGCAGGTTTCCCCCCTCCCTCAGGAATGTATCCAGCTCAGGTTACCTAAAGAGATAAGGTAAGGTGTGTACCCTCTGCAGGGCCCATCTTAACCAAATTGTCACAGAGCAGAGTTTTGGGGGAGAAACAGAGATGGCATTCTGCCACAGAGGCCCATGAAAGGAAGTGTGAACAGTACCAGCCACCGGCAGACATCCTGAGGAGTTGGGAATACAATGTGATTGGTGAATGAGGAACTGATCGTCAGAGAACCTGAATATGGGACATCAGCAACAAGAGTGACCTGCGCGCCGGCCACATATCACATTACCACACCAAGCTGATGCAGCACTTCATGGTGTCCAATACCATCCACTGGTCCAGGGACATCTACATGGAGTACATCATGACACAGCACCCGTATGTGGACCCCACCTGCCAACCAGAAGTGACATAGAAGGGACTGCCTAACCAACCCTCGATGATACACCTAAAGGATTCAAAGGACTTTTCTAAATCCTGGATTCTTAACTAACTCCATAACTGTATCCTGCATCTCTCTTATAACCATGTGCGTGCTTACAAACCACCTCTCTATTCAAATGTGGTATTGTTGTGTGAGGTCCTTGTATATTTTTTGCTATGTAAGTACCGAGCCCCTCCCTGCCCCCCCTTCCCACCCTTTCACCCCTGGGCTTAGTTGGCTGCATGATTCTTATACAACTTAGCTACATTCACACCCCTACCCCCAACTTCTATCATGTAGCCCCTCGCTCAGGTCCTCTGTATTTCCTTATGCCTTAAAAATGTTTCATCTTGTACTTTAGCATTTTTGGCACCAAGATAAGGGTATCAGGGCTGGTGCAGGCCTGGTATTACAGTACTTTCAAGCTTGGTGCCAGTTTCCTGTGCAGGGAACACCCACCCATTTTTTAAGGCCCACAAAAAAAAAAGGTCTAACCAGCATTTTTAGCACCAGGAGAGGGTGTTGGAACTTGTTCCCGCCTCTCCAAGTGCCAGCCTGGTATTGCAGTACCTCTAGGCCTGGTGCTCATTCATTCCTGGGGAAACAACTCCTCCCCTCCCCAACCCCCGCTTTTTTTAAGGGCTACACAAAAAAAGGTTCCCATCAGCATCTTGGCTTTTTGGCTAAGAACACCTGATCAGCAGAGAGCCTGATGATCAATGCCTTAAGGGTAGAGAAAGAAAACAATGAAAGGTTGGGATAGAAGGAGTGGAGTAGGGAAATCCAAATCCCAAAACAATGGCAGTGCTGCCTGATAGCCAGGAGGTGGAAAGAGAAATAAGGAGCAGAAATCAAGGTTTGGAGACAGAGGGAGTGGATAAAGATGGAAAAGTGGACCAAAAAGAAGACAGTGAAGGTGAAGGTAGGAGCAACAGCAGACAGTAACAGTGGAAGCAGCAAAGAAGGTGATGGTGACAGAGACAAAGCAATAGGGACGACAGTAGCAGAAGAGAGTGGGAGACAGAACAGGAGCAGCTGGAGAAGAATAGTCAAGAGCAAGACAAAAGTTCAGCCCACTGGGACTGGCACTAGAAGTGGAAGGAAGAAACCTGGCAGACAGAAGAATTGGAGGTGGAGCAAGTAAAAGAGCCAAAGCAACAGGTAGGGAAAAGGAAGAGAGTGCAGAGACAGAAAATCAAGAAAAAGAAACATGATAAAGATGGAGGCAAGTGAGAGAGCAGCTTCCTGCTATTAACCATGGGACTCTTCAGCCTGGAAATGTGCAGGCTCAAGGGCCATCTGGTGGCCACCTATAAGTTTATTAGGGGTATTCACCAGGATCTGGGAGACATCTGTTCACTGGAGCACCCCAAGGAATGACAAGATCAAATGGTTACAAACTCCTCTGCGACGGTTTCAGGCTGGACATAAGGAAGAACTTCTTTCTTGTCCGAGCTCCCAAGGTTTGGAATAGACTGCCGCTGGAGGTGGTTCAAGCACCCACTTTGAATGCCTTCAAGACACTGTTGGAAGTTTATCTTGCTGGGATCCTATGATCTCTGCTGACTTCCTGCCCCTGGAGCAGGGGGCTGGACTCGATGATCATCCGGGGTCCCTTCCAGCCCAAATGTCTATGAAATCTATGATGTGTCCTGGGCTCCAGCCCAAGGTTGAGTGCAGGGGTGGGAAGTGGTAGGGAGGCAGGAAAACAGAAGCCTTTCTAGCTCCAAAAGCAGTCAGGCAGCTTGCAAAAGCAACAGGCATGTGAAGGGGGTGGCGTGGGCAACCAAGATGAGCAGCAACACAATACAGTAGCACAATCCTTAAAGGGACAGGTGCACTCAGTTTAACACATGCACAATTTCACTGAATATAGCTTCAATTAATGCCAGAAGTGCCTTTACACGGAAGAGATGGAAACAGGTTGAACCAATGTTAAATCAAATAACGGCAGACATAATCAGCCTACAACAAGCTGGTATACCAGGATAGAGGGATTATACATATTTTGAGAAGAGATGGAGATGGAACAAACTTGGTGGCCAGAGACAAATGAGAATAAAGTGGCTGAAGTGGCAATACTATTCAAGAATCCAGAGGTGGAAGCAAAGCAGGTGGAAGACATCATCACTGGCAGAGCGCAGTGAATGATAATATCAGTCAGAGGAACAGAATTAGAAATGTTCAACATATATGCACCACTAAAGCAAGAGGGGAAGAAGGCTCAGCTTAGAAAGCCAGCAGTTTACATGGTCAGAGGGAGGCCACAGATAATAGCAGGAGACTTCAATTGCATAATAGAAGCAGATGACAGAATAAAGGAAGGAGGAGGCAGAACTTTAGACAGTTCATCCAGATTGTTAACAAATATAATTAAAGAAGAGTCACTAAGAGATGTGTGGTCAAGGGAGAAAGTTTTCACTAGAAATGACTCCTATGGAAAAAAAAAATCAAGAATTGATTTTATGTTTGTATTAAAAGAAAAGGCATAAGAAAGAAAGTATATGTGTGTCATTTAATGATCAATGGATGCTGAAGGTGGATTGGGAGTCTTGGTATGAGCTTGGTAAGGGGAAGGGGAGTGTGCAGGTTAAATGTGTGACTGTTACAAGATGAGGAGATATGTCAAGCATATGCAAGACCGTATGAGGGGTGGAGAACACTGAAGGAATACTTTAACAGTGCCAGAGAATGGTGGATGATCCTGAAGAAAAGGATGGGAGAATTCTTTAAAAAGAAAAGCTAGAGAACTGCAGGGGGAAAGAACGAAATTGCTGAGAGAGCTACAAAGAAAGATGCAGGAGCTGCTAAAGGAAACCAGTGAAGGAAGACAGATATGAGAAAAATTAGAAGAAAGAAGGCAAGGGATAGAAAGCTGGCTTAAAACAAAGACAAAAAAACGAAAATGCTTTTTGCACTAGCACGCTGGGTGGGAGAAAATGAAGAGTGGTCCCAGAGTTTTTGGCTAGAGTGAAGAAGGCAAAAGAAAAATTAAAAGCAGTGACGGAAGGTGGTACCCAAGTGTAAAAGCAGAAGGAGGTGTTGGAGGTAATGAGAAGATTTTATGAAGAGCTATATCAGAAGAAGGAAGATGAAGGATTTGCTGGAAGAGACTAAAGATAGAGGAGGAAGCTGCAAAGAAGATGGAACAAAAGATTAGCTTAAAGGAAGTGGAGGAGGATGCTTGGTGAACTTGGAGAACTGCCTGGAGTGAATGGAGGAGTGCTTTAAAATCTTTAAAAGAGGGAAAACAGCAGAAGCAGATAGATTACCTATTGAATTTTATGAGAAGTTTGGGGTATGGGTAGAGAGGGATATAGTGGAAATTGTTGAGGAAACAGCGGAAACGGGGAGGCAGGTAAAAACTTTACAAGAGGCATTGTGATCTTAGTCTTCAAGAAAGGGAAGAAGGGACTCCTAAGAAACTGGAAACCAATTACACTCCTTAATATGAACTACAAGTTAATGGTCAAGATGCTGGCTTTGAGGATGAGAAAAAACCTCCAGGGCTAGGGACAGACATTACACGTAAATTGGTTTAAGTCATCAGAAACTGGTTTAAACCTGTAAACATTGTGGGGGGGAAGGAGGGAGACAGTGTTCTAAGGGTTAATAATGTTTAAATTAAGCTAATTTTAAGACAATATCCAGTTTTTAATTAATCAGCCATATTCTATCCCATATTCTGTTATGTAACAGAACAGATGTTCAGTGTACATAAACCTGTTTGAAAATGGCTGAAACCAGTGTGAGATAAACCTGGCTGAATACAATCTCAGACTTAACTGATTTCAGTCAAACCAATTTATGCAGTGTCTGTCCCAGACCCCTTCCTGGTTTAAGTTAAACCAGGCTCCCCCAGCATCCTGGCATGCTCTCTGGGCTGGGCTCTCTGCTTCACAGCAGAGCTGGACCCTCCCCTCTGCTCCCTGGCTGGTGCTCTAGCCGAGACTGTAGGCATCTGCCTGGCTTCCCCCTCTCCCCTCTGCCTTACACAGACACGTCTCAGCATTAGGTAGCAGACCACAGGCTGGTTACAGTCCGTGC
>NW_017729022.1:94498240-94500587 GCF_001723915.1 Gavialis gangeticus | reverse complement strand
GGGCAGCATTAGGTAGCAGACCACAGGCTGGTTACAGTCCGTGCTTTGGGAGATCAATTCCTTCCTCAGAAAAGCTGTTTAAGAAGAGCTTGAGCTAATGGAAAGAGGCTTTGTTTTCTGATGGGTTGATAAACATTGACTTAGGGGTGATAAATACTGTATTATCAATTGCATTATGGGCTGCTCAGGGAGGGGGTGGGGGCCCTTCCTAATTAGAGTCATGTCGAGGCCTGGCTATGCCCCCCTCTGCTCAGCACTGTAGAAGGGAAGGGAAGGCTGCTTTAGAGCCCCTGGCTTCTAGCCTGAGCCACTGCAGGCATGTGCCTGCATTCCTGGGATGTCTGTGTGGTTACAAACCAGTTTAGCCTAGCCAGGTTAGACTAACCTGCAAAGACTGAATTCAGGCTCAGGCTTTTTGAATGTCTATCTCTAGCCCAGAAGATAATACATGAAGACCAAGTATGTGCAGTACCAGGTAGAAGGATCTCCAAAGCAATCAGTGCCAGAGATACCCTGATACACTGTCCCACATCCAAGAGGGGAAAAGAAACACAATTAAAGCAAACCTACAATTAGAAAAAGTATATGACAGAGTGGATCATGATCACATATTCAAAATGCTAAGGAAAATGGGGTTTCCTGATAAATCTGTAAGTTGAATAAGGTTATTTTATAGAGAAGCAGAGAGTCAAATCCAAATTAATGGGCATCTAGGTGGGGCCTTTAAAATCCATAAAGGAGTGAGGCAAGGCACCCCCAACCCCCTGTCATCACTACTATTTGTGTGGCATGGAACTGTTAGCACAAAAAATGAGAAAAAACAAGGTCATAAGATACCAGAAGAGGAAGACTATTCATGGATGATATAAATGCATATTATACATGGATGAAATAAATATAGTAGTTAGTAGAGCTGTGCAAAACAGCACCATTTCATTTTGACTTCTGTTTCGCCATTTTGAAAGAACAGTGTTTTGTTTCGTAGTTTCATTTCATTTTAAAGCACTGTTCCATTTCGTTTCATCTAAATTGTTTTGCTGTTTCTACGTTTCGCCCATAGGCTATAATGGGGAATCACAAAAATGCCTATAACTTTGTCATTTCTTGCCTGATTTCAATGAAAACAGCAGAAAATGTAGCCACTGCTGAGGCCACAAAGCCTATCAAGTTTCAAGGAGATATGTGCAGGGGTTTTTGGGAAGCTGCACCTCAAGCTGCTGACAAGCAAAACTTATGACATGCGACTTTGGGGCCTCTGTACAACATGGTAGTGTGCCCGAATGAGGTCTCCTCCTCCCCTATAGCCTCATTCCAGTCCACCACTTTAAATAACAACAGGTAAGTAAGTAGCATGGTAGGATTAGCATCTCAGGCAGCCAAACTGTCACAGAGCCTTTCCTGGAGGAGCTTCTCCAGAAGCTACCAAAGAACTCTCCCTGCCAGCACCAGCCAGCTCTGGGGCTTAGATGTGCCCGAGGCCCTGCCTCCTTCTGGTCAGCTGACCGGGGACAGGTGCTAGGGGTGTAGGTTGTAGCTGTATTGGTCTAAGGACATGGCACTGGCAGACAAGGTCTTTTGGGTCAATCTAATCTGGTATCTTTTAGCAGACCAACTGAATAGTTACAGAAAGATATCTTAGCCAGCTTTCAGGTTGAAAAACCCCTCATCAGGCTGAGGAAAAATCTGCAGTTGGTGTGTGTGTGTGTGTGTGTGTGCTGTTCCTGGGTGGAAGGAACAGTAAGGAAGTGAGAGACTGGCATGCAATGCAGGCAAGAAAAACAGTCAGTGAAAATGAAGATGGAGGTGTCAGGAGATGAGGGTCAGGCTGGTGGGGAGCAGGGGGAGGGGATGTGTTAGCACAGGTAAAAGTGGAGAGGTAGCAGGGAAGTCAGATATCAGGCAGGTTGTAGTGTGTCAGAATTCCAATGTCTATATTGAGTCCATACGTTTCTGTACCTAGGAGGTTAATGAAGTGCAGTTCATAGGCCCATCTGTGAAAAGTTTGTAAATTCAAACAAGCGCTAAACCTTGGCAACCTCATCACCAAAAGCCAACTTCCTACAGCCCAGACCATGCCATGACAAGACACATGAAACCTGTCAACAGTATCTCCAGTATGGAGATATCTTCACAATACATATCACAATACACTTGGTGTCCTGATGGAAAATACATAGGAGACACCAAGCAACAACTGCACACCAGAATGAGCACACACTGAAAATCTATCAAAGACAAGAATACCCAGCTACCTGTCTCCAGTCTCTCAGGCCTGATCCTCAAGGGGCATTTACAAATCACTTTTCAGCACTGGCTTCACGTCCTTGGCAAGATAGGTAGCCTCCAA
>NW_017729022.1:94425218-94493240 GCF_001723915.1 Gavialis gangeticus | reverse complement strand
TGATGGGTCTGGGCTTTCCCCAGCCAGGACTGTGCGTGTGTGTTGTGGCTGGAAGTTATGGTGACTCCTACCTGCCTTTCACCAAGGAGATCCTTGGTCCTGGCATTTTCTGTTGCTGCCACACCACTGGTAGTCCCACCAGGCCTCCCCACCCCAGCAGGGTGCAGTTTTAGTGGTCATGCCCAGGACCTGGGGCCTCCTCCTTCCCCACAACCCCTGTCCATACCCCAAGTTTGTCCTAGCATGGGAGCTTTCCCTGCTGGCTGGTGATACAGTGAGTGCCCCCTCCACTCTGAGAGCGGGGCACTAAATCGTTGTGAAACCCAAGGGTAAAAAAAAAGGAAGTGCAGATGGAGTGAGGAGGGTGGCACTTACTCCATCTGCACGTGAAGCCAGGGGAACTCCAGGAGCAGGAGGTTCACCTTCAGGAACACCAGCTGCTCCACAAACCAGGATCCAAGGAGGTGCAGTGGGGTGTCACTATATGACCAGCAATGTTGAACACCCTCTTGCTTTGAACACTGGTTGGACAGCACAGGTGTACCAGGACAGGGCAGGTGTTCCCAGGCAACCATGGCCAGTTCCAGCCACATCTGGCTTTGACTTGCCCAGTAGGCCACCACAGCAGTGGCTCCACATCCTCAGCAAGATAGGCAGCCACCAAGGCCTGAGTGCTACCTGCCTGATGTTGGGATGTGATACCTCTGGACCCCACCATGGAAGCTATGTCCTTGGCCCACATTGGCACCACCAGTGATGGAGGAGGAGACTGGCTGGTGGATGGTGTGCTGGCACCGGAGAGTCAATCCCCCTCTTCCATATCCTGCTGCCTCCACCCTTCTGCCTCCCTGACTTGTCACCAGCACCTCCATCAACTGATCCAGGGTTTTGCTGCTGCATACAGTGACGCTCTCCTTCACATTTGGGTCACACATTGTAGCCAGTATGTGGAACATACTGGACCTCAAGGGATGAAACCATTTCCTGATGCCCTCCTTCAGCCACCTCACCAGTGCCTGCAGATCTGGTGACAGTGGCTTGCCCCAGCCAGAAACACTGATCCCCTGGAACTTCTCCATTTGGTTCTGAAGTTGCCACTACAGGGATCACCTGGCTAAGCAGGGCATCACCAGCACTGAGGCTCTCAGTGGCCTCAAGGAAGGGCTTGAGGACCACCAAAATTTGGGAGATGGTATCCCACTTGGTTTTGTTAAGATCCCGATCTCCCTGAGCAAGGCCATCTCATGGATGACCTTCTGTTGCTCCACCAGCCCCTCAAGCATCAGGTATGTGGAGTTACACCGAGTCTCCACATCCTGCATGATTTTGTGCTATGGGATGTTCAGCTCTGTTTGTTGGTCCTGCAGCATCTTGCCCCTCTTAATGCTCCAGTGGAAGACCTTCCTGCATTTGGAAATAAGATTGACGGTGGTGCTGGAGCTGTCACCGGCAGCCCTGTCCCCCTCCAAGCCATCCCTGACAATGAGGTGGAACTTGTGTGCCACACAGTGGATGTCAACAAAGTCGGCATCATGCACTGCCTTGACCATATTGGCCCCATTATCAGTGACCATGAACTCACGGGTGAGCTCACCCTGCCCAACAAGCCACCCCTGCACCAAGCGGTTCGTGGTCCCCATGATCTTGGTTGCTGTGTGGGATTCATCCACCACCTCGGCTTAAAGAAGAGCCCACCAACAGCCTGACTGGTCACATCAGTGCCCTGTGAGGAAGAGGTATGCATAATTTCCACCCCAGCTGCTCCAGATGTCCAAGGTGAAGCGTAAGGCCACCTGTGGACCTGCCTCCTCCCTCAAGTACTCCCTGCATGCCTCATATAGGGAGGGCACCACCGTCCTGCCTGTGGCAGTGCATGCAGGCACTTGGTATGATGGGGCCACAAGTGCCATGAGCCACCTGAGCTCTGGCTGCTCAACTGAGAAGGGCTGGCCATCCACAGCAAGCATCTTCCCAATGCTCTGGGTGATCTCGATTGCCTTTGCAACACACCCCACTTTCTGTCCACCTTTCCCCCACTTTTCCAGGGTGGCCTGCTTCTGCTTTGGGTGGGATGGGGGTTTTGGAGAGAGAGGGGAACTTCTTTTTGGGCATGTTCCCACTGGTGCCAGGCTGAGGAGGATCAAGGGCAAGGCGGTGGTGCTTGCATCAGTATCCCATGGTGCTCACATGTTTTGTTCCCTTGCCAGGCTACTTTTGGCTCGGCAGTGCAGGCAGATAGCATATGTGGGATTATCTGCCAGCTCAAAATGATCCCAGACCACACTACCCACTTGCTTCTGGGGTGTGGGTGCATGTGTGGATGCTGCCTTTTCCCCCTCCTCAGCAGGCAGAGGCACAGCAACAGGAGGAGAAGACTCAGCTGAGCCACTTGCCTCCACACCCTCTACCTCAACTTCATCCAAAGTGCCTTCTGGGTAAGGAGACCTGGCTCTAGGGGAAACTTAAAAGGTGTGGAGCACAAACGCAAATGATTCCCCCTCCTTCCCCAGAATATCCCTTACTAGGGCACTCAGACCCAGCACCATCTCTTCCTTTGGCACTGGAAGGCTCAGCATGGGAAGTGAAATGGGGGTAGAGGAGACTGTCATGCTGGTGCTGCTTGTTGTCATGGTGGAGGTGGGGGTGGTTATGGCTGGTGCTCTTGGAGGGGATGCAGACTCAGGCAGTGGAGTGCTCCCCTCTCCTTGCTGCCAGTAGAACTGGAAGCCTCATGCCTGCTAGTTGTAAGAAAGAGGCTGTGCCTCAGTTTGGGGGGGGAGGAACTTACAGCTCTCCCTCTACCCCCTCTTCCACCCCTCCCTGAAGGCTTGCCAGCTGCCTTTCCAGCACGCTTCATAGTGTGTTTCATAGTGTGTTTGGTGTGCTGGAAAATGTGTGTGTTCTTCTGTAATGTAATCTGTATTTATGTAATATATGTAGATAATTATATGTATATATTTATGTAATGTATATATGTATTTCTGTACTAAATAAAATATATAAAGGTATGTCTGTGTTCCTGAATCAATTCTATATTATAATATGCAATATATACTGTCCTTCCCTGCACAGTGAATGGAATGCACACTGTGAGAGAAAGTACACAACTCTTTTTTGGAGGAAAAGAATCAAAATAGACTAACAAAAACAAAAAAACCATTTTGGGGGAGGGATAAATTGAAAGGAATGAATTAATATAATAATAAAAGGGTATAGAAAACAAAAGATATTGAATCCCACTTGCTAGTAACAGGCTAGCAAGTAGGAAATGATAGCCTTTCTCTGACGCTGGTGAGCTGCTAAAAGACAGAGCTCAGTAACTGACCCCAAGGCACAGAGAAAGCTCAGTTCAAACAATGCTGCTTTTTATGATGTTTTTCTAAACTAAATAGGTTGAAAAGCATCATAATGGGAGTGGGGAACTGGAGGGACTTGGGGAAGTTGGGCTTTCAAATAAGAGAGCAAGAAATCAGAGTGCCAGGGATCCTGATGGACACCAAGGTGAAAGGTAAAAAAGCATGGGAAAAGGTGACAGCAAGGATATGGCAAATACTTTGGTTATGGTCTAGAAGGACTCTGTCCTTTGCCAGAAAAGTGGTGGTGGTTAAGGCTGTGCAACTGCCAGTTATTCTATATATGGGAAATGTATTCCCACCGATCTGGGGGCAGAGAGCAAAAGTGCAGAGGGAAATATGTGTGTTCTTCAGGACATACGTGTATCATGCAGGTAGCAAATTTATGCCCAAGTAGTCACTGCACAGTAAGGTACATGTAGAGACCTTACTTTGCAGTAACCCTGTTTGTGTGGACCAGCCTGGGGCTAACTTTAGTCCTAAGTCAGTCCACACAGTATTACTACGCTGTAGCACGTGTAGATGCCAGCATAAAAGCCACGTACTGCACAGTAACAACCTTCATTGACTTCAGAAGAATTCTACCCATTTGGCTCATGTTTGAATTTGGCCCACTTTCTCTAATCCTGCTCCTGTTTAAGACAACAGTAAACTCTCACTTCAGTGATCCAGCATATGCCCACTGCATCAATAAGAACAGAACAAAACTTCTTAGTAGAAAATCCAAATCTATGTAACATTTACCTGCTCCCAAGACTACAACAAATTCAAAAGACTCAGCCTCAATTTTTTGTTGATATAAGCCACCATCTGGTTTGGTGTAAAACCAAAGGGTACTTGTGGTTTTGAGGCAAAAATCAGAGAAAATGCTTTTATTTGATACTTTAATTCAAAACTCAACCCTTATTGACTTCAAAAGAATTCTGCCCATTTGCCCCAGGTTTGAATTATGCCTAAGTGGTGAAAACCCTCATGAATCAAAACCTATAGAAAGTTTTGTTTGATTAACTGAAATGTCTATATCTGATACAAATATCATGGTCCCTTCCGACCCTAGAAACTATGAAACTATACCCCAGTGCTCTTCCTGCCATGGCAGGGGGTCGGACTAGATGATCTGCTCAGGTCCCTTCCGACCCTAGAAACTATGAAACTATGAAATCTACCTACTGCTTTCTAGAAACTGGCTCAGTATCGTGTTTTTTTTTAATTAATTTAAATAAATGTAATCCTTTTTCCTCACTTTGTAACTATAGTTATTTAAACAATGGCTCTTTGGCTACTAAAGGGGAAGTGCCATAGTGGGGAAAACTATCCTATATACGCATCCAGTGTTACCACACCACACTGCTCCTAGAAGCACCAAAGTGGTGCAAATGCATTTCTCTTACATTTCCCTTTTTCTTCATTTCCCATCTTCCTCTTGAAGGATGGTCAGATCATGATAGCCAGTCTGTAAATAAACATCCTGCCATGTCAATTAAAAGCGATAGGTCTACTTCCCAACACCATGGTACTTCCTAGCTAGTTCAAACTGTGCAAAGATTGAAGCTAAACTTCTATTAACCAGACAAATAAGCTGTATATTTGCTCCAAATCAAGTTTAGTCTTTTTCTTTTTTGGGGGGGGGGGCAGGGAGTGGAGGGACGAGGGGAAATCCAAGGGTGATGGAAGAAGAGAAGCTGGAGGATGACTAATGTCAGACTGGGTTTTTTAATATTTATAATGAATAAAATTATATGCTTGGAATTCAACCTTCAGCTTAACAGTATCAAAAAACTAAAATTTTATTTGGATTATATTCATGGTAATAACAACTAATGTTTTTTTTTGTGACACAGGTTAAAAAGTCTGTAACCTCTAATTTGACAGGAACTCTATTATCACTCTCTGGAAAATTAGACAAGATGGAATATTAAGACATCCAAAAACTGACACAAATAGAAAACTGGGTCTCTCACTCGCTCTTCTTTCTTTAAACAAGGAAGATGATTATATGCTGTTTGACATTCCATTTTCAGGGCAACTAAAGAGATGCCGAGAGTCACACTTCATTTATTCTTCCAAATGCCACCACTAAAAAAAGTGTGTTGGTATCTGAAGACACCATGCCCCCACAAATACAGGTCAGAATTAACCTTGTCTTCCTAATTGTTTCAATTCTAAGGTTCCTCAGTTTAGTTTCTCAAGATAAAAATTAAAAACAGCCTTGCTTCTGAGTACAAGCACCTGCTTATTTAGTAGGACAAAATTCCCTAGAGCATACCCTCATTGAAATCATTGCATCAAGCAACCATTGGGCAGTATTTTCTTGGGAACATTGCAGACTAATGATGTATTTGCTTAAAGTTAGCATCTGAACTTTTAGAAGGAACCTTTGGAATTTTTGAGGCTCACCCCCAACTCAAACTAGGATATAAAGGAGCATCATTGTAACCCTCAGTTGCTTCTGGAACAAGATTTTTCTTGAAGCACGAACAATTAGATAGGTACCTCACAAGAAGGAACAGGGGAAAATGTGCATATATTTTGTCAAAATATATTTCTTCATTTATTTCTGTCAGGGCTTTTATAAAACATACCAGATTTTGAAATTAAAACATTTTGACCCACTAACTGCTGAAATCCTTGATTACTTTTTAGTTTACCCATAATGTGGTAGAATGATCTCAACCCAACAACAAGTACAAGATTTCAGGATTTGAATTTTGCTTTTCCATTCAGCTTTCTGGTTAACTCACTTCAGCACAAAGATGAAGATTTTAGCCATACCCTCCCTTTTGTTGGTTGCCATGGGTATGATCTCATTAATACTGATGCGCCTAGTCATTCCTCCCCACCCACAGTATAATCTCCCCACTCTTTAACTGTCTTTGAAATATATACAGCTCATGAACTACAAATTAAAAAAATCAATAGTGTCACTATTATGGTATGTGAAAAATAACATGACACTTTATTGTACTGAAAAAAAATGACAGTTTAGCAAAGACAGAATGCAGACTGTGTACAATTTAAGATTAGACAATATTTTAAATCCTAATCTCTGTCTTTACATAACCATGTTCTAAAAGAAACATCTGAACTAAGGCGCAGGTGGAAAAGGAGACAATAATACACTTTAAGGATCTCAGCCTAATAGGAGGCTTCTCAATTGGCAGTTCTCTACACCATGATTAGAAACCCGCTAAAGATATAATTATTAGCTATTAATAAGATAATGTTTGCAAAAGTGCTTTCAACATGAAAAGCATTATGGACATGAAAAGTATTATTATAACCACATTCAATAATAAAACATAAATTGCCTCTGAGAGCTCTCATCCCTCCAATACCTAAATATTTGACACTGGCCACGTTAATGTGTGACAAACAAAATAAAGGGAGAGAATGGCAAATTAATAGAAAAGGCAGCCTAGAACGAGGAAATTATGCATTCTAGTGGTTAAAGTACAAGACTGGGTATCAAAT
The DNA here is from genome assembly GCF_001723915.1 of Gavialis gangeticus. NCBI lineage: Eukaryota > Metazoa > Chordata > Crocodylia > Gavialidae > Gavialis > Gavialis gangeticus. Next base: position 94,486,416 of record NW_017729022.1, on the reverse strand, counting down.
TATCTGGGTTATATTTTCAGTCCACTCTTGGATTTTTCATAGATTTCATTGACCAAGCTACATTTGAAATCAATCAAGCCAGGTTTGAAGACTGCATGGATTATGCTGCAATTCTTTATGTATGAAATTCTGAATCATGTTATTTTACTTATTGTATTAACTGACAAATTGATTTATAATTATGACAAGGCAATATTTGAAGCCAGTACTCACTATTAATCCTAATTCAGTATTACCAACCACTGATTTTACCATGAGTTTTGCGTTATTTGGAAGTTTTCCTAAAGCTCTAGATCCCAGAGTCATGATAACACAAGAACCTCAACTTCTCTTTAAAAAAAATGTTTGTGGTTTGTTCTCATTGTTATGGAGAAAAAATTGAAAACATATATCTGATTGTCTCAAAAGCCAGAAGACCTTTTTGAAAAAAAATGACCTGGCTTTAAAAAAAACAATCATGAACTTTCAAATCTTCCAAGGCTGCTTTGAGCCTGATTCATGATTTTTGAACACTTGAGTATTACTTTTAAATCTGCACTTCCTGAATTGTAACAGCCTGGTTTCTCAACTTTAACACTGTCTTAGCACTAAGGGGCTTTGTTTTGTTTTGTTTAGTATTTGCATGGAATTTAAAACAGTTTGGATACTTCCAGTTTTTGCTTCCAAGCAATAACAAATGAGTTGTGTGCATTGTCCATTAGTTTTGGAATGATGCATAGGGTACTGTACTTTCACATCCCTAAAGGATTCTGGGAATTGTAGTTGGCCAACTTAACTGATTACAGTTCACGAGGAGATTAAGAGAAAACATCCAGACATCTCTATTGGCAAAGATAAGACAGATATTGCAACCTGCAAATAGCTTCACAACTGAAGGGTAGAAAAATAAGCAAGCCTATTCCTCTAGTGTAAACGGATTATTCCCCTGCTTAAAGTGATGAAGATGTCTCTCCCTGTTGTACAAATATATAAAACAATATATCTTATCTATTTACTACGGTCCTGGGCAATGTCTACAGGGCTGACTATCAGAGGGTTTAACTGTAAGACAGTTTTATGCTAGGCATAGGAGATGGGAATTTGGTAAGCACTGCAAAGATGTTGGAAAAGAAAATAGGTCAGATAACTTATAAGCAAGCCAGAAACACAGACTAATAGATCTATACTCTATAAATAAAATTAAGATTGCACCAGCAGCATGCCATTTGGTGTATCCATCACATTTAGTAAAGAAACACAAAGACAAAGCATTTGTTGAAAATCATATTGTTGTTGTATTATCTGTGAATGAGTATCTTGCAATTAATAAAATGCAGGATAAATTTAATTTTGTTTACATTTTCTCTTTTTTTCTTTTTACATATACATAAATATATCAGATGGAATAACACCTAATAAATAGATTATGACGCTACTACAATATTTATCCATATGGTTATTAACAGTATTTTCCTTTCCTTGGTTAATTCGTTTTGTAAGAAAAAAAGAAAAGTAAGAAGGCCAAAATAGGAGGAGACATGAAATTGTTTTCTCTCTCTGTCCTACAAACACATACCTCATGTTCTATATGTTCACACACACAGCGAGCCAAATGTAGTGCAAAAAAAAAAAGAAAAAGGAAGCACTAGACAATACTGAACAAAAAGTGATCTCAATGCTGTGAATTACAAAAGGAGGGTGAGGAGGGGGTGGGGATATTAATACATCAAGATATCCTTATGTTACAGACCATGCATCATTTCATTTTATACAACATTTCAAGTCTCTGCCCACCTTTAGTTACTCACCTTCATACTCTCCCCAGGTCTTGATTTCATTTTTTTCTGTTATTGGTCACTCACCCCAATACAATGCACGATTTTATAGTTTTCACTAATACCATGTTAAAACAGGCCCCTTTGTGTTGTAAATTTGATCAAATGTTAAAGTAATAGATCTACTGTGGCAGTTATGAGACAGTACAGTGGTTCTCAGCCTTTTTTGCAGTTAAGGCATCCCTCACTGGACTTGAAGTACACTTCCAAAATTTTCATGAATTGAGTGGCACCCAATTTCAAAAATTAATTTATATATTACAGTGTTTACCATCTTGAAGGGGCCAGCAAGGTGGAGGAGCAGCTAGGCAGGAACAAGATTGAGCCAGCACTTACCTGCTTATCTCCTCACACCTCAGGACACCCTTCAAACAATCTGGCAACACCCCATGGTGTTGTGGTACCCTAGCTGAGAATCACTGTTCTAGTACAGGAGTACTCAACCCCCAACCTATAGGTCAGATGCAGCCCACAGAGCCATGTCACCCAGCCTGCTGGGTTTCCTACAGGTCTGAAAATTTGGCAGCAGCAAAGCAATGGCAGTGTCAATTGGTGGTCCCTTGCTGCCAAATTTCTGGAACACTGGAGAATCTCATGGGCTGGATACAGTGACCCTGCATGCTAGACCAGGGTGGCGCAGGGCCTAATTCAGGTGGTGACCCTGAAGGAATCCAGCTTGCAGACCAGCCCCACAGCACTCATTCAGCCTGTGGGGCTAAAAGTTTGAGCACCACTGTTCTAACACAATCAAACCCAAGTAAAAAAAGTGGCAGGATTTTAAAAGTAAGAAAACAGGTCTATGATTTCCTCTTTATTTCTATTAGTTTTACCAAGTCAGTGCCCATATGCCACCATTAGAATCAAGGCCCACTGTATCTGAAAAATGTTCAATCTTAACTACACTTCCAGTCTAACTTAAAAGTCTACAGGTCATTCCTGCCCACATTTGGAGAGTACTTCTGATTCTCACTGCTTTCTCTCATAGGCCTAATGACAAACCAGCTCAGTTAATCCACAGAAGTGCTGCGATGACACCATACTGTCTGGACGAATATAGCCACAATATCACTGCTTGATAAATATCTTGGTATGAAACAATTTTGGGCCACAAGGATTCATCCAAACTTTTTTATGCTTTGCATTACAACCCCCATGGTTCACTAAGTTTTTAAGTTTGATGGTTTCAAAAGAAAACATCAACTACATGACTCAGTCTGTTTCTCTCCTTGGACTGAATTAGAATAAGAAAGACTCAAAGCTCTGCAGTTTCCATCTAAAGCAGAAATAAATTCAGCTGTATTCAAAACTTAGCACTAGTTTGGGTCTTTCAGCAAGCATGGACCAGATTTCAGGTCTAGTTTTGTGTCTCCCTGCAACTGTTTGGCAGCAGTGCAGGGTTGCAGCCAGGCACCTGGGGCAAAAGAGGAAAAGGCAGCTTCCAGTTTGCAATCACAAATACATGGCTGCTGGCACCCACTGCTTTTCTCTGCAACCCCACGAGTCAGTGCACAGGGTGGTTGGCCCTGTCAGCCCCCCACCCCGTTACACCACTGTTGTTTAGTGCAATGCTAATGGTCAAACACAACAAGAAGAGACACAAAGGTGGAATCCACTATAAACTGTTTCCATTAGGAAGCAGACAGACTAAAAAGTATCTGTGTGTGGGAGTGTGGGTTATAAAGGGTTCTGAAGGAGGCAGCATGGCTTTGGTTCATGTGACATAAGGGGAGTGAACATTTTCAAACAGGTCCTGTCAGACCCCAGTGTTAATCGTCCTCCTTTAAATCTGTCTACTTCTGCCTTTTAATCTTTCCTTCATTTTTTGTTCTTGTTCGAGAGAAAAACAGCAAGAAATGATTCTGTGGGAGAAGTGCCAGTACTCAGCTCCTGCTGAGAAGAAAAAAAAGTGCTGGAGCTGAAGCTGCTAAATCTTGCTCACTTTGTTCAATGGAATCAAACCACATCTCTTTCAGAGACTTAAACAGGGCAAGTATGTTTACCTGGATGAGATCATATCTCTCCCTAATGATGCAAATCAAATACTTAAAATAAAATGGCATGCTTCTAAGATATAAAATATCTGCTGATCCACCACTGCCACCATCTGCATCAAGGGTCTAAATCTTGCAGGGTCCTGAGTTTACCATACAGGCTGCTGAGCTCTTCATTGCTGATTGTAGTCTGCAGGAAACTTTTTCAAACTCTCAGTCACACAATACATTTGGTGGGCTTCATGGAGTGGACAGGCTGAGAGAAAACAAAGGGCATCAAGAACCAAAGTTTTCCTCAAACAAATTCCTTTGTGTTTCAAAAGAGGCTGCATTGAAAAATCCTTTCAATATGCTGGGATTCCAAGTTATTTGATCTTTTCCTTCCTGGCTCACTCCCACTTTTATACATAGAGTTTAAAGTTAAAGCAAATGACATGCAAGCATGATGGTGAAAGACTGTTGTTTAATTTCTTGCTTCTGTCATGATAGGGCTTGCGATTCCAAAAGGTTATACCTCTACCATGGATGCTATGGTTGGGATTGCCAACTATTGATTGCCAGTAGTTACTGTTTTGGCCTACTCTTTCAAAAACAGGCCCTAGTAACAATAAAAAAAAGAACCACACTTAGCACTTGCATCAAAGGACATCAAAGTACTTTTAAAAGGAATGCCAAATATTAAAATTCTAATCTGACAGGAGTGAAAAACTGACACACAAGTGGAAAACCAAATGCAAGAGGAGAAGAGCATGCTCCCTCCCTCCCTCCCTCTCTCTCTCATGCACACACACACGCACTAATGTAAGCTAACTGTCAACAGAAAGAAGATGGTTTTGCATTAGTCTTAGGCTGCTAATAGATTTTCATTTAAAGGTACAACGGGATGTAACCCCCATCCCAACAATCTGGCAGAGATCACACTGAGGCAAGTTGAAACCCTGGGGCGAGTCCTAAACCTGCCATACATTCAATTTAAGTCCTGGTGGAAACCAACCACAAAATTAGTACACATATTTTGTTGAATAATTTTGTGGCTTACATCCCATTTTATTGTGCCATCAACTCCAGCCAATCTAGGACCCACGCCACATGTGGTAAGTGGCCAGAACAGACATCTCGTGCAGTGCCATACATGGCACCTGTGCTGGGGTGGAGCTGGTGGGGCAAGCACTGCATGCAGTGCACTTGCTACTCTGGCCACAGGTGGCACCAATCCCAGACCAGAACTGGAAGGGGTAGGGAGTCCAGAGGCCTGATCTGGCCTGCAGATCAGCCCCACACTACAGGCATGCATCATACCCTGTGTGGGTCTGACCAGACCCAGGGGCAGCACCAGGGCCAGATCCGTAGGCTGGACCCTGCCTGCAGGCCGTACATTTGACATCCCTGTCTTAAGCTATACATGGTCCTACCTAGATCCCACTTATTCCTTGCCTTATGTTATCTTTCATTTTTTATCAAATTACCCAGGTGAAATTTTACCCTGGAATGAAATGAAGCAAAATTCAAGACGATCCATTCTTTGAAGGTGAGACAGAGTAAGAAAACAAGAGCCCCAATGAACAGCTGAATCTTCTTGACTACTATTGTAAAGCTCTGTGGCAGTGTTCTAGTTCTGTTTTCTTATAATAAAACTGCTTTTTCAAACAACCTCTAATCTCTACCAGTGTTTTCTCTAAAATCTGATGCCTGTTCTATAATCAGCAAATACCAAAACAACTGGAAACAAGTCTGTCCGAAGAGGAATTTTCTTCACTGAGCTTGCACTAATTACTGGTCTGAACCAAGTCAGTAGGCAGTCATTATACACCCTGCAGATAAAAGACACTTTGATAAAGAGACAACTGTCCGCTTTTAAATATGGTTTCTAGATATGAAAGAAGTGCCGGAGCATAAATCCATTTTTATTTTATTTCTCAGAGTGATTTGATGGAAACAGCAAATCCAAGTCACCACTAATGGAAGAAATCCTTAATTTAAAAAAAAAGGAAGTAATGGAAAAGCTGTACAACACGACATCTTACAGCAGTGCTTCTGCAGTATTTTTTTGCTATTACTGTACAACAATGTAGAGATTTAAAAAAAATAAGGTAAGGAGTTCTCATTTTTCATCTTAAAAACCCATCTGTATTGATATCAGAAAAGGGCGGGGAGGGAGAGAAATGACAGCCACTGGCCTGCCCTTTAACCTTTCTAACAGGCCTGGTGGCAGCAATGAAGCTTAATCAATGCAATGGAAGTGACATTTTGCAGTCAAATCAAATTAAATGGAAATGAAAGGAAAATATGAGGTCCAACCTAAAGGCTGTTCCCTCTTGCCACTGAGGTCATTGCCATGACAACTAAACGCTACAAATGTGTAGAGTAAATCCTTAACAAATCTGTAGAAAGCATGTCCAATTGAATATGATAGTTTCTGTCACTGTACTTTGTAGCTTTCAAAAGAAAAGGGGAAAAAACACATCTTACACTGAAAGTAACAAAAAGAAGTTCAGCCAAGAACTAAGCAGTGCAACAACATTGTTAATCTTTCCCCTCCACCCGGACATAGAGAAACTTACACTGATAGGACCAACTGCAATAGAGTGAGTGGGTAGATATAGATGGAGACTATATCATGTGTATTAAGGCATGCAACGTTATATTTTCCATTCTTGTTTCAAGTTAAGGCTGGTCACTTCAAAGTTTTTTGTAAAGGCTATAAAGGCATTTATCAGTGTTGAGAACAGCTCCTAACACAAACTGCCCATGACTCAGTCAGTCCATTTAGGTTCAAAACTTACTTCTTTCACCCTCCTTTTTTTGATGGTATGAAGACTGATGTCAGTGAAGGACTGATAGGTCTGGCTAAAAATCAGAGCCAGTGCATACAGACATTGTGCAAGTTTTCTACCTACAGGCATACAGCTTCTGCAAGTGCAACCTCAGGCTGTGCCTGAAATGACTCCCTTTCCCTTCCCCATTCCCTTTGTCACCCTGTTTATACCAGTATGGTCTCCTCTACAGAACCTGTCAATTTAATTAAAATACATAGCTCATGGAATGGGGTTTAAATGGTTATAGGACATAGACAAAAATGTGAGCAAAGAATCAGACTGAGATCACTAAATTAATTTCAAAACAAAGTGGTTTCTGGAAGCAGGTCACTGAAGGGGAAAGGAGACAATATTAACTCATTTTGCCACCTACACTCTCCAAAAATCACCTGCCCTTCTCTCCCATCTACTCCCTCTGTCAGCCCCCTTCTGACACACATGCAAATGTCCCCCACCTCTGCACACCCCTGTAGAGAATTAAAGATAATTACCAATTCCTACAGACACTCACAGAGCATATTTCACTCTTCAACCTAACAGCTTTTGACAATGAAGGACAATTTAAGAACCACATCAAAATATAGCAGCCATGCACTACTCACTCTCACTCTTCTGGGTATCTGTTTAGTTTTAAATTTTTCTCTGAAGAGCAAATGGAGCAGTAGAGGCTCTATCTGGAATGGGGGAGAAATATATTTTCTGTAAGATGTGGGAGACTTAATACACCAAGCTTTGACCTTCCCCAAACTTGTCATTTATCTAAGTTGCATAAGGTGGCAACCATTATCCTCTCCTTGAACACACTGAAGTTTTGATTCGGCTGTAGTGATGCAGTCACTGTGCATTATGGAAGATCTCAAGAGATTATATGCCCTGGGCCAGTACAGGCTGGGAGTATTACAAATCTGATATGAGGTGACATTTTCTACTCAAATACATACAGCCGCAGGTCATCACACACCTTCCTGCATGAATAGCAATACACACTAATGAACTAATTTCTGGGGGAAAACTGTTACTCCCAAACTGGTGGGGGAGGAAACTGCTCTGCTACTTCAAACCAGAAGAGATTCTGTTTTTCCTGCAACCTTTTGCTATATTTTCACCTTTTCCAGACAGTGTTGCTTCACCGGCTTATACAGAGCATCTTCAGACAAAACCATTTAGTTGGGAGTTGCATGTGGTATTTTTTACACTCCTATGTGCAATATACAGAGTAGCACACAGTATTGTACATTCATCTGCAAATCAGCACTAATTGTGCATAGGCCAAGCCACGTACACAGCAGAAGCCCAATTATCTGAAAGTAATGAGTTTACATGGAATTTATTTGGCTAAGCAAGCTGCTCTCAGATAAGAAGGGAGCCTTCATTGTCACTGCTGAATAGTCCTGGACATAACTAATGTTGAATGATAAGGAAGGCTATGCTGTGAGGGGGCTTTTATTACATACAACTCTGTGTAGTAATATTTACATCCTATGGGCCATTTCACATATCCTTTCATTAACTCTCTAAAGTTGTCATATATATTTCTGTCTAAGAAGAAATCTACCTGGTAGTCCATAAAAACATGTCAGTGCTGAAAGGATTAAGGAGACAGTTTATTATAAAATATGCCTTTGATTCAAGACCACAAAAAAAATGGAAAATAGATTTTTTCATGATTTGTGGCATGGCTTCTCCCAGTCTTCCATGATACAAAAGCTGGACATGTATTTTATCAGATCAGTTCCTGTGTAGGCAGCAATCAGTAAATTCATTCATGGAGAGTAGAGGTTTGGAACAAGGCCACTGGGCTATTGCTGAAAGGAGATGGAGACATCAGCCCTCTACCCAGGCAAGCAAGTGACTTCCCAGTCTTCTTGGGGTATGGACAAACTTCATGTTAGCCACTTTAAAAGGGGTGGGGGAACTGCTGCTTGGGAGCACATCTCTGCTGTACAGTGGTGCCCAACCTATGGCCTGTGGACCAGATGCAGCCTCTGAAATTACTGAATCTGATCTGTGACACAGGGAGTCAACAGCAACTAGCTTGGCCAGGCACATCCCCTTTCCTGCCCTGTGCCATGTTGCTGATCCCCTCTACAGCCTCCCTGCTCTCTCATCTCCCCCATCCCCTATGGAAGGTGATGATTATTCTCTCCCTCCCTCCCCTCCCCACCCAGGCACACACTACTTACCCGAGGTAACCTTTCCACTTTTCCAGGTGCTTACCAAAGGTAAGTTCTCTCCCTCCCCTCCTTCCCCAAGCAGGTATTGTTTACTATAAGCTCTCTTCCTCTCTCCCTGCCCCCACCTCCCACTCCCTCTAACATTGGCAGCTACCTCTCTTATCTCCTTCCCTACTGGAGGGGAGTGGTAGCCCTCAGTGCTGCCAGGTTGAAAACCTCTGCCCAATCCTCCAAAAGGCTGAGTTCCACTGATCTAACATAAATCTGTAGAATCCTGTAACAGTACAGATAAGCTAAATCACCAACCTTGCCCCCAGGGTGCAGCAGAGTTAAGTTGGAGTGTTTTTGGTACACTTCAGTTGTTACACTTCTATTTGCTACAGAATTATTCAGATGTAGCAGTCGCATTATTATAGTTTGCAGTGGTATCCTTTCATATGCATATAATTGTTACATCTGTCTCCACTCTCAGTGGAAAGCCCTTATGCTAATGTGTGTGTGTGACTACTGGATTGCAGATCAACAATTCCAACATGCCAAATATAAGTCATTACTAAAAGACAAGTAGGACGAGATAAAGTGAGAGCAGGTCACCCACACCCCCTCTACTGATTCACTCAGAATCTGATCCAATATTTAAACCAGAGGTCTTCTAATGTTTCTGTTGTGTTAAAGATAAACCATGCCTTTCTGCAGTATGATGTACCATAGAATATATTTGGAAGCAGACAAGGAAAGGAAATACAAAAGACACTAGCTAAAAGCAAAGACAAAAGGCTGGTAAATAAAGACAGCAGCAACAACTCCAGCGCACACAACGGTTATAATTTTTTCATAAAAAGAACATAGTCTCATTTTCTTATTTTTACTGACAGCATCTTAAACAACATCCAACATCCTGTAGAATGTAAGAGACAATAACAGCCTTTCTATGCCTGTTTTTATTATAAATCCTCCTAAAGAATTTAACAAAGAATTATAGTATTGGAAGAGAACTCACTATAGTAAGTTAATAGCCTATATAACTTCCTACTAACTCCTCCAGTTTTTAGAACAAGTTCTTTAGAGCCTGATTAAATGTCTATTGGTTTTTTGGCTACAAAAGTCTAGGGATTTCTAAAAGGCAGAAATTGTAGGGATAGTATGATGGACCATGACATGCAAGAAAGGATACTGAAAACACTAATTTCTGTGTGCTTCTGCAGTACAGCAGGATAAATACACTTCTTCATGTTGTTTCTTTGGATAATTTTTGAGATCTAAAAACTGCTTTTAATAAACAAATGTTATCTATATAATATATAATTATAAGAGGCCAGCAAATCACTTGAGGACATGGATCAAAGACACTGAACAGAATGGAATTATTCATGTGCTTAAGGTTAAGCATATGCTGAACTGCTTTGATGGATTACAGCCCTACTTCTCTTAGCTCAATAGCATAAGTACCACACTCTAAGTTAATTAAATATAACTGTCTAAGAAATTACCCAACATGTCATAAATATATACATTGCATTGTTTTTTATACCTCTATAAGAATTGCTATAATGGATTATAGTAACATTCCTACTAACCCGGTATCCTATTTCTGACAATTGCCAGTAACAGATTCAGAGAATCTTGACAATGAACAGCTGTGGATGGATCCTACAGGGGTGTTGTAGTTCAGTTGCACCCAACTTTGATTCCTGCTCTACCAATACTTTAAAATCAACTGCCTGGGAGGGTTGGCAGCATTTCTATCCAGGCAATGCTGAGAGAGTCTGTTGACTCCATGGGTCATTAACTTCTCCCTGATTCCTGCTATTGTCTGTCAGCTCCACAGGCGTTAGTGACCTCTGTTCTTTTTAACAGCCCTGATTTTCCACTATTCAATGAACATCTTTCTTCTGCAATTCCTAGTAATGTCTCTCTCGTGTTTCACATCCCTGCAGATCGTTTTTACCTCTAGCTAAAAACCTTAATTCAGGTATGGCAATATTAACTCAAGAGTAGAAATAACTGACAGTGAAGTACTGGAGGCATTGTCAAGACTCTCATGAAGGCTAGATTTTGTTATATGAATTTGAATAAGAGATGTCCATTTAAGTACAATGACTACAGGACTAGTGACACAATATCTTTGGGCTATCTGGACTATCTTTGCCTAATTTATTGTGATTTTTAAACTTTATGAATAATCTAGCAAATTAGTGTACATTCCAATAGTTATATTTGTTTTTTTGCTTTCATCTTAAACTAAATAGTATAATGGTAGCTCCCCCAACATATTAGTAAAGGATCTAGTTTTTCTTTAACTAGAGAAAAATGTGTGTTATGTTATATGTGATTGTGACACAACATCTGCACCTCCCTTTTCAAAAGTCTAGATCCACCCATTAACCCATCCACCCATTAACCTGGCCCAAGAAGACATTTCTTTCTTACCTACCTCACTGATCAACTAGTTTGCCCTCAAAGGTTGATGGTTTCTGCCTCTCATAATTGTATCCAACCTAATGTAATTGGGGATGTTCTAATTAGCCACATGAACATCTTACTTTTTTTTTTTTTTAAATTCTGGTAATATCTAGAGCTTAAATATATACAGTTTAATTATTTGGTTATAAAATACTTCCCTTTATCAATTTTAATTCTTTATTCTGTCTCTCTCTCTATGGATGTTACCTTGTTCTTGCATTGTGAAAAAGGTGAACAGCAGTTTATAATTTACTGCTAGTAGAAATTACCACCTCCTCTGCACCGTTCTTTATTTTATATTATATTATATACCTTTACTACACGTTTTCTATTTCATCTCATTAAAGTGGAATGGTTCCCCCTCCCACAAAAAAATGCTGTTTCATCCAAACTAAAGCTTCCCATGGGAATATGTTTACTTTGATGAAATTTCATTTGGAAAAAAATGGACTAACAGCATTTTGTTAAGTTCTGAATGCTCTATTTCAGCCTTTCAGAAACGGAATGCTTCTTTTTTCCTTTGGAAACAAATTTTAACTTCGAAATGCATCTTATAGTATTTTTTACAATTTTAAAAGTCTCTTTAATTTAAGTAGATTTTTGTCAAAGGTGATTAAAAGATAATGAATATGCCAGTTAACGGCAAACCATCAATTTATATACTGGTATTAGAGTATTCCAGATTTGAGGAACTCAATATTTTATAGTACGACAAACAGTCTAACATTTAAGTTCAGGTAATAATAATGTTATTTAATCTTAATTAAAAGTGTGTTTGGGGACTCATTATAAAAATAGAGTCAGTGCAAAAGTTTGAGGAAAAAATATCAAACAAGTCTGCCCATTTTAGTCATGCTAATTCTGAATTTAGAGCTTGATCTGTATTTAATTTTCTCTAAGCAACATAACCATTTCATCTGGATTCCTTGTACAGAGGCCAGTTGACAAAAAAGTAGACAGTTAATGACATAACAGTACAATAAATTATAATTAGAAATAACTGGTCAATTTAGGCTGAGCAGCAGAAAACATTGAAAGTTAACACTGAAATCTGTTACCTTGTAGAAGTCGTACAAAATACAGTGCTTGGGAAATTTAAGTTTAGACTGGACAAAATTCTGGAAAATGTTCTTCAGTTCACAGTTCTGTACTGAGAGATGAATGGGCAGGATGATTTATTAAGGAATTTTCAACTCTACTTGCTAACACCCAGGGTCACAATTTTACACATTTTTTGTATCATTTCCCAAAAAAGCTCAAGTGGTAAAGTTAGACCCCTCTACAGTATCTCAAGTTGAATACCCAAAAATTAAGGCATTGTGAAAATGTTAGCTTCTTCACTCACATAAATAATCACAGTCACCTGAAGCCAGTGCATCCATATATATAAGTAATGATTGATTAACATGAGTTAGGGGGGTTCACAATCAGCCCTTAGTTATTCTGCGCCCTTTGAGTGCATCTATAGGTCGCCTTATGGTGATGTAGAGACACACTACATTGCCATACAGTGCAATATGGTGACATAGTGATTATGCAGGTTTGCCAACTACATTGTCACAGCAAGACGTTCCTCCGGTATAGCGTGCCACTATGGCAATGTACCAGTGAAATCTAATCGTGCGCTATGCACACAGTGCCATAACCACCCTTACTGTGCTGTGCTTTAGTACTTCCTTTTGGAAATGCTAAAGCATGGTACCATAGTAATACAGCCATATGGTGATGTGTAAACATGCCCTTTGTGTTCTAAATTTCAACCAAAACTTGGTCAAGATTAGCTGTGGGAACCTCTCTTCCGGTTACCTTAAATGAATAGCAGGAAATAAATGAGAAAAAGAATGTCAAGAACTGCCCCTATTTTCAATATAGGGGTAAAAGAAAAACCCAAATTCCCCCTCCCCCTTATCCTCAAGGGCTACACTACTGGAAATTTAGCAACAAAGCATCTGAACGAGACTATATGGAACTGCATCTTATCCATTTTGTGTACCCGACACATACTGGTTTAATTAAGCCATCAAAAAATGAAGGAAAAGGGAAAAAAAGAGGATACAGAAGGAGAGGGAAACTTCTTCACTGAGTTAAAGCACTCTTAATAAGTAACAACATGACATTAGTCATTAAGAAACAAGAACTCTAAATAATGCATTCAGAACCTATAGATCTAAACCAGAAGATAACAAAGCCTCATAAATCTGTTTGTTCATTAAGTTAAAAAAACCTAGACTTTGTGCTGCTATCATGTCAGCTGGCACCAAACTGTACGCAATTTAGTACAACTACAAAGTGAAACCCATAGTCTACAATGGCAGGGTTTTTGATCACACTAATTAACAGCCATTTTGTTTAAAATAAACAGATACGACTCTAATTGCCTTTTTTACATAAGAAAGGGAAGATCTTAAAAGTGAAAGCATGCAAAAGGAAAGATCAGACAGACGCCTTTCAGACTGATAAGCAAACTCTGTGAAAGGAGCCCAAATGAAGTTTGAGACATTCTCTGGATTGAGAGCAGGGAGAGAGCCAGGCAAGGGAACAACTGGTTTCTAAAGGTGAATAGAAATGGCCACAGTATTTATACTACAACCTCTGTTTTCTTCAACTCTCTGTTTTCTGAAGAACTTCTCAAAATAGCTAAATCTCTTGTAGGACCAAAAGCTTTCAAAAGAACCCAATCTTGTAGACTTAGAACTCATAAGGGGTCTAGATTCCTCTATGCATGAAGGACCTCCAAAGAAAATGCAGGTGTTGGCCGCAGGTGAAGCTAAAAAAAGGTGCTCTTACTTCCGTTCCCAGGTTTGACCCATGTCCATGCAAAAGGCTAGAGAGTTGCTATATTTCAGGCATCTATTTCACTGAAGTCCTCTAAATCAGTGGTTCTTAACCCTTTTTGTAGCGGGCCAGTCCCAGTGCAGTGCCCCTCATTCCTGACCCATTGCCTCTCGCCCCCAGACCCCAACTCCTCAGTGTGTGGGAGTGTGATTGGGGCATAGGGGGCCCCAAGCAGCTCCTCTCAGTCTGGAACTGCCAGGCTGCAAGGGAAAAGCCATGGTTTCCCATTTTTTTCTCCTTTACAGGATAATCAATTTTTAAAGTTCATTGATCCATTTTTAAAGTTTGTTCACAATCCTTTCATATATTCTTGTGACCCACTTTTGGTATGTGACCCACAGCTTTAGAAATGCTGCTCTAAAAATCATTACATGACACTCATCAAAGAGTAAGCATGTGAGCCAGTTTCCTGGCCAACTTCACCTTGGCAAATTACATTTACTCTAACAGTTAACCTGGAATTGCAACTGAGTTCTTTATTTCCAACCCACAGATTCTGCTGCATTGCTGCTATTGCCTTTCACTGTAACTGTAATGGGTGACATGATTCCATTATACAACCTAATGATCCTCAATACCACCTAATCCTACAATGAATCAACAGAGATGCGGGTCATGCATTTATACAGAGCTCAGTGCAGGATCAGGTCTACAATTCATAGCATGCATCTAATTCACCATTTCAGAGATGCACTAGCACTGCTTGAAATAGGATAGGTTTTCCCTACTGAAAAATAAAATAAATAAATAATAAACAAACAAACAAAAAACAGACAATTTGGGTGAAAACTGAAAATGTTCCCCTTCTACCAAATGCTACAGTATGTCTCCTCAGGAGTACAGACTTCCCAAATCACATCTAGTCTTGCCTCACCTAATGAAATAGGGTTTCATAGACTATTGCATAAAACAACAAGGTTTCAGGCCTTATCTTCAAGACTCTCCATGGTTTATACCCAGTTTACACACAAGATCTTTTATAGTACCAAAAGAAAGATCTCCACTGTCATAATGGTACTATCTACCATAGTGGAAAAGCTTGCTCAGTAGCGTGCCAGTCAAAAACCATGCTATTATGCAGTGTTATTAAGCTACTGTGCAATAAGCATCACGACAAAACCATGTGTCGGTGCTACTACACAGCAGCTGTAGTTACTGTGCATTTAGTTAGTACTTCATTAAGCAAGTACTATACTAAATCCGCAGCAACTACTGTGCATTAATGAATGTGTAGATGTGCCCAGTGTGCACAGTTCTACCTCCAATGAAACAAGAAGAGAGAATGAACCATATGTCAAAGACGTTAGTCATATTATTCAGTGCTGTGCTGGAAGGCACTCAGATACTACAGCTACGAGGTAATATAAAAATCTATACAGAATGAATTGCACTTTCCATAGTGCATTGCAGTCTCCTCAGTGCATCTTGGGATGTGGTGCATCACGCGAGATACAGTTCAACTAGAGACCCAAACCAAGAGAAGAGAATGGAAACATGAGGCTCCTGAATTATAACTTCCATGAAGCAGTGTACCACCATTTGTGTATCACAAATATTCAGTTTTCAAAATATTTTGTATTTTATTGAAAAGGCAAAAAATTCTTCAACAGTAAGCAGATGTTTTTTCATGTTTTTTCTATAACTCATTTTCTATCAAAAATCCAATTTTCAGTGGAATTTTTTTTACTAGTCTGAAGTATAACTCAGCCAGAGAATACAAAAGCAGGCTCCATGGCCCCCAAACATAGTGTTAATATAACTACCAATATGAAACTTATTCCAGATTTAAAAGAGCATCAGTGCATGTTTTCTTACTAGTGAAATGGTACAATGTGTTAGGCTACTGGCTGCGGAAATCAGGTTAATTAAGTTTCTAGGTGACAACCTAACATAAACTAAAGCTGCACTACTATAATTTAATTTAGGAGAGGTCATGTTGTTTCTCCAATACTAAACTCCAGAGCTAGAGACTGTAGTTACACATAAATCAGTTTAAGTAATCAGCAACTGGTTTAAACTTGTAACAAAAAAAAGTTCAGTGCACATAAACTAGTTTCAAAATGACTGAAACTGGTTTAAGATAAACCTGGTTGAATGTAGTTTCAGACCTAACTGATTTGGGTCAAACTGGTTTATAAAACATCTGTCACAGACCCCTTCCTGGTTCAAGTTAAAGTACAGTCCCCCGGCCTCCCAGCATGCTTTCCAGCCCTGGGCTGTCTGCTCCAGAGATAAGGGCTAGCCCCACCCCTCTGGTCCCTAGCTGGAGCAGTGAGGGGTGGCTAAAGAGGGGAGGGGAGGGGAGGGAAGCCCAGCTGGGGATGCAGTCCAGTTTGCAGGGGGGAATGCCTCTTCAGGCAAACCCTGACTGGGGGCTGGGGCCAGGGAGCAGGGTTAAACAACCCTTCCTTTGTTCAAACTTCCTGCTAGCTGCAACTGTGGACTACAAATCTCAGAGGCAGCAGGAAGAGGAAGTGATGAACAACTCTGCAGAGTCCTGCTGCTGTAATTCTGGACTACAAATCCCAGAGACCTTGGGGAAAGTAGGAAGAGGAAGTGAACACAGCCAGAGAGCTGTGGTCTAGTGCCCCCCTTGGCTTCTGGCCTGAGCCACTGCAGGCATGTGGCTGCATTTCCTGAATCAAAGATAAATGTCTGTTCACTTCTGTTTCAATTGAATTTAACGTGTGCAGCTTAGACTAACCTGCAAAGACTGAATCAGTTCAGCCTTAGGATTTTTGACTGCCTGTAACTAGCCCAGAAGAACTTTAACACAGCAATGGCACTGTTGTTTAAAAGTGACAAACAGGGAAATTAAGCAGCATTTCAAGAGGTACAAGCCCAGGTGGCCCAAATCATGCCTGGAAATATTATGCTAGGGAAAATAAGTCATAACAAAGAAAATGATTTAGAATTAGATGCTGGTATTATCTTAGTATCAGCAGCAAGACAGCAGAAGAGCAAAGCGTTTTGCATTCAGCTGGCTAGTCCTCGTGTCAAGGCCATTATTATCAGATTTTTCAGTTTTTATGGAACTTCAGTGGTGGTGAATGGTTTTAGTAACTATAGTGGTGAAAACTGGAATTTTGGAGCAAAAAAGTGTCAACATGAATCATTAGCAGCTTAGGCTTTGAGTCTACCTATCCATGAAAACAGTTTTTACACAGAGCAGTACAGGTAAAATTACAACCATAATCACTCATTTTCTGTGAATCTCACACGCAAAAAGCAACTTGTTTGCATTCAACAGATGAAAATTCAGTTTTATAGAAAGTAATCAATCTTCTTTGATTTAGATGAAGACCAAACTTTCAAAAACATCTGAAGTGACTTTGGAGCCAAAGCCCCATTAACTTTTCTACTAAGCTTCAGCTGCTAGTGCTTAAGTAATTTTTAAAAGTAAGTCTCCGGTTCCAAAAAGACAGCTTCTCCAAAGGATTATCACTGAAATCAATGGTAGTTATTAGGGACCTTCAAAACTTAGCTGTGACTTAGGAGTTTTTGAAAATTGTACTTAATATTTTGTCTTACCTGGACACAAAGAACATAGTTTGGATAAAGACAATCTAATTCCATAAAACAAGTAGAAAATTAACATCTTTTCCTCTTTCCACTTCTAGCACATACTGAAATTCTGCCTTACACAAGTATCTGGGATTTAGTATCTGAGTCAGTGTACAGAAATGGTTTGGTAGTTTTTTAGCAACATCTTTTACATGGCATGGTGTGGGAAAAAGTATATTTGCCTCCAAAAAGACAACTCCCTATATTCAATTATGATGCATCTTCTAAAAGAGACACATATCCTGATTCCTCAAAACAGTTTTAAAAATCTGTAAAAAATTAAACCCATTTACAATGTCCAATAACCAAAGTACTTTCAAGTGAAAATAACTAGAAAGGAAATCCCAAGTAAGTGAAATGAAATGTGGTTAATTAGCTACTGGGACAACTCATCACTGTGGTTTATTAGTCTGTTCACTGAGTCCCAATCAGAGTCCTACTGATTTATACATAAAACACTTTGTCTAATGCATCATCTGTTAGTGTTGGCAATACTGCTAATGCCGAATTACATTAAATGTACAGTCAAGTCTGGTCATCTTCATCACTCCAAGGGGGACTGGTGATGATGATTCATTATGATTCAGTATTCAATATTCAGTATTGCCAAACATAGATGCATCCTAAATAACAATGGAACTGAGTCTTGAGATTAAGTTGACATAAAAGGTATGGTTCTTCTAAAGCCTCCCTCAAGCCAATTGATACTTGGCTTTCTTGGCTGAACAAAACATAGATAATCCACTACTCTTTTGGAGAATTATCTACTATTTTGGCAATGAGTGCATGTAAGGACACAAGGCAAAAAATCTCTGACTAATTATTTTACTCCATCATAATCATGCAATTATTATATAGCAAGTACTCCAAATTATTGGAGTAAAAAACTTTACATTAAGCATTTATCTATATAATCTCATACTTCTCATACACCAAGCCAAAATGCATATAAATTTGCACTTGCAATTTTTGTAATATATTTTTTCTTCATTACAAATGTCAAAATTCAACTCTTTCCTGTATCTCAATGTGGCGTGCAAATATATCTTTCAAAAAGCTGAAAATGGTTAACTACTGACAATTAGTCATTCATGGATAATGAATCATCATTACCAATCCCCCGTGGTGTGATGAAGATTACTAGATTTTGCTATACATTTAATATAATTCAGCATTAGCAGTATATAGACTGCATACCAATTTCAATGGGAGTGTTCCTTACCAAGAAGTAAGGCAGCATATGGGAGCAGATGCAGAACTGAAATAAGAATAAGACAAAACTGAAGGTAATTAACAATTAAAAAAAGCTGATATTTTACACTAACATAATTCTTTTCATTACAAAGAATCTTAAGAGTTTATACATCTACCATCCTTTGAATGGAAGAGTACAGCTGTTGACCAATACCAGAGAAATGCTACATGAAAGTTTGTAGCAGGAAGTAAAATATAATTTATCCAACATAAAGTTCTAAGTGTAGGGGAATCTTTTAGGTGGGAAGATATGTTAGAATTTAGTCAGGACACTGGGGTTAACACCCTCCTTTTGTAACATGTACTACTTGATCATTAACTTTTATAATTGAAAAAGGATTCCATTTTATTTCTCATCCGAAAGATGGATCCTACATCCCACATAAGAGCAAGTTTTTTTCATTCCACTACTAGAAAAAAAAGTACTCTATCATATACCACACAGTAAATATGTTCTTATGAAGTTATACTGCACCTTGTGATATCTTTGTCAAGTTTTACATGGTGACTTATACTGCAAGAGGATTGTTCCTATTTCTGGACTAGCTATTTTCATATTGTGCTTGAATAAATCCATCTGGATGACACACCCATCATAGAGTAACTGCAAATACTGGAACAGAACTAAACTGGCACACTGACTTGAATGATGGGGAAAACCCGTTTTTATATCAATGTACAGATGAATAGTTTTTGAGCCATGATAACCTGTAATATGTAAATTATATAGAGCCATTTATTGGAAGAAACTGTCCCATCTGTCTTGTTTGCATGCCTTACTATTCCTGAGTAAGAGTATGGCAAAGTCAAGAGACAAAGAATTTATAGTATTACTTTTACACTGTGATACCATCCTGTCAACAGACAAACTAATATAGCAAAATCTTCAATACTGGATTAAGTAAGAACCAAGGCCCTAATACCAAGGCCCTAATTGCATTAAATTGGAGGGAACCTTTCAACTCTGGCTCTAGTTATATTTTCTTCTTATATGCAACTTATATGGCACAAGGCAACCAGTGGTGTCCCTCAGGGCTCAGTACCCAGGCCAGTACTCTTCAACATCTTCATCAATGATCTGGATTCAGACGTCAGATGCGGACTGGCAAAGTTCGTGGACAACACTAAACAATGAGAGAAGGCAGATATGCTGGGGGACAGGCTGGGGATACAGGCCGACCTAGACAGGCTTGCAAGGTGGGTGGACCAAAACCTGATGGCATTCAACATAAAGAAGTGCAGGGTGCTCCACCTTGGGAGGAAAAACCAGTATCACACTTATAGGCTCGGCAGTGCTACACTCACTAGCACCATGACCGAAAGAGACTTGTGGGTCTTGATTGACCACAAGATGAACATAAGCCACCAATACAATGTCATAGCTGGCAAAGCAAACCAAGCTCTGGCATGCATCCACCAAGCAAAACCTGGGACATCATCCTCCTGCTTTACTCGACCTTAGTGTCCAGTTTTGGGTTCCCCACTTCAGGAGGGACGTGGATAAGCTTGAAAGAGTATAAGGAGAGCCACCCCCATGATCAAAGGCCAAGAGAGCAAGCTTTATGAGGAGAGGTTGAGGGACATGGGACCCTTCAGCCAGGAGAAGAGAAGGGTCAGGGGGAATTTGGTGGCACCCTATAAGTAATAAGGGGGGTGCATCAGGATCTGAGAGAATAGTTGTTCACCAGGGCTCCCCAAGGGCTAATGAGGTCTAATAACCACAAACTTCTGGAAGGCTAATTTAGACTAGACATAAGGAAAAACTTTACAGTCCGAGTGTCCAGGGTCTGGAACAGACACCCCCCAGAGGTGGTGCAAGCACCTGCTCTGGACTCATTCAAAAGGCGTTTAGATGCTGATCTTGCTGGGATCATTTGACCCCAGCAGACTTCCTGCCTATGGCAGAGCGGCTGGACTTGATCTCACAAGGTCCCTTCCAGCTCCTAATGTCTATGAAATCTATGAAACTACAATTTCTACTGAAATTATATTCTAACTCACCGCTACAGTTTAGCTAACTGGACCTTTTATGTAGGAAATAAACAACAGAGAATTCAGAGAAGAACAGAGATTCCAAATCACTCTGTACTCAGATAGGTTGAGTAAACAGATACTATACTACATAAGTACTTTTCTATCACAATTTTATCAATAAAGCCACACACAATGAAAAATATATCTAGCTCCTCTTAAATTTGATTAAAAAATATGTCACTACAGATCCAGATTGTCAGTCAATTTTTTCTACTTCACACTTAGGTTAACAACAGCTAAGTTTTTTACTTTCCCTGTAGTAGTTACAACCTTTCATAAGAACAAGCAGTAGTTATAGGCCTTGTTGTAAAGTTTTTCTTCTCCAAACTTAACTCCTGGATACCGTTAATGACAAGTTTCATAGTTTCACAGTTGGTAGGGTCGGAAGGGATCTAATCAAATCATCAAGTCCGACCCCCCGCCATGGGCAGGAAAGGATGCTGGGGTCAAATGACCCTGGCTACGTGATTGTCTAGCCTCCTTCTGAAGACCCCCAGGGTAGGGGTGAGCACCACTTCCCTTGGAAGTTGGTTCCAGATCCTAGCTGCCCTGAATGTGAAGTACTGCCTCCTGATATTTAACCTGAATCTACTCTCAGTCAACTTATGGCCATTATTCCTTGTTACTCCTGGTAGTGCTCAGGGGAACAGGGACTCTCCCACTACCTGCTGGTCCCCCCTTGGCAAGTTTATAGGCGGGTACCACATCCCCTCTCAGCCTTTTTTTGTGGAGGCTGAACAGGTTCAGGTCCCATAGCCTCTTCTCATAGGGCCTAGCCTGCTGCCCCTTGATCATGTGGGTGGCCTTCCTTTGGACCCTCTCAATGCTATCCACATCCCTCCTGAAGTGCGGCGCCCAGAACTGGATGCAGTACTCCAACTGCGGCCTGACCAATGTCACATAGAGGGGGAGGATCACCTCCTTCAACCTGCTCGTGATGCATCTGTGGATGCGTGACAAAGTGCAGTTAGCCTTCCTGATCGCATCCCCACACTGTCAGCCTATGTTCATCTTCCAATCAACAGTGACTCCAAGACCCTTTTCTGCCTCTGTGCTGACAAGAAGGGAGTTCCCCAGCCTGTAGGTATGCTGCTTGTTCTTCCTCCCCAGGTGCAACACCTTGCACTTGTCTGTATTGAAACCCATCCTGTTCTCATCCACCCACCTCTGTAACCTGTCCAGATCTAGTTGTAGCCTGTCCCTCTCTTCTAGCATGCTCACTTCTCCCCACATCTTAGTGTCATCTGCGAACTTGAACAAGGTGCTTTTCACCCCCTCGTCCAAGTCACTGATGAAGATGTTGAACAGTATGGGCCCAAGGATCAAGCCCTGAGGAACCCCACTGCCCACATCCCTCTAGGTCAAAAATGACCACTCTCTGAGTGTGGCCCTGCAGCCAATTTGTGACCCATCTGTGTAGGCATTGACACCACAGTCGCCTAATTTTTTAATGAGAACGGGGTGAGAGACAATGTCAAAGGCCTTCCTAAAGTCCAGAAACACTACATCCACTGCAACACCTGCGTCCAAGGCTTTTGTGACCTGGTTGTAGAAGGCAACCAGGTTGGTCTGAAAGGACCTGCCTCTAATGAACCCATGTTGGTTGCCCCTAAGCATAATCTCCCCTTCTGGTCCCTTGCAGATGTGCTCCTGGATAATTTTCTCAAAGATCTTCCCCAGGACCTAGATAAGACAAACAGACCTATTGTTTCCTGGGTTCTCTTTCCTATCAGGACAAGGTCCTAGCAAAATACATCATTCTGGACAGCTCTCCTCTGTCATCTTACTGTATGATGCCCTGAACCTTTGTTGGGATGGGCAGCATATAAAATCAAATCAAATAAATAGTCTGTTTTTCACTTCAGGATTCACGAGGACTCTAATATACATAGGAAGTGACGAGTCATCTGATCCTGGATTTTTTGGAGTACTGGATTTCATTCAATTAGGGCAAAGTCTCCCTTAGACCTTTATCCCCAGTATTTATTCAGGTCAAAAGAATAAGAGAATAGAAATATTTCCTATGAGTGAAAGGTAACTCCTCTTGTACTCTCATGTGACAGAAAATGGATACATAAAGATGGCCCAAATCAGAAATACATATCTAGGTATTGTAATCAGTAGGTTGGGTGAGCACAATACAAGATTTTCAAAGATATTGTGCAGGAAAACTTACAGTTTTTCATTGAGGAGAAACAGATGCAGCTTTGCTTTTCATCCATTACAAAGGATGAAGTATTTTTTACCTATCTTATGGGTGTAATTTGGATCAGACTGCTCTGAGGGCATTTCTTATTACCTTCATTTGGACTAAAAATAAGAATTATGAATATGTGCCACTTCAGAATAGGAAATCTTTTCACAAAATAACAGTACAATCACAAATATGCCAAAGGAGCAGCAGGCAGGCCTGTCTTTGCATTACTTTAATGTTCCTGTATAAAAAATATCAGATAGACATTCACAGTGTTCAGAAACTGATTTGCACTTTTATTTATTTTTTATTTATAAAAATAGGTTTAATCACATTGCTTCAGGGCATATCTGTGCCAGATAAATTAACAGACTGCCCTAGTGGATCTTGTGGTTGGTTCCAACAATTTCAAAGACCTCTGTAAAGGTCCTCCTCAATAAGGTCTCAATAAACCTCACTTCCTACATGGAAAAGTCTGTGCACACATTAGAAGGTTTCTGTAACCATTATGAAATTAAGACTCAGTCTTGAGTTGCATTTCAATTTTTGAACTCTCTATTAAATAGTAGAGTGAAAAAATACTCTGTTACCAAATATAGACCCTGTTTTCATAACACTTCTTAGTACATCAGGCAAGATCTCTGACACATTATAGCACAATGGCACATGTGTCCTTTCAGTGTCTTCTTATTACACTTGCAGCATAACATGCATTATGAAAAAAATGACTAAAATATCTGAACCCAATAAAACAGATACCTAAGTAATACCCTTCCTGCTGAGGTGTCCATTTACAGAGGCATGACTTTACCACCACTGAAATGCGCACACATCTACAGTGGTGTTTGACAGCTAGTTAACAGTGGACTTCAATTCTATGGAGCAACTCATGGTTGAAAACTAAGTAAAATTTTATATCCAAAATGACTAAACAGACTATAAAGTTGACATCCTGGTCTCTCAAGTATACAAAAAGCTTTAAAAATTAGGAAGATGAACATAAAGTCTAATTTATTCCACATGGCCCAATGCCAGGAGTTCTATGTGACCTTTGATTAGCTTCCAACTAACACTTACATATACCTAAAAATTATGGTCTACGTTCTGCCCTTGGATGCACACACATAGCTTCCACTGCAGTCATGGCAGCTGTGCTTATGCAGCTGAGGGCAGAATTTGGCCTTATGTACTTTTTAACAGAGAAACTAAGTCAGCGCTTTTGAAAATTCAGTGAGCTCTACAAACATCCAAGAAAATTTTCCTCTATTAAACAATACGAAAGAATCCTTGATAAAAATAAAATCCATGAAACTTAAGTTTTAATCATTTCAGTTATGTAACCAGAATGCACAATAGTTGGACGGAAGATGCTCCCTTAATAAAAAAAAGTCTTAATTCACTCTGTTGTGCTTGCATGTTTTGGTGGGAAGGGTTGCATTACAGATGGATAAGGAATGTTACCTCTGAATTCCTGAGATTCAGCAGCTTATCTTGGGCCCTAAATACAATTTCAATACAATTTACTGTAGTTGATATTAAAGGCCCTGGCTTAAAAGAAGAGCAACGTTTCCTCTTTCCAATAAAATTACTGATGAAGAGCTAGATACTTTTCTTTTTCACTGTATTTAATTGTATTTATTTTTATACTAAAAACAAAAGGGAAGATGACTTCCCAACAGCCCACCCAATGTCAAAACGAGTCAGTAGTAGAAATAGGCATATAACCCCCAGTGGCCCATTTCCTTGTCATGAGTCTTAGATTATAAAACAACCCTTAGTACATGCACAGTAATGATGCTAGAGCATGTGTATTTTGTAATTCCAGGTTAACACTGTTAAAATGACACATTTACAGTGCACAACACAACATGCTAACAACCTACCCCGATTATTCACACAGCTTGCACATGCAATGTAAAAGTATGGTATTTGAGGTGACATTGAATAGCTTCCCAAAGTGTTTATGATGTGCCTTCAGAAGATATTTAAATGATTTCAAGGGAGTAAATATTGATCAGGACTATTGAGAAAATCCCATAGAGGCCCTTATGATCCTGAGATGCAGTGTGTAATTTTGAATTTTAATAGCAAACTAACAAAAGGGTAAAATCTATGGAGCTGTATCTCTTTTATTCTTTTGAATACTAATCATTGAACACTGTGGGACAAATCCCCAACTCATTTAAATCAGTTCAATTATACTGAGTTACACTCATTTACACCATCTGACGAACTGGTCCTGTTTCTTTAAATCTTTGGAAAATGGAAATTCAGTTCTCAGCATGATGCCGATAATATACTTTTCATCTGCACTTTAGCTAAACATGGTTCATAGTCTGTATATTTCTATCAGGGAAGCAACATTATATTCCATTAACTTGAAATTTTTAAATGATGTATACCGTTCTCATGTATGCTGGCTAATCTTTTCTCATTTTTCCCCTGACAGTGAATTTGCTAACAATACCCAGCTCCATTTAAGCTACTACAAAGGTCTAAGTACTCAGAAACCAGATGAAGGTACCAGGGGAGCCCTACACAAAGGACCAGGTTTTCCAAGTAGTCAGCACCCACAACTGAAGCCAGGTTCCCAAAGGCCTTGGTTTAGGTACCTGATCAAGGTGCAGGTTTTTAAGTGTGCTCAACCTATGCTCCGACTGTGACACTTTTGGTCTAAATTTGAAAAAATATTCAGTACCTGACATACTGCCCATTTTTGAGAATCCTGCCCTGCAATGGACGTGGGGGGGGTTCCATCCTTCCCTGCCCCCCAAAAGTGGCCAAGCCTATAGCGTGAAGGCACTAAGCTGTCAAGAGTCTTCAACTCACAATGGAATCAATGGAAGCTGGAGCAGTTCAAACCTTGCCTATACACAAAAGTCATACAATTTTAACTATATAGTTAAAGCAGTTTCCCATCCCAAGCAGGAACAAATGTGTTATTCTGCTGAAGGAAAGGTATTAAGATCTATAGATATAATACAGTTTTACCCTGGTACAACTGTATTTGCACTATAGGTTGTGCTGTATTAACTATATGTTAGTAAGAAATCACAGAATAGTTATATTAGTATAAAACTCTATGTAGACCAGGCCTTGGTATTTTTAGTACACTAAAAAGCCACATTCCCAGTTAAAGTGACAAATTTGGAGGACCCAGCGCTGATGCATTCAAAAGTCATTTCAGTGTCTTTCCTCCCTTCTCCTTTGAAAAGAAACAGCTTTCTCTTCTGTTCTTTAAATAACACCTTGTTTGGATTTAAGCCCCCAGCACTTCTCTTCCTGGGCCCCTCCTCCGAGTTATTTCTTGCTCACAAAGACACAGGCTTCCAGTAAAGCCAAAGCAGCAAAGGCAGCACATGTAAGCATAGCTAGTTTTAACTTCCTGTTTCGGTGCAAATTCTATATGGCTATTCTGGGACTTCCACTGCAGCACAGAAGAAAAAAAATTACAAAACATTTTGGGGAATCCCCTTCTGTCACTTTTATTCTTCTGATAAATACATTAGGGATGATGTGTCTGCTTAGGCAGCGTATTGGGCAGTAGGGTGTTCTGTATTTTAAGTCAAGGCACGAAATGAGTAATAGGTTTCCTCTGCAATCACACTGGGGTTTTAGGCTGAAGAACTCTGTCCTCTCAGTGGTGCAAGCTTATTCTAAATGGGACTAAACAATTATCCCTTTCATAGACCTAACCTGCTTAAAGTGTTGAACAAACATTAACTACCAATACCTCTTAATATCTTCATTAGATAGATAGATATCTCTTATCCCAATTTTAAGACTGAGAAACTAAGGGCGCCTATACACTTGCTCGATGCCTGCTCTGTATTCCAACGAGAACATTCCACCAGCCTTGGCATCACGTGTATTCAGCGTCCCCACTCTTCAACATGGCAGTGTCCCCACTCTCCAAATGAATTAAAGCTTCATTTGAGCTTTAGTTAAAGTGCCCCCACTGCCATTTTGAAGTGTAAGACACTGCATACACAAGACGCTGCAGCCCTCCCCCACCTCAGAGATGTGTAAAGATATCCTAAGGTTGACAGAAGTGAAGTGACTTCCCAAAGTTACACAGAGCCAGAATGAGAATTCAGGGTGTCCTAGCTGTTTCTAGCCTATTAGCTTATTTTCTCCCAAATTTTCTGCCATTTACAACATTAGTTCATTCCTGCCATAGGTAGACATGGTAGGATTGCCAGTGTTGACAAGTTGCTGCTGGTAGTTATTTACTATATAGTTATTTACATATTATCTAATCATCTTATCACCAGATACCATAGTGATACTAGACCCAGTCCTACAATCTGCACTGAAGAAGCTGCAACACTATTACCAATGGTGGGAAATTTTAAGAAAAAAAATACTTGTGCAGACAAAGCCCCTATTAGTCCTCCTGTCTAGCTTGTGCTATCCACCCAGAGCTATTCTCTAGGTATGAAACAGCAGCTCAGCCTCTGTATCCATTCAGCCATTTGACACTGCTGATACTGGGAACCCGTGTATCAATTAGGGCTGAAGGTTCATACCACCAAATTTTACTCTAGAAGAAATAGATTGTGTAGACAGGTCAAAGGCTAATGAAGCCTAG
Organism: Gavialis gangeticus; assembly: GCF_001723915.1. Classification (NCBI taxonomy): domain Eukaryota; kingdom Metazoa; phylum Chordata; order Crocodylia; family Gavialidae; genus Gavialis; species Gavialis gangeticus. The sequence goes on along the minus strand of NW_017729022.1, from coordinate 94,458,686 downwards.
TACAAAAATGGGTCACAAAAAACTTAATGTGTATAGAGTAGAGGGTGGTCAATGAAAGGAATATCAATTGTGCAAACAAAAATCAGAATATTGTTGTTTTCATTTCATTGTGCATGCAATAGGCACATTTTTTTCATAGTGTCATTAAATTAATATAAATATCACTGTAAAGAATTGTCAGTCACTACAGAAAATATCAAAATGGAAAATAATAAAAAAACGCACAACCAGCTTTAAAAATATTAGCTTTTATTCAGAAATTAATTTTTTAGAAAGAGGAGGCATTTCTGATGTTAACAATTGTACTATAAATTTCAGGCATGTGTAAACACTTAACCAACCCCTTTTGAGAAAAATGTTTGATGTAATCATTAAGGGGCATGGCAGCAAGCATTTAGAGAAGATACCCCCGCCCCCATCCCCCAATGGTAGATCCTTCACACAAAACATGCAAAGAACTACACTGCTATATGGCAGAACCTTCAGTAACATATCTGGATACTCATAACGAGGGATCCTGGTTTTCTCTGATAAAAAAAAAAGTCCCCATTTTTCAAATATGCAAAAGTAACCCAAAATCTCCTTTTTTCTATGACTAAAATAAAATGCCTCTAATAGATAGATAGATAGCTCTATATATCTATTTTATAGATATACACACATCTATATAGCTATATATCTATTTTATATCTATATAGATATATAGAGAGAGATCTATATCCATGTATAAATATAGTGCTGTTTCATTTTAATCACAGAAAAATGTTGATTTTGGGTTACTTTTTCATATCTGAAAAATGGGCATTTTTTTTTATCAGCAAAAACCAGGATCCCTTCTCATAACCATGGAGCAATCTTACTGAAGCCTGTTGCAGTTAAATAAAGCCCATACTTCATCCTTGTTTGCAGATGGCCTTGTAAACACCTTAGAACCCAATGAGCCATTTATACCATTTCACACCAAAGTGCTGACATTTGGTGATAGAAAATTTGTGCTTCTCAGAGCAACAATAAATCCCTATGGGCCAGATCTTCAAATAGCACAACATAGTACAGCTCTGCTTACATCATTAGATTTGTGCTGATCTACAGTAGCTGAGGTTCTTCAAGTTAATTTTTTTCCCCCAGGATATAACATTTAGCAGTCTGGCCAAACTTCTATTACCTCTATTACATTTCCAGAGGCCAACCCCCCATTTTTGGTTTAAGCAGGTATTCTGCACTTTGAATTTCAATGCCTAGGCACCCAGCTGCTGCTGCAAGAGCAATGCCATGGGGATGCTTTTGTTGTCAGGGCACAGACTCTGCAGGGGTGGGAGGCATTCTTAGCGCTCCTAAGTTGGTGCCCTGCTTGCCCATCCCTACTTATGCTACTGCTAAAGGTGGAAAGAGCTTATTTTAAATACTCATTTAGTGGTCTCCCAGCTGGGTCAGAAGCACAGACACTTTTCCCAACAGAGGAGAAACTGATGCAGAAGAAGGCTTCTTTTTCACATCTCCACCATGTCCCTACATCACACCTTGGCTTCTGCTTTTCTTCTACCCAGGCACTTATATCAAAGCTAAGTAAGACCTTTCTCCTATTTCTTCCAAACCGGCAATTCTCTCAGGACTCCCACCATCCTACATAAAACATTCCAACTCCTTAATCTACTAATAATGCTGTGTACACACATTCAAATAATCTGGGAGAATTCCCCCACATTTTTTTCCTGGTAGACAAACCTATCCAGAGTTACATGTACAGACATTCCAGTGCTGAAGCCCCGAAGAACAGAGAGCTTGCAGTGCTGATACTGGGCAGCCAGGGGAGCCTGTGCCCATATCTCAGCATGCTCTCTGCAAGATTCCTTAGTGTGCCTAGTGACAGATGGCAGCAGTGCATAGGGCAGCCTTGATTGCCTAACCCAGACCTATCACAGTCAACCTGTGTTTCCCTGCAGCACAATATGCAGATTGTTAAAGGGATGTGTTCTGCTCCCTGCTGGAGTAGCAGGGTTCAGTGAACAATACCTTTGGCCAGTGGGGGTGGGGAGGAGATGCCAAAAGACTATGTTTTCTTCTAAGAGAAACCATGACATATACAAATATTCACTCTCTCAAAAGAAACTTGCCTAAGAATGATTTAGTACTGTTCCCAGGTTATTTTTCTCCTGTAGCAGCCATTTTTACCCTAGGAGAAAAAGGCCCAACATCTGTACGTTCGCTGCTCTCCCAGAAGGAACTGAATGTCTGTATGAGGCCTAAGTTCTCTTACTTCCCCTACAACTCAATAACCTACCACTCCTGGCCCTGCAGTCCCCCAAAGATTGAATCGAACTCGTATGTTAACTGGAAACAGAAAATATATTTCCTAGCCCGTTGACATCATGAGTCCAACTAGGCTCATTCTTGTCTTTGCAGTGGTTTCAGTCCCTCCCTTTCTTTAGAGAAGTTAGAAAGTTAATCAATGAAAGGGACAGTCAAAAGAAAAAATCTAACAAACACTTCTGAAGTGTCCACACCTGTAAAATAAACTCAGTCTATTGATATTAAATAATTTTAGAAATTAATGAACCTGCTTTTCACTATTGTTCTTCCTCTTCTACCCATGCTTTCTGGATTCTACCTAGGTTGGACAGTAAGGTCTGGACTCTCTGTTGTTGTGCACCTTGCACAGTTATTCACATCAGTGCAACAAGAGATTAAATCTCTCACTACCCCATTTAAACAGTACCCTTCTACCCCTATTTGTAAAGTTATGAATGACTACACAAGGCACAAGGACAAGGCCTTGAAACTAAACCAACCTGTTTATAGTTGAGTTTTGTTATTTAGCTCTCTGTCATCGGCACAATAAGCCTGTGTGTTTACAGTAGCATGCAGAAAACTTTACTAATCCCATACTTCTCTCTTCATCCTTTTTTCTCAGCTCCTCGCATGCTCTGTCTATTCCTCTTGCCCAAACAACTCCATCCTTGAAGTTCTCTAGTTAGGTTTCTTCCCAGTCCACTGAAACTGCGCTTATTCACAATCTTCTCCTTGCCAGCTCATTCTCCTTGATTTCCCTAAGTATCTTTGATAGGCATCTCTTCTTTCTCTGAAACTGTATGCCCTAGTTCTTCCATGCCCACTGCTCTTTCTCCATCCCCTTTGAATTTAGAGGATACAGTCTCTCTTTGTGCTCTCTAGAGGTCTCTCCTTGCTCTTCTCATTGGTGAAATTCTCAAATGCAGCTCCTTTCACACAGTTTAAAGAGATTCCCTCCCCCAAAGCAATAAAAGTAATCAGCTTTTCACTGAATATGTACATATGTTTTGATTACAACCAGGCCAAATCCTGCATTTCATAATTCAATATTCAGGCAGAATTTGCCTAGATTTTAATGAGGAAGAACTTCCAGATGTAGCACTGTTTAAAACTTTTTGCAGATTTCTTTATTAAACAACAAAATACTTAGATTGGGAGCTAAAACTGCATAGCGTAAACCTAATAACCAGAAAGAAGATTGAACAGATTGTTCAAATTGCTGAGGACAGCTAAGTCTAGTGAAGGCTCTCCGATGCTAAGAAGATGGATACAACAGTTAAACCAAAACTGGATTCTAAGAAACAGAATTATTGACTGAGAGGCCACTGATGGATTCAAGACCATTCAGTGGCTTTTTGCATCTTAAACCTTGTTTTGCCCATGTGCAATTGTTATTAGAAGAAGCATGGCACACAAAGTAGAACAAAAGATTGCCCACAAAATGAAATTACTCATATGCACTCTATTTCATTCAAGTCAATGGCAAAATTCCCACTGACTTCAGTAATACATGATCAGGGTCATATGCCCAAACTAACAATTATGTGTAGGAGCATGTGCATGTGATGGGTTATGAGAAAGGAAGAGTGTGAAGGAATGCTGGGAAGTGGGGATGCTGGTCTGTTTACATTTTTTTCTAGTAAAAAAATTTGCATGTCCTTGTCTCCACTTCAAACAGCTCATCTGGAAATCCATAACTAAAACCCATTACACAGAAAAAAAACCCACTCAGAAACCACCAGTGAAGCAGAAATTCTCAGTCTTGGTGACACACTGGTGTCATTTCCCCGTTCATGTTGATGACCCATTTTTCTTTCTCCTCCTTCCCTTCTCAGAGAGCAAATACTCTCTAGATTCTGGTCAAGTATATTGTCAAGACTCCTAAGGCTGTTCTATAAAGGGGTGAGTAAGCTATAGAGTGACTAACAGCAGAACTAGGCACATTTTTTGAGATCCAGCAAGACAAAGAACCTCAAAGCATAACTGACTAATTCTGAATAAAATAACGCAAAAAAGAAAGCCAAAGAGGGGGCAGGAAAGTTGAGGATACCTACTGGAAGTGGAGCAATAGTATAACTAGGGTGGCGCTCCGTCTTAGTGAGATGTGGGGGTGCGGAGTGGAAAGAAACAGTTGCCTCTGAAGCCACACAAGTGCGCCAGTAGTAGTGACGGCAACCGGAAGTCACCACTGCCCCTGCATGTGGCAGCTGCCCCAGGCACCCAGCCATGTCATTATTCCCCTTGTCTAGAGAAATGGAAGAGTGGACTACCTGAACTAGGTTGTAATACCTGAAAGTACTATTACTGGAAATTTCTGTAAGAGTAAAATTCACCACCAAGCAACAGGTTAGCACACAGAAGTGTCCAAAACTTCTAATTTCATCACAGGTCTAGCACTATCTAGTGTTTTTTCCTGAAGACCAATGTCCTTCAGTCATATGATTTCATAAGCATCTCATTGAAAAAAGAAAGAAAATAAGCTTCTAGCCATGAATGCTGTGGAGAAAAGCTTGAAAATATGAACCCTAAGGTTAAGATGTTGGAAGGTTGCTAAAAAGTATATATAACACTCAAATATATTAAATACCATTATTTTTAAGCACATCCCACAATTTTGAATATCTGGTATTTGCACTATTGTACAAGACCTAGGTACTACAAGTCCCAGTAAGGCTCTAGTTCTGCATTCATACATGAACATGGACAGCACCCCTCCCTTCAGCAGTCCCACTGGAACTTATCAAGATTCTCAGAATGGGTGTAAAGTTGATTATATGTATGGATTGCAAGTGTAGGCCCACAAGTTTTAAATGAAACTTCGATAGCGTAGCCTTATGTTGCCCTTTCACACTGAAAAATAATCTGGGGGGCACAGGGACTGTTCCCATCTGTCTGAAGCATTTTGTTTTCTCTTTTTTTCCCCTTTTATATAGCTACAGAATATAAAGTAGCCAGCAACATTAATAAGTGTTAAAAATAGCCACCAATCTTACTTACAAAACTCAGATACAGGACATCTGTCAGAGAAGTATATGAAAATGGAAAATTAAACAATTCACTAACCTACTGGTGAGGCACCTTATTCCTTTGCCTTTTTGCCTCTGTTACCTGAAAGTCGCTCCATCTTTATATCATTTTCTCTCACTTTTATCACCTGTTTTCTCTCTCTCTGTCTCTCACTGAAAAAAAAAAGAAAGAAAAAAAATCACTTTCAGTCTCATCCAATGGCTTTTTTCCTTTTTTTCTCTCAGTCTCTACTGGCTGATTCCTTTTTTCCTTCCATTTCAGTGCATCTTTTCCACCTTGTTTTTTTCTTAGTGAAATTCTTACACCTCTAACCAGACAGAGGACCAGTGCCTTTTCTGTGCTTTGATAATGTAGCACTCACACACTCAAAATAGAATGGAGGTGTGCAGCTGGAGAAACTTTTTTGGGAAAAAGAGCCTATTCACTGGAAAATGCAGTTTAGGGATGACAAGCAGCCTGCAAAAATCAGGTTGAATTCAATGAATAATTTCGCTCAAAAATAATGGAGGAGGGGAGGAGAATTCAGAAAAAATAAATGTTGAAATGTCGTTTTGATATTTTAATAAATTGTTTTGAATTTTATTTGTCACTGATAAAAAAAACTTAAAAGGAGTTAAAAATCTGAAAACAGAACAAAGTATTTCATTCCAGATGACATGAAATACTTCAATCATACTGTTTTTTTTCAGTGAAAAGAGAAAAATACTTTTAGTTTAGATCACTATGAAACTTTTAATTTCCAGGTCAGCCAGTGAGCTGAAAAATCAGTTATTCACACATCTTTACTTATGTGATCCTTTAGTAGTGCCTGATGGCCATTGGCACAAGGGAGAATTTCTCCTCTGAAGCCCAAATCTACTCATATTAAAGATACGGGAGTTTTATTGTACACTTCAATGAAAACAGGATCACATCCACACTCCAACCCTTCCTCCTTTCCCTTCCTTGTCAATCCCCATGAATCCTTCCTGCTCTTTCCTGCCCACTAGTGCGGATCCCTCTCCCTCTTCAAGTTTCTCCTGCTCCCTTGATACCTTATCTTACACAATCCTTCACTGGAGCTTATCCTGCTCTCTGAGGATGGTCTGCTGCCTACTTCCTTTCACCCTTCTCCCCACAAGCTTGCTCTGTTGAGCGAGAAAGTTAAGTGCCCTACTGATCTTCTCGCCCACCCTTCCCTTGCTCAAGTGCTAGCAGCCTGCAAGCTTAGCTGTTTCCTTTACTGAGCTGCCCAAACCCTGTATAGACAGCCCAGAGTGGGAGTTGGCTCAGCTGCAAGCCAGCAGCTATCCTCTGATTGGCCTGGAGCTCAGCCTCAGCAGTGGAAACCCAGGTGTTCCCACACTGACATAACTCGTGATGCACTTTCAGGCCCTGTGATCAGTTTGCATTTTGGTGGCTAGCTTCAGAAGAATGCAGCCTGGCAAATCTAACCATAAAATAAAAATGAAAAAAGAGAGTCACGTGGGCACTTAATAGGCCTGTGAGTCTAGGTTTAAATCACAAAACCTAAACCTAGGGTGCGAAAGAAGAGGGAGCTGGAGGGAGGGGCTGAGCCCTCCCTCCCCCCGATAAGAGACAAGAGCCCCCCTGTAAGATTTGAAAATCATAACCTAGGGTGGTCTCCAGTGGGACTGCTCCTTCACTTAGGTGGACTTGCTAATCAATGAACCGGTTTAATTTTTTTAACCCCCCGCAAAAGTCAAAGTGTAATTCGAACCCTGCCTATACCGTGTTCCCTACTAATGTAAATGAAATGAATTTCCCTGTTAATATGCAGCCTCATTTCTATGTAATCTTTTTCTTGCATGCTATCCAGGCGTGCTTAAACAGCACTTACCAGCACCCCTAATAACTCCTTAATAACCCCTTCCTTTTGCTCCGAAGCACTCAGAGAAGACCTGTACTATGGTGGCTGGCAACTCCCCACAGCAACATATACATTCACCAAGCTTCCTTCCAGCACATGAGTACAAGACACGCTGTCCCTGAACACAGGGCAATTTACTGTAAAGTCAATAATTGTCAGTGAATATTACCAAAACCAAGGAGGACAAAAAAATCCCTGTCACAGAATCAAAGCCTGAAAATGCACCGTCTGATTTTAGTCCTTTCTGTAAAATAGGAAAAGGTAATAATTCTAATTGAATATTAAAGCAAGAAGCATGATACTAGCAAACTATATTTATTGTGTTAATGTACCATTTGTCTTCTGGGCAAGTTACTAAAGGTCATTTGTTCTTCATGGCAAGTGTTGAAAATAGTTTGTGTTGTGGGTCTGACTTAAAGGAACAATGTCAAACCCCTCAGGCCCAAAATGACCTTTTTATGCCAACACAGAAATCTAAATCTCTTACTGAGGATAGTGTTGATGTTTGCATTTATTGGTCTCCCCACCTTCAACCCTCCTCCCCTTTCAATAAGAAATACCTTATGACAGCAAAGTTAATGCATTGTTCTGTGCCTCTAAAGCCTCATTCCTAGCAATACCATTAGTGCCAGATGACAATGGCAAGAATCACTCTGTCAGCCAAGTTCACAAATTTCCTTCTTACCAAGTGAAAGGGTGAATGTGTATGAGAGGATGAAAAGAAAAAAAAAGTTATTGTTATCTTCTGAAGGAAAGGGAATGTCTGATACCATGTACTCTGGAGGTCAAAAAGTGGCAGGGTTTGTTTGGCCCTTGGATTGAAAAACTTGAGGTGATGCCCTTCTCCTGACTCAGAGAGAGCTGCTGGGAGATGCATGGCTTAGCCTCTCTCGGAAGAGGTTGGCTGGGAGTGGGAGGAGTGTATGATTATAAAATAAAGAGGAGCATTATATATATGAAAGATTAAATCCAAGGAGATTCAGGGGCTATGCAAATAGGCAAATTATTTGGAGTCTCCCTTTACAGGTGAAAATCCAGCCCACTCTCTGTGGTGACCAAAAGTCTTCATTATCATATGGCTGTGATGCATTAAATGAATGTAGTGATCTAAATCCTGACCCAGGCAAGGTGCCAAGTTGCCCTCAATTCCCATTGAGCTGAGTGTACTGTAGATTTCAACCCTTCCTGCAGGTACCAAATACAAAAACAAACAAAAACAAAACAAAAACATCACACAAATAGCATTCTTGTTTTTAAAAAATGAAACCTTAGAAAAAGCATCCAAGGTGCATACAGGCACTGAACCTGAAATACTCTTCGTTTGGAGAAATGGGCTCTCCATATCAGGCCAGATTGGCATGGTGGTATAGGGAAGGTTGCACCACTGCTGTCTGTGCCAAATCTACTCTGTTCTAAAGAGAGTAGAGATACCTTCTGCCTCTTGTTCTGCCAGTCAGACAAAATTTATTGAGATGCAGGGGAACATGCTGAGACATCCTGTCAGAGGCTTGGCATGGGCAGAGGTGCACTCAGTTGAATCCTGCAAGGTGGACACCTCATGTAAAGTAGTTTTGAGTGGGCTCAGTATAACCTTGCAAGAGTCAGTCATCACTTTGCATGATTTAAATGCAAAAGCCTCAAAAAGGCAAATATCATTTTCCTGAATTCCCAGCTCTGGCTGCCATTTGTCACAGACTTCACACATTTTACGTACTGCCCTGTCACATTTGGGTGGCAAAAAATGGCAAAGCATAGATGTCGTGACAAGTAGACAAGACATGTTTTTCCTCTTTAATATCACAAGGCTCCGATTTTCCTTCAACACATAGGATGGGAAAAGAAGCCCTAGGGGCAGAAGAAACAGTTTAAGAGTCAGTTAAACTGTAACTGTTCTAAAAATAAGAGAAATGAAAAATTAATTTTTTTGTAAAAAATAAACTATTATGCTTTTTTGGAATTCTGGGAGTAGATTCTTCAAAAACTACTATAATAAATACACATGCTGTATTCATAAGGGCTCCTCTACACATGCAGATAAAGACAAAATGGGATCCAACACGATCCACAAAACTCTGCCTCCTACTATGCCATACATGCATGGCAAGAGGCATGATTGCAGGACTGCGAATCAGATCCCATCTCCCACCTCCCATGCCTTATTGCCAGTGCAGAGGAAGCCCAAATCCAGGCTCCTCCTGCACTGGCAAGATGCAAGCTCCGGTGGCTGGAAGCCTCCTCAGCTGACAGGGCTCCCAGCCACAGGGGCGCATTAGGGGTCCCCACAGCAGAAAGACCTCAGCAGTTGTGTAGTTCCAGCCATGGGGCTGCATGAAGCTCCCCTGCAGCTGGAAGACCATGTCAGTTGTGGTGTCCCAACCACAGGGATGCACAGGGCACCTACACTGCTGAGAATCTTGTCAGCTGATGGGGCCCCCACCCACGGGGGCGTGTGCTGGGAGCCAGCATAGGTTGGGAGCTCCCAGACTTGGGGGTTCACATGGGCCTCCCCAGTTGGGAGCTCCAATTAGCTGACATGGCTCCCAGCCATAGGGGCCCCTGGCCACATGTTTAATTAATAGTTATCACACCATTAACTGAATGAATCTGTGGTCAGATGATCACTTAAGGTGTGATTAATCATGCCTTAAATGTAACATGTAGATAGGACCAGTATCGTTAAATTTCATGATTTTTGACATTGTTCTTCAAATCTACGCTTCAGAAATGTGTGCGTATATATGAAATCTACGCTTCAGAAATGTGTATGAGCTACGTTTTTCACATTCCCGAAGTATAGACTTTAAGAATAACGCCAAAAATCATGAGAGTTTGCTATACTGTTGGGCTTAAGTGTGATAGTCAGATTTTTAAAATAAACTCTACTGCAGATCCACAAATTACATTAAGCCATTTTCTAGGTGCCCTTTCCTTTGTTACAAAGGCTATTGTTGTAAAGGAAAATATATTAACGCTACAAGCAAAGCATACACACATGGAAGTAAGTAATGTTCCCGATTATGGTTCAAACAAGATCAGCAATTTCTTTTCCCTTACGTAGGGAAATTCAAGAACAAACTGGTTACAAGGGCGTCTAACAGTTTCTCTTGGAAAGCTTTTGTGGAAATCTGGCTGTATTTGAGCCTAACTATATATATATTTTTTAAAATGGTGTTGTGTGGGAGGGAGTTGGAGATGTAAGCAGGAGAGCATATTTATATGATGTCCAGGGTGGACATGAATTCCACTGAGATTTCACATTTGGTGGTGGCTAGGAGAGGCAAGAGGGTGTTACCTAGCTCACAGATGGAAACACTCTTCATATCCTACATAGATTCTGCAAAAGTGCAGCCAATCATCAGGTTTTGACTTTTTTTTTGGCAGCTGGGGTAGGGGGCTTCACTCACAAGTGTATGAAATGTTGAAATGGCACCACTAAAATCAGGGGGGAAAAACTATTAAAAAGTAATTAAATCAAAATCCTGCACAACCTTAATTTGTTCCCAGGCAAACACTGCATGGGCAGAACCATCCTCAGTTAAAACTTACAATCTTACATAATAAGCATTAAAACTTACAATCTTACATAATAAGCATTAAAAACTCAGAGCTGCTGCATGGGTGGCATCCCCTCCCTTGGCCTTCCATGTCCCTTCAGTGTAGCAGGCTTTTATTGAAAGGGCAAATTACAGACTTTATCCTAGTGGACATTTTGTCCTTTATATCTGTGGCAAACCCCACCCAGCTGCTGGGTAACTCTGACATGAACTGAGCTTCAAGATGAACATTTTCCATTACCCTCATCACCTGTGTTTGCATCCAAAGCAGGCTGTCTGGGACAAATCCAGTAGCCATAGCCAGGATATTTAAAAATGTAGTTAGGCAGGATTTTAGGTGAAGTCCTGGCTCCACTGAAAATCAACACTAAAGCTCCCAATGACTTCAGTAAAACCTGGCTTTTCACCACAAAGAACAGCATGGAATTCAATTTGCAAAGATGAACGAATAAGGGCTTGAATCAACTCCCACTGAAGTCAATGGAAAGACTCCCATTCATATCAAAGGAGTGGATCAGACTCTAAGCTACTCTTGGCAGAGCCAGGAATCATACACTTACAGATAGCGAAAGAATTGTTGTAAATGCCAGACAGAATTAGGAAGAACAAGAACACCCCATGCTTATACAGTGTTTTACAAGAAGTTCAAAGTACTGGGAAGGCAACAAAGTTAAACAAATTACAATAAAATCAGACATTTCAATATATAAAACTAGGATAATTTTTTCCTTCTAATGCATGAACTAAGGAAACAAGGCAAAGAAGCATAACAAACTCCCTCAATATTAACGTAAATCAGTGGGAGAGGGAGGTCAGAAAAGAAAAGAAAACAAAGTGTCCCAGCAATATTTTTCATTGTTAAAAAGAAAGAACTATGGAAACAACAGTGACTGTAACATGCAGTAATGTAACCTATATATTCTTCATGAATGTTTCTGCTTTCAGGTAATTTGTATATGGTAAGCAATCATATTGTGCTTATGCATCAGAAATGGTCAAATTAGAAAGCATGATATGCACATGAAGTTTCCATGAAAAAACTTTTGTAGCAGGGATTAAGTTTCTAACCCAAGCCTATTAATTTCAGCTAATACAATGAAATGACTGATCGAGTTCATTTCACTAGGATCAGTTTTCATTGCATGGGTCTCCTTGTGGCAGGAGTAGATGTTTCAGTTCTGCTATTTGTTGTGGGGATTTTCTGTTTCATGATCCTGGCAGGACTGTGTTCAAAAGAAAACTATGACCCAGCAAGTGGCCACATGTTTGGAATTTGTTTACTGCTTTTTTTATCCCTCAGTCCTTAGCAAGTTTAATTGCTTTGAGGCAAGGAGCTATAAACAGCGATGGTTACAATATGCAGTTGACACACATGTACAATCTCCTCCTTGTAGTTCAGTCAAGTCTGAATTCAGAAAACTGGTCCAATAAACAAAATGACAATTGGAATAAAGGAATATTGTCTCCAACCATACTATTAACCTCCTAGCTTCCAAACATGGCATAATGTAGGCTCTCCAAGTGGTGAAGGGCCACTGAAGTGTGAGAACAAAAAAATACGAGTTTCTGTATTAGTAGCTTTCAGAATCTGAAGGCAATGGCTACATTAACTTACATAAAATCAATCTGCAATGAAATACTGTATGCACTGTTTGTTATTGGCTTCAGCTGTTTGAGCTCCCACAGAATAACATGTACCCTCACCTTTTCCAGCATGGAACAAAAGGTAGGCAGCTCTTCCAAAAATAAGTGTTTTATTTCACACAAAGGATTTGCTCCTAGTGAGTGTTTCTGCTTTTGGCATTTTAGAATAAAATACACGCAAATACCAAAGAGAGGCAGTTTTGTCTCTTTAATAAGTAGTAGAACATAGGAGTGCAGTAGAATTTTTCAAGAACTTTGAAATCATTAAAAATGATCTTCGAAGGCACCAAAATACAAAACAAGATAATCAAGAAAACTTTCCTTGCAACAAAGACAAAGGTTCTCTACTTCTGTTTTCAGTTAGTTCCACTCCATGTTACTGTAATGCGACAGTGCTATTAATGAGCAAATCTCCAAGGATTCAGATAGAGCTAAGGAAAGATAAGCCTAGGAAAATGTGAATGAGAAGTGAATCATACAGGCTTCCCCAGGTCTAACTACTGCTTCCTGTTCTTTCTTGTTCCTCTGTCCCTTTACTGCCTCACAGGCAACCCAGATCATTCTTCTTGGCCCTTTACTCACTTGTCTACTGAAGACTACTCCCTAATACTACTCCCTCTACTCCCTGTAAATAAAAAGGCAAGCTTGGCAAGTCCTCTGGCTTGAACACTACTGACTCTTTTTCAATCTCCCCACAAACCTTTCTGCTTCCCCTCTTCATTGAACTCAGTCTTTGTACTTTTAGATATTCCACCCACAAACAAGAAAGTAAAAAAATACTAGCAGAATGGGAAAGATCCTAAACTAGGCAAAACCAGAGATTTGGATAACCAGAGGTATTTTTAGATCAAAATCAAAATAAATTGCCCTCAGCAATCCTGTGGGTGAAGTTTCTTATATTCTGCAGAATACAACTGATTTCATTAGTATTATTTTTAGAGAACAGTACTTTCAGCATATGAAATGGGGTAGACAAAATATGGCTCAAATTAACTATGGATAGAATTATAAATGATAGGGTGGAGTTATCAAAAGCTCCTAGTGATGAATTGCATTGACATTTATTTTAAGTCAACAGTGAGCACTTTTGAACCGTGCATGAATTGCATTCAATAGTACCTTACCACACAAGCAGTCCTACTGACATCAGCGGAGGGAACTGTGGAGAGTACAGTGCTTCTTTATGTGTGTAAGGATATCGCAGTGTGGCCCTGAGTACATACCACTAAATACTAATTCTTTATTAGTGCTTACCATGCAAAGGGGTCTACAAAGAGAAGCACCCTAAAACAAATGCACTTAAAAGTCACAGAAGTTTAAAATCACATTTAGTACAAGCTGCATGGGTCAAAGAAAATCACAATCATCTGAATTAAACTAAATAAAATATTGGTCAGAATGGAAAGAAAACAAATCCTGAATCTTGACAGCAACATAAAAGTAGAATTCTGCCCATTCCTTTCCAAATGGCTTTTCTATTGAGCTTCAGTCTGCTCTTTGATTATTTTCCCAACATTGATGAATATTGCTTTTCAGCATCCACTATTTCTGTGTTTCCTCGGTCCACTATTCTTGCTCCCATTGTTAGGAGTTGTTATTTGCTGTTGTTCCAAGGTGGATGGCATGCTGTCTCCAAAGTGAGGCAGGATCTTTAATGCTTTTTCAAGAAACCCAACCCAAATTTTGAAATAAAATAAACTGATAAATAAAATAAAACATTAAATAAAAAAGCCTAATAAATAGGCCAGGAGACTGAAAAGCATGAAATCAATTCCCTGCTGGAGGAGGGTGGGAGAGAAAAGGAAATTTTACACAACTTGGCTGAAATTATATAGACATTGTCCTGATCCCGTAATTGTTCCATGCTCAAAACCTCTATTGAATTTAATAGGAGTTCCAAGTCCAGATCAATTATAAGATCAGAGTTGTTTGCAAAAAGCCTGCCCATCATCCTGAGGGAAAAGACAGATGTTGAAAAAGAATCTAACCTCATAACTAGTCTACAAGATTAAACAAACATGGCTATGCAAATGCTACTGCCTATGAGAAAACGTAGAAGCACACAATCTTAACAAGTAACTCCTCCTTAAAAGGAAAGGGTTTTGCCACTGATTATAATCAGAGCAGCAGACACAGTATTAACAACAGATTAGCAGTCCAAATCAAACTGAACTGGTTATCTAAAGATTGCTGTAAAACACATAACAGGACTTTGCCTAAGTGGGGCGACCTGTAGCACTAGCACAATTTTACCACTAGGAAGAGGAAAAACTCTTGATCCAGATCATAACAACTAAGATCAAAACACAAATTGTACACATTTAGATCCTATCATGGATCCACATGGACAAACCTGGGCCTTAGCTGCTAAAACTACCAAAAGGCTGAACTCTCATTTAAAAAAGGGGGTTATAGATATAAAGAGGCTTTCATTTAAAGAAAAGAGTCATTGTATTAGTTTTTTTCCCCCTGTTGGTGTCTAATTGCCAATTGGAATCTTAGTGCTGAAAATGGTTTTCTTATCAACATTGTTTTGCCTCAACTTGCATTTATTTTTATATATAAATTCTCCAACTGGGAGTCTCATGAAATAACATCTAATTTTTGTTGAGGCCCCAAAGGAATACCAGTCATACAGTGCTACTTGAGAATACTTCAGTACAAAAAGAAACAATCTAATGTAGGACACAGTCTAATATAGATAGCTGAACTAAGCCATCACAACTTCAGTTTACTATGGCCTGACAATGGTTTCTGCAGACAAAAGATTAACCATCAAAAATAATCATCACACCTGGCACATGTATGATTGCTCTACATGATCAAAGTGCAGTATTTAATTCATTTAAAGTGATATAAAGAGGCAGATGCCCATCTATGTGGAGGGACAAGTATCAACAGTTACAACACTTGACTCTCAACAATGGTCCCAAACCTGATACCGAGGAACAGCCTATAGTTCCACCGCTGATTTGGGTTTCCTGTTCATCTGAACATACTCATTCTGTACCAATGTGCTATGGTGAGGAAAAGATACATATAGCCTAGGACCTGTACATGCATGCAGGAAGGGAGCCGACTCTGACAAGTGAATTCTGTGGTGACTGCTTGTGGCCAGAATCCAGTCCCTTTAAGACACCTGATTGGCACAACAGAGAATCCCTCCTCAAGTATCTTAATGCCAAACACTGTGGAAGAAATACATGACTTGGGGATTAGATAATGAGCCTTTCACTTCTAGTCTGTCAATTCAAAGACAGCACAGGTCAGTAGTGACCAAAATATGTTATAATACATTGGTGTTTTTTGGAGTAAGTAAAATGAATTGGCAGATCTCCCCAAACAACCCCTAGTGGATTAAATCCCACATCACAAAAACAAACAAACCTTGGCATGGTTTTCAGTTCTGGTCATTCTGTCTCAAAAATGAAAAAGCAAAAAGAAAATGGGTCAAAGGTGGGTCTCAAAAATGCTCAGAGGCATGGAAATACTTTTACATAAGACACAGAGAAAGACAGGATGTTTTCAGTTTGCTGAGGTGATTAATAACAAAGGTATGTAAAGTTCTGACTACTATGCATGTGATTTCTTCTTATTTACACTCTCATAATACAAAAAGAAGACAGCCAAAAAAATAGAAAGCAACATGTTTAAAAATAAACTCTTTATGGAAATATAAAGATAAAAGAAAGACTCTTTACAGTACATCATTACCCTGAGGAACTCATTGCCACAAGATATTAATGCCAAGAGTTTAAAGAAGAGGACATGGATAAACAGAAGCATCCATATTTGCATAAAACTTGGCATGTCCACATGAGACATTTACTGCACAGCTTACTAATTAGCTTTGTAGTAAACATCTCAGAGTCTATATATGCACCTCTATTAAGCTGAAGTAAACAAATCTAGGCTGGAGTAAATAAAAGTACTATCCTACTGTGGAGTAAAAACCTTCACAGCAGCAGGACACATGTAGAAGCTGGAGAGGCTGGCTGGGGCAAGAGGATGCTTCAGTGTACAGGCTACCTGCCGACCTGTGCTGAAGCTCCCTTTTTTCCCAGCAAGACCCTCCACCACATGCTGAGCTGTGGGGAGCAGCCCCTGGTTAGCAGGCTGACCCCTGGGGCCCTCTGGCACCTGGGGCTGCTCCAGCCCAGCTCCACATGCTGCACATGAATAAACTGCAGAATTTATTGCTCCGGAGTTAACTCCTTCCAGGTGCACGTTCAAATGGTGCACCCAGGAGCAATAAGCTCCACAGTTTATTCACACATAGTAATAGCATGTGTAAATGAGACTACTGGATAGAAAATGTTTACTAGAATAGAATAGTACCTGAAGACTGGAAGAAGGCCAATGTGGTAGCCATCTTCAAGAAAGGGCAGAAAGTAGATACTGGAAATTACAGGCCAATCAGCTTGACATCAATCCCTGATAAGATTCTGGAGAAAATTATCAAGGAGACCCTTCTGGATAAGCTGACTGAGGGCAGCATCCTGACAGACAGCCAGCATGGGTCTGTCATGGATAGGTCTTGCCTGACCAATCTCATCTCCTTCTATGACCAGGTGACATATCACCTGGACAAGGGAGAAGAGATTGACGTCATATATCTTGACTTTAAAAAAGCCTTTGACCTGGTGTCTCATGACCTCCTCATAGAAAAATTGGCCAACTGTGGCTTCAGCTACACCACAGTCCAATGGCTGGGAAATTGGCTTCAAGGTCAGACCCAGAGAGTAGTGGTTGATGGTAGCGAATCATTATGGCACGCCATGACCAGTGGCATTCCCCAAGGCTCTGTCCATGGACTGGTTCTCTTTAACATCTTTATCAACAATGTGGACACTGGTGTCAGAAGCACACTGGCCAAGTTTGCTGATGACACTAAACTTTGGGGCATCCACACCTGCGGACAGGTTAGTGATCCAGGCTGACTGGGATAAACTTAGTAAGTGGACGGATACAAACCTGATGATGTTCAATACTGATAAATGTAAGGTATTACATCTCAGGGGGAAAAACCCCACAGCATACTTCTAGGCTGGGCAGTGCTATGCTTGCTAGCACCACTGCTGAAAGAGACTTGTGGGTCTTGATTGACCACAAGATGAATATGAGCCACCAATGCGATGTCGCAGCTGATAAAGCAAACCAAACTCTGGCTTGCATCCATAGATGCTTCTCAAGTAAATCTCAGGATGTCATCCTCCCACTGTACTCGGCTTTGGTAAGGCCACAGCTGGAGTACTACATCCAATTCTGGGCTCTGCAATTCAAGAAGGATGTCGAGAAGCTTGAGAGAGTCCAGAGCAGAGCCACGCACATGATCAGAGGGCAAGAAAACAGGCCTTAAGAAGAGAGGCTGAGAGCCATGGGACTCTTCAGTCTGAAAAAGCACAGGCTCAGACTGGTGACTGCTTATAAGTACATAAGGGTTGTATTTCAGGATCTGGGAGAACGTCTGTTCACCAGAGTGCCCCAAGGAAAAACAAGGACCAATGGTCATAAACTCCAACACGACCATTTTAGGCTGGACATAAGAAAAAAATTATTTACAGTCCAAGCTCCCAAGACCTGGAATGGACTCCCTCCAGAAGTGGTGCAGGCACTTACTCCAGACTCATTCAAGAAATATTTGGATGTTTATCTTGCTGGGATCCTTTGACCCTAGCTGACTTCCTGCCCCTGGGGCAGGGGGCTGGACTCGATGATCTTCGAGGTCCCTCCCAGCCTTAACATCTGTGAAATCTATGAAATATATACCTGTAAGTTTCAGGGCCTGAGCCACAATTTAACTGATAGAAGATGAGCAGGAAATTTATCCCACGGACAGGTTATTCCATAATTTTCCATGGGGGGCTTTCTTGTACTTTTCAGTGAAGAATCTGGTACTGTTCATTGACACAGGCTGCATCTACACAAGATGCTGACTGCGCAGTAGCTCATTACTACTGTGCAGTAGTGTTGCGTAGCATGAAGCGTGCCGTGGCACTACTGTGTAGTAACAAGCTACTGCACAGTTAGCTTCACCTAATAGCCAGTTAGCGACACTACTGCGCAGTAACTCCAGTTACTGCATGGTCATTTAGTACCTGTGTACGCATACACAAGTACTAAATGACTGCACAGTCAGAGTCTTGTATAGACGTGGCCAGAGTTAATGTGCCCACACACTTCATAATCAACCATGAAAAAGTAGCTGAGGAAGGAAAGTGGGTCGCTCTTTAGACAAGCGAACTTTCGTTTCTTTCAGACAAAAAAGAGCATGCATAGAAAGAAGAAAACTCTCAATAACCTGTTGTGCCATAATTCTTATTAATAGTCTTATTAAAGGGGAAACATGAATGTAAATTCATACACAGAATCTGTTTCTCATGTCCTCCCTCCCAGTCACCACAGTTTAATGGTGTGATCTCAGGTCCCACTTTGAACAACAAACACACACCAAACCTGTGAGTTTTCTTTCTCCAAGTTCAGATCCACCTTGATGAGCAAATTAAAAACCCAAGCAAACTAAGCCTAAGGCTAATCAAAATTCAGTGCAATTACTGTATTGCCAACCATCACTGCTGCTCCTCTCACTTTTTTTCATACTGCACTGAAGCTAGGATACAGTGCAGGTGAGAAAGGGAAAACAATCCTTGAAACTATTTAAAGTATTAACTTCCAGTGCTGGGGCTTGCAAAGGATTTGTGCTCCTGAGGACAATTTACATTACAAAGAGTAAGGGCAAAGAAGAAAATGAAGGGAAATATAATCTCTGGAGTTTATACTTGTTCATTACTTTGAGTCATCTGAAAATGAGTCGTTACACATTTTATTGTGCACATTTCTGAAAAAAAAGAGAAAAATAATTTCTTAGAACACTAGGTCAGGTCACTGGTTGCATAATATCTGTATCAGACTAAATTGAACTTGAATTGAAAGATCAGAATGTGTAAACTTTGAGGTATATGTGGCACAAAAGAGTTGAAGCCATAAAAACAGAAGAGATGGTGAAGTGGAAGCTGGCTAGATAAAAGAGATCAGTACATATGAATTGATGTTATGGAAACCCAAAAACGAGTAAAAATTGGTTTTGTTTCAATGCTGAACAGAGTAGCACCTATACACCTACACACCCACACCCACACCCCCCACACAGTTTCTCATTCCTTTATTTGGGAAAGCACATTTGAATTTTAATTCTTTGTGATAAGTGAATATACTAAGAATGTTTGTAAAACAAATAATATCCTTTATTGAACCAACTGCATTGTTAGGATAAAGTTAGACATGCTTTTGAATGCAAAGCATTCTTCATCAGGTCTGAGCACAGACCCTGAGATGCACTTAATGCATACCTATCCAGCATAATGATTATTAGGATCCAGAGAAAACTTACTACTGAAGACACAAGCATGGAAAATGTGTACATTTATAGTTCCTTCCTGCCTGAAAAAACTAATACAAATTCTTATTAGTCAAATCTTCTTTGTCTTGCAGCAAAGACACTGATACTATGTCTAAGCCAGACCAATGGACACTTTTATTATTCATTTTTTACTTGCAATAGTGAATTCACCGATTTGAAAAATAAGACTTTTTTTTGAGCTGGTGTGATTGGGTTTATTAAAAACATACAACTGCTTTTTAAATCTGAATTGAAGGCTCATAAAATCATTATAAAATACAATTACAGGGTACCTAAAAGCACTGCATGAAATATACAGTATCCACAGTGGTGCTAAATATTTTAGCCTATTGTCAACGTACTATAAAAAGGGTTTAACCTTTAGCTGATCCATCCTCAGGTATGATGGTTATCCACTATGGTGCAATAAGCAACTGGAAACGAAAACTGGTTTTCTCTTGTGTATCACTTGTCTGAGATTTAAAACTAAAGCACTTGAGATTCTCCCTTACCTCCGTCTGCAGCTTTTAAGTTAAATAAATGTGTAGCACTATTCTAACAGCCCCAGAAGCTAGCAGCCAATAAGGACAAATGTCTCAGCTCTTCAGGGTTTCAGCTCTAAGCTTTTTCCAGTGTGATTTTTTTTTTAATTGGGTGTTTTAATTTTAAATCCTAGTTCCTGACTGGTGATTTTTTTTCTATTACTGCAGCTCATCTTCAGTTTGGTATTTTGCCTAGTCCCCTTCAAATTGAAGCAATTATGGAAAAAAAATTAAGTGCTCCAATAATTTTAAACCTCTCTGCACTCTACAAGTTGATGCGATATTATCAGCGTACTTCACATTTTTTTGAAAAAGGTGCAGCTCTTCAGAAGTGCTCACTGTTCAAGCACATGCAGCATGTGAACTGATTAAATATTATTGGAGCATTTCAAATCTTTATGGGAGCTTCAGCTTTCCAAAATCATGAGAGTTGCAAGCACTGTGGTAAATTGAAGTGACCCTGTAACTAGGTCTATTCCAAACAAGAGGAAAATCTACATTATTTTTAAACAAAAAAAAGTTCAGATTCTATAAAGAAAAAAAAAAAGAAAAAGAACGAACAAACAAACAAAACCTTTTCTCCTGTTATTTTAAAGGGGAACTCTTTGTTCCTGGGTCACAAAATATCATGTGGAGGTCCCATCCTGCAACCTATACATATATGCCCTTATGCAGAGCTTCACTGACTTCAGTGTAGCAATGAGCAGTTGTGAAGGTCTGCTTCTTGCAGATCAATCTGCATGTATGTGGCCTTAATGAACGGTTTTTCACTTTCAAAAGCACAGGCAGGTAGAACATTCATTGGCAGGGACAGGAGACTCTGAAATGTCCACTGGCTTTGCAGTGTAGCTGACAAAAATCTGCAGCCTTCGCTTATACCAGTTCGCAGTATTCAGGGAGGTCTGAAATAGGAGGTTAACCTATCGATTTAAATGGAATTCTAATGAATCAGCTTTAAGAAAGCAGCTGCATTTACTCATGATCTTTGCTTTTTCCATCTAAGAATTTCAAAGTAAACATTAATTTATTAAGCCTTAAGATCCCTATGTAAATAAGTGTTATTATCCCCTTTTTATAAAAGGAGATTGAGGGACAGGAACACATTTTCCACTGGTCACAGACAAGCAGAAAAATCAACACCAAAGGAAGGTGTAAAACTAATATCAGTTGATTTCTTTTGCTTTATTTTAAATGCAAGACTGCACTTCCTCCTTGAAATCACAGAACATACATGATTTCATGTAACAACTATTGGGGAACATACTTTGGCACATCCAATATATCCATGCAGGATATATTACAGAACAAAAACTCTTCTCTTTTTACTGGGGAATAGGCTTACCATATATTCTAAAGTACTGTACTTTGTACCAAGCACATCCTTTGCATTCTCTCTGCAAAAATGTTTAAATCATTCAGAAAAAAAAAAAAATTATGATCAAGTTCTGGACAGAACTTTTTAAATTACTCCTGTTGTTATAATTATGAATTTATTATCCCTTGCCCTAAAACAAGACTATATATATGTGAGGGGAGGTTTGCTTTCCCTTTTTCTGTTCAATTATACATAAGCAGTCTATAAGCTCAAAGGTAGGGTTTTGACTGCCTAACAAATCCCATTACACTACATATAGATTTGTTCTAACTGATCTGAAAAGAAAACCTTGGATGGGTCTAAGCCAGGAGTCAGTAACCTACGGCCCCTAATCGGGCCTGCAGAGCCATTTGATCTGGCCCACAGATGTGGGGCTTTGGTATAGGCAACAGGTAAGTGCTGACAGTGGGGGGAGGGGCACAACTCCACGCATTCACTGTTGCCCTGCTGCTGCTGGGCATTGGGCCTGGTGAGACTGCAGCCCCACATCCCACCACTGGTGCAGAAATCACATCGCTGCCACCACCCCTACCCCCGCTGCTGCTGGTCCCTGGCTCCAGCCAGGCTGCAGCCTTGTGCCCGATGCCCCACTGTTAGTGCAGAAATCTGGAGGGGCACATTTATGACACAACGAGTCACCTATAGGCTTTGGCAGCATTCAACAGTATGGATCTTTGGCAGCAGCTGCCCTCCCTGGCCGCTATGGGTAAAAGCACTGGCTGCAGCTGGGTCCGAGACCCTACCCACCTACTTGCCTGAAGGTAATGCAAACTAGGTCAATCAGGTCCATAACCTTAAAAGGTTGCAGACATTAGTCTAATCCTATTTGTCCCATTTGCCTCTGAAACCTCATTTCAGCTTATTTGGAAATAGCTAAGCAAACTTCTGTCATCTGGCTGCATATGAAATCTCCATATTAAAAACTACCAAAAAAAATTTCCTATATCCCAAATACAACTTTTGACAGTTCAACTGTTAAAAAACAAATTCTTCCTAAAGTATATACATATATACAATCCATACCAAATGACTAAGCTAGGAGGAGGAGAAAGAGAGGGAGAAGTTTCAAATAGTATTTACAGGAATACATTTTTGTGCTTTTTCTGTCCATTTTCAACTCTGTTTTTCCCCTCTTTGCTACTCAGTGTCATCTTTCAACCTCTTACCTCAGCAGAGTGAAAAAGATCAGCTTCAGTGAATTAAGCCTTAGGTCTAAGTAACCCTTCTAAGCATGCACATTTTGCCCATTCATGTCAATGAATGTTAGATGCATGGATCAAGGAAGAATTGTTGTTGCAGCATAGGGCTTCACTGTGGATCAGCCTGTCAAAATGCTACACGGGTAAAGCATATTCTACCTGCATCCCCACTTTACTGAAATTCAGAGCTGATTGCAGACCCCAGACATAGAACATGGACTGAAACATAAGGGCCTAATTCTGCTGTCATTTATGGTGGGGTAAGTCAGGAGTTAATTCACTGGCTTCAATGGAATTGTTCCAGCTTTAGTCACATGCCAGTGAGGGCAAAACTAACTGAGAGGTCATTCAAGAGGGATGCTTCAGTGTCAAATTGAAATCTAGTCAATTTTTAAACATGAGTTAAGAGTAGTTCCAAGTTCTACAGCTGCCCCCAAGCTTTTCTGCCAATTTTGTGGTTTCATAATCACATTTTTCTTTCTCTTTTTAATACTAGCTTCTTCACTGTTGCTGTGTGAAAGACCCACACAAGCATCAGGGAAAGCTAACTGTAATGGGAAAAAGTGAAACTAACCAAGCACTAGCAGTACCATTCCTGTTGACTTCACTGGAAGCCAGGTTAGGCCCCTGTTGAGAGCTTTTGAAAATCCCACTCCAAATGCTGTCAAATGCACAAAGAGTGTAAAATGAAAAATGAGACATTTCCCCTCCAGTTGCTTTGCAGCCCACCAAGGCTGAGTGGAGGGATGTTTTGGAAAGAAGCATGATATTCAAGGCAGACATGTACCTTTAAATAAACTTTCTCACTTAAAATCCATTCTGGCTAAATTCTGCCAGAGTGAGAGTGGCAGGCTGGTAGGATTGGTGGGGGGAGCAGGGGGGAGGACAGTTTTCATGCAAAGAGCACAGATGGGAAGTCTAAGGAAGACCTGGCAGTTGGGTGAAAACAGAAAAAAGAAACTCCCAACTATACAAAAAGAACCTTCCAAATACGGAGAATAACAGGCCAAAATGGCTGATGCACATATTTAATCTACATTTTAGCTAACTAACATTTTAGGCCTAACAGTTCTTATCCACTCCGCCATCCCTTCCCAGCTCATATTTCACAGTTCTGTGCTTAAATCCAGATGGCCTTAAAAATTAACCCATCTTGTGATTTTTTC
This sequence comes from Gavialis gangeticus, assembly GCF_001723915.1. Taxonomy (NCBI): domain Eukaryota; kingdom Metazoa; phylum Chordata; order Crocodylia; family Gavialidae; genus Gavialis; species Gavialis gangeticus. The sequence continues at coordinate 94,434,621 of NW_017729022.1, read as the reverse complement.
TGACCATTCTTGTCATAATCTTGCTGAGTCCTTAACTACCTTAGTCAAAGACTATGGAGTGGGGGCAGAGGCTTATCCAGTTAACTTGATGAATATATGCTGAGATGTACATTTTCATTTTAAAATTAGTAATAGTATTAAAAAGCGGTCACTCTAAAAAATAGTTAAGAAAGGGAAAGAAAGGAAGGTGAAGCATGTGAAGGCTTGGGAAAAAGACCTGAAGAAAGAAAATGAGCTGAAGTAATGGAGAGAAAAATGGGAACTAGGCTATTCATCTTCCATATGTATTACACAAAGAAGACTTTTACAAAATACCCCACAGATGGTACCTTTCTCCAACTAGGATCTAATACAAATTTTATAATGATGATGCATCATGCTGGAGAAGCTGTGGAGAAAGAGTCTCTTTTTTCCATATTTGGTAATTGTGTCCAAATGATCTAAATGGTCTGTGAGAAAGTGACCAGAATAATAACTGTTCTAGTGGGTGGTAATATCCATCTGAATCCTTTGGCTTGTCTTATTAACTGTTGTTTTTCCTTATTATTAGCTGGTGTGTCCTTCTTGTAATTAGCTAGTAAATTATATATTTCTCAAATGTGAAAAAAATTATATTCCCTCCTATCCCACACTAAATATGTGATATGCTAAAGTATGGGACATTCAGATGATAGGAAAACTGTCCCACCAGGTGAAATTATTAGAGCACAGAAAAAAGAGGGACATATATTTAGAAATGGATTCCATTCTTCACCTATGCAAAGGGTACAAACTCACCAGCTCGTAAACCAGAGTCTTTATCCAGATTCTTTGAATATTAATGAAAATTAGTGAATATATATGTATAAGTTATGTCTAATCACTACATTAATAATACAGGGGCTCATTTATATGTACTGCATATTATTTTCTGTGTAATGTGTATTATTTTCCCATGTAATAACTACAGTCTCATGCAATCCCTGTGTATTTCTTCTATGTTGGATTTTGTTTCTATAGCTGCCTAAATAAAATTTTTAAAGGATTAAAAAAAAAGATTTTTAACGGTTTCCACTTCCATATTCAGGAATTAATTGAGAGGGATTGGCAACAATATTTAAAGGTGGCTCATGAGCCACCAAACAGGACTTCAGACAAACTAAGTGTAGGATGCAGAATGACTAAGTTCCAATGCTCTCTATTTAGGATTTGCCAGGGCTAAAGGACTGCATAGCATTTATGTCTAGCAATGTACTCCACAGTATGTAAAAACCAAGTGTGGACTGTTTTTGGAATAAGTAATCCAGGTACCAGGGTTCAAGAAACCTAGTGGTAACATTCCCATAAATTCGTTTATCTTCTGTGGCTTCCTCTACACCTTACAGCTATTGTGCAATTAACTGGCTAACTGCAGTATTACCCAGAGATCAGCTCCAAGTGCAAAATACTTATCACACAATAAAAATCTCCAACCAGACAGAAAGTTAAACCTAAAAAATGTACATTAACTTTATAGCTGGTTGCTATTGAGCTTTAAAGTCACATGGGTAGCAGGGTCTCCCCTGCAGCTGGGAGCCCCATCAACTGACAGGACTCCCAGCTGCAGAGTTGCACCTTGCCCAGTTGGGGCTGCCTGCACTGCAACTGCTGGGGCTCTGAGCCCCAGCCACAGTGGGTTCTGGGTCCCAGCAGCATTCCACAGCTGCAGGTGCTGGGTTCCAACAACATGCCTCCCAGCAATCTCCCTGCACCCGGAAGTGCATGAAACCCCCAGGGTGAGAGGACAGCCACAGGACTGATCCCCCTCCACCCCAGGGGTTTCACGCCCTCCCCTTCAAGTGGAGAATCACCCCAGGTGTCCATAGGATGCCCCCATGGCTTGGTGCCCCTCAACTGTGGTGTGTGGGGCTCCTAACTACAGGAGCTTGCTTCTTACCAGTACAGGGGGGGCTCAGGATCAGGCTCCCCCTGCACGACAGTAAGGCGCAATAGGATCTAGTACACAATCCTACAATCACGCCTCCTGCCATGCATATGTAGCATGGCAGGAGGCGCGATTGTGCGAATTATGCATTAGATCCCATCACCATTACTTTACCCAAGTAAAACCTTACAAAAGTAAAACCTTTCCTTCCTTCCATCCCTCCAGATAAACTGATTAGCTTAGCAGTGATAAAGCCTCATTTTGGAAGTTCTTTTCAGAGATTACCACTGGGTATGTAAGTGAGTTCTATATCCAGTTTCTTTTACTGCAGCAGAGATTTCATATAAGTACTTGCAGGAGAAAAGAACACCATAAAAATTCTTGTTCATGCGAATAATCACAAATGATGCAACTAGTTCCAGTGAAGCTAATACTCTCATGAGTAAGGTTATGCAGGACTGTACCCATTGCTGTTTATTATTTTCTACAATCAAAATATTTTTTACTTCAGCTTCCCTTTAAGCTCTGGTCAGGGCTGTCCCTGGAGGGTGCGAATTGGGGCGACTGCCCTGGTCCCCATGCTTTGGTGGGCCCTGCAGAGCTGGGCGGAGCAGCTGCAGTGACTCCACACTGCCACCAGCTTCACGTCTGGCTGCCTGAATCACGCACATCTGGCCGTTCAGCACCTCCCACCGCTGAATCCACCGCCAGCTTCCTTGCGTCCAGAGGTGGGGCCCCACACAGGCTGATTTGCCTGGGATCCCGCACCCTGCTCTGGTAGTCTCTGGCTCTGGTGTTCTAAAGATCTGGTTTTATAAATCCATTGTCTTATAATTGTACCCCTGGACTTGACACTACCTGTGCCTTCACGTGGATAGTGAGACCCTGGGGTGCCTGGTAGCTGGTGGCCCTGCTTAGCTCCCTGGGTAGCTGCTCGAGGGTCCCCAAGCCTCCCCTCACAATAAAGCAACCTTGCAGACCGTAATAAAACTATTTACAGGATTTAATTATTTACAAGGTAACATATAACCAATGCAATAAAACAAATGTTACACTGCATGACCCGGTGATAGTGGCGTAAGTGTTAATGCTTCTTGGATATACATTACACTAGGGGAAGGTGTACAAATTACCCACAATAAGGAAGCATTAAATAAATATATTGATACTCCAACTAATAAACCATCACAAACTTATTTACACAGTCTATAACTTATACACTGTGTACTGAGGACCCTGTGTGCACTGCCCCTGGCAGGGTGTCTCAGAGAGCAGGACTGCATCTGTGCCCCTGTACAGGAAGTGTGGGTGTCCCCCTCTGAGCTCCAGGGGTCTCGTGCAGCAGCTGTTGGTTCCTCCGCTGCAGTCCCTGCAAGAGAGCTTATTTCTACCCACACCCCGCCATCCTTGGCTCAGCCGGGAGCGCTGTCTGGGTTGCAGGCTTGTAGCAGTTCCCCTGCCCAGCACAGCCTCACAGCACGCAGCAAATACAGCCCCTCCCAAGGCCCTGCCTGGCTGGGGGCTTCTGGTGGCTGGCAGTCCTTGCCCCTCTACCCCAGGGCTCCTGCTGGCACAAGGGCAGTCTCCAGCAATCTCCCCCTCGCCCTGCGACTCCCTCCCACACAGGCGCTTGTAGCAAGGTCTTCCCAGGCTCAAAGCCTCCTCACAGGCAGCTCCTCTCTTGTCCCACCCAGGCAGAGGAAAGGAGGGAGAATGGACACAGTGCAGCACTCTGGGTCCAGGCTGCTACCTCTTCAGGGCTCTCATAGGGGCTCTCAGGGAGGCAGCCATGGGGAGATCCTTTTCCTGGTCTCCAGCCTGTCTCTCACTCCCTCTCTCTCCCCTTTGTTCTCCCCCAAGAAAAACTGCTCCTCTCTTTTAAGCAAGCCTCTCAGCCAATTCCAGTCCAGGACTCTTCCCAGGATTTTGTTAAGGTCTCTCATTCAAACCCTGCTGGGGTTACATCACCCCTCCTACTTCAAAGAGGGCTGCCTCCAGAGCAGCTTCATTCTCCCTCAGGGCAAACAGTGTCTATCCCCACTGAGACAAACTGCCTCTTCACACTCTATCCTTCTGCAGGGCAGCCCTTCCTATTCCTTCAGATGGATCTATTTTTAATGCTGCTACACAAGGAAGACACTTGAAAATGAGAAGATGCAACGACAAAAAAAATCTTTTGTCTTTGGAGAACGCAGAAGATTAACTTTTACCTACGCCAAATAATTTTTTACCGTATTGGAAGCTCAAAAAAACTTGATTGGTGCAATTCTGATGACACCACAAACAAACTCAGGGTTGATAAAATTGCTAGGATAAGTAGTTTTTCTATCAATACTCTCCTCCCCTTCCCTCCCCCACATTTTTAAACAGGTAAGAGAATGCTGGAAGACATCACACATCATTTACATGCAGCATCATTTTATGGAATTTTGCAAGGTGTTAATTAAAAGTTTTAATGAATGTTAATCATCTGTCATTTTCACTGGCAATCTCTGCTCTACCATATGCTTAAGTTTTTACACCTGTACAGTTTCTCCAGCCAGTTCCTTTAAATTGTTTTACTTTCTAGTATTAGTATTAATATTTAAGAAACAAGACTGCTGCAACCTAGACTGTAATTGCCTACATTTTATTTACTGAACATATTCCCTTGCCTCAGTGAACCAGCATTATAAACTATCACTGTACTTTAGCATTATTCTTAAAATGTTTGCTTACAGGAAATGCTGGACTAAGAGTCATGAAGAGAGAAATATGATACTGCAGAACGGGTACAGCACCTCTGGCAGCATCTGTTTAAGCTTCCTAAAATGTGCTAGTGAAGTGTCTCATGTTTTCAATCCTTAGCCTTCCACCTGACTCTCAACCAGTGTCAAAGGTGAACAGTGCCAAATGCAGGATTCTGTTTCAGTTTCGTTCTTTTTAAGTAATGTGGGCACGTGTTTATGATGGAACCAGACTGAGGAAATACACGTGTGACATAGTTCATTTTTTAATAGAGCCATAAACATTTTGAGTGAACTTGACCAAGTTACTCCAAAAACTATGACCAATGTTCAAAACATGGGCACTTCTGGGGTCCTTAGGCTTGGCTTGGGCCTTCACAAGAGCTCAAATGCCCCACTCAAGCCCTTCAAGATGCCCCACCCAGTAAACTGGGCTGAACTCTGCAATAGGACGGTTCCTTCTCCTGTCTTGCATGCTTTGATGCACAGCAAAACTATGCTGACATTTCAGTAATCATTACTGGGATGTAATGTTAAAATCCAGTTGAGAAGAGTGAGGATAGCTCTAGCTCCAGGATAAGAATACTTAATGGCCCGATTTGACTCCTGCTCTTGGCTGTTTCCCATCACTATAAACACAGAAACAGTCTGAATACAAGACAAACCATTCGAATCAGTGAGGAACCACAGCTGTGAAACTGATATAAGGGAGTGGAGAATTGGGCTCAGTGCTTTTAAACTCAATAACAAACAAGGCAGTGGCTTCTGTGAATCTTGTTAATTGAGCTTAGGTGAGGAGTATGAGAGATGAAGGAATATCCTGGTACTTGCAAGTTTCAACATGACTCTGAACATTAATAATGCTTACCAGAATGAGGGGTAAAAAAAGACACCTTTTGGTGGTGTTATTCCTTGGAGGAAACGGAACAGGAGAAGGAGGAAACAGTGCTGTTGATATACCCATCACATCATTCCTGAAAACATCATAGGCCTGGGCTAAGACATAGAAATACCAGGGAAGACCAGTCCTCAAGGTAAAGTCCTGTCAGCGTTCCTGAAGGCTAGTTTGGATTCCCCAGCCATTAAAACAAACAAACAAACAAACCAGAAACAGTGCAGCATTAAAAGTAAAGCTCCCCACCATAACTGGGCAACAGGGAGACAGACACTGGGCTAGATGCTCTCTGTAACTATCAGTAAAGGAGGTCCTGGGGCAATAACAGCAAATCAGTCACTGCATCTTGTCCAAATAATGAGAACCAAATTCATAAGTGATGGAAGAATAGAAAGTGGCTAAAAAACAACAAAGGGGAAGAATTCTAATGTACTGCAGAGCAACAAGATCCTCAACAAAATTCCCGGCTCTGCCATTACCAACTGAGATAATGGGCAAGTCAGGCCAAAATATGCCAAATCTGGCCACTAATTTTGGAAGCTCACCTTGGGACACCTCAACTTTAGTTTTAAGGTGGTTCAAGTTGAGCAGAAAAAAATGGAAGTTATCCAGGTATTAATGCAACCAAAATTTGGCATGTATTCACTGATGTATCTCAAGCAAAACCAGGGATGTCATCCTCCCACTCTACTCTGTTTCAGTTTTGTTCTTTTGTGCCCCCCACTTCAGGAGGGACATGGATAAGCTTGAGAGAGTCCAGAGGAGAGCCACCTGTATAATCAAAGGCTAAGAGAGCAAGCCTTATGAGGAGAGGCTGAGGGACATGGGACTCTTCAGCCTGGAGAAGAGAAAGCTCAGGGGAACTTAGTGGCAACCTATAGGTATATAAGGTGGATGCACCAAGATCTGGGAGAACAGTTGCTCACCAGGGCTCCCCAAGGAATAACAAGGTCCAATGGCCACAAACTTCTGGAAGGCTGATTTAGACTGGATGTAAAGAAAAACTCCTTTACAGTCCAAGCACCTCCTCTGGACTTATTAAAAAGGTGTTCGGATGCATATCTTGCTGAGATCATTTGACCGCAGCAGACTTCCTGCCTATGGCAGGGTGGCTGGACTTAATGACCTCACAAGGTCCCTTCCAGCCCCTAATGTCTATGAAATCTATGAAATCTGGACAAATCACCACTTAAGCCACAGTTTTAACATCTGTGAAATGGGGCTACTAATACAGTACTTCCCCTAACAATGACACTTAAAACATTTTACCAATGCAAAGTTCCATGTAAGTATTATGAGTAACCACAACAGACGTACTTTGAATGAAAGTTACTATGTAAATGAAAGGTATTATTACTAAGGCAGAGGGGAAGTGAAGCTTAGTACTATCCCTTGTGAGTCCAACTAATATAGAGCACTCATTTTCCATGTACTCTAGTTCCTATTTAAACAGCTGTTCTTTGCAGAAAGTCTGTTTAAAATCATTTAGAAATACAAAGCTACCTATTGCAAATATTAAATAAAACTGCTAGGAGTTTCCTAGAAATTTCACAAAACAGTAGGAAGCAAGTTCTTTATTTTCCACATCATAAGCCTAATAACACTAACAAAACATGCTCATTGCTATACTACATATTTTACAATTGGAATTTAGATTGCTCAAGAGAAAAATTCAAGGCGCAGAATCACAGGCTGCCTGGGGATTGTACTGTCACACACAGCATTGTAGTCTGGACTGAGATGTGCTGAAGGGCAAACTGCACCCAAATTGTGGAAATAGCTCCCAAAATATCAAACATGACACTGAGCTTGCATTTGCTTTAATATAAACAGTGTTCATATAAACATTGGAGGAAAAACTCAGAGGCTGGACTCACAGATAGCATGTTTGTTGATCTTCAAGGCATGTTGTGATGCCTAGTTTATTGGAGACGGTTGCTTAGGTTCTTTTGTTGTGGTTTTGTGGTGAAGGAAACTGATCTAGTGACATCATTTAGGCTGTTTTTATGGTAAATTATCCCAGGATCTCATGTATTTTTAAAATAGGTTTCCCCTGTCTTGCACATCACTATAAAATTCCTCAGGTTGCCTTCACTACAACCCCTGTGAAGCCGAGAAGTATTCTACATCTGATTTTACTGATAATGTTTCTCTGCCTCAGTTCCTTAACTCAGAATGGTCCAAAACAATCCAAATCCAGGAAATCATCCATTGCTGGATTAAGAGCAACAACCAAACTATAATCTAATGCCTCAGCCACCTTCCGTGCCTTAGCATCCCATATCTGAAAAAACATAAAAAAATACTTCTAATGGCTTTGCCTGTGTTCATTTTAGTTCATGCTGCACAAGAATCCAATTAAATTCATCATAGCAGTACTGTCACTGAATTGACACTTACTATGATTACTTGTATTACCTTAATGCTTAGGAGCCCTTCTCAAGAAACAGGACTCCTTGGTTCTAGGCTCTGTACAAATATAGAACAAAAAGAAAGTTGGCTTTATGCCTTCAAACTGTAACTGTTTGAACCCTCCACTGCTACATACATTAAAGAGCTGATTTTAAAAAGTGAAGAAGTTTTGCAAAACCTTTTTTTTTTATTATTGAGGGGGGAAAAATTGCATCGGGGAAGGAAAAGCAACCCCTCCGCCTCCTGCCACCAGCACTCCCTGTGGCATCTGCTTGGAGCCCATGCAGCGCTGCCTGTGCCAGCTCTCCTTTGCCACCACTGCCCCACGGGTGGCGGGGACATGGAGGAGAGGCAGGACAGCCCCACATAAGGCCTGGGTGGCTGCCGCAGGGAGTGCCGGCAGCAGGAAGGAAAGCAGCTGCTTGTTCCCTGCCACCGCCGCTGCTCATCCCGGACGGGCGAGTGCAGGGCGCGGGGGTCAGGGCTGCTCATGGTCCTCCCCACCGATGCCACAGGGCTGGGGCAGGCAGGGCTGGGAGCAAGCAGGCACACGGAAGCCAGATGGCAGCCATGGCTTCCACTGCCAGTAGTGATGTGTGGGCAGCAGGGGAGCCCCGAGAGGGAGGCAGCTGGCTCTGTGTGCCCCATCCCGCTCCTGCCGCCAAGGCTAAGCCCAGTAAGTTGCTGCCCATGCACTGGGGCCTGTGCCAGGCCAGGCAGGACCTTCCATCCCCGCCTGTGGCTGGGAGCAGGAGGATGTGAGCAGAGAAATGCCTGGGCTGGAAGATGGTGAGGCAGCTCTGCTGCTTGCTCCTAGGACAGGCAGTAGAGACTCTTCTTTCCAGGCAGCCCCAACTGAATCCCTCTGGGTCACCACCTGCATAACCCACTCCCCTGCAGGGTTCTCCAGTGCCCCAACCCCATCCAATCTTCACAACCCACCCCGCATAAAAATTAAATTTAAACATGTAAATTACATTTAAATCTGTAAATTATACAGTTTGCAGGTCCATAGTATAAAAAGGTTGGGAACCTCTGTCATAGGCCCCTGCCTGCCTACACCCCATGCTCCTACCACCCCATTCTAGGCCCTACAGGTGGGCTTCTGCACGGGCTCCTGCGTTCCTAATCACTTTCACTCCCCGCCTCCCCTGCCACCACTTTCCCCACTTTCTTGCCCACCCATTTGCTGCTCTGCATCCCGTGGCTCCCATACCCACAATACCATACCCACACACACACATCCCCACAAACCCCCATAACCACCCACCCACAATTCCTCACAAACTCCACACCCACCCCATACTCCCTGACACCCATACACACCTCCCACAACATACAAGTAAGACTGCATTTTGAGCTTTTATGCAATAACTTCTGATTTGTGTGTGTTTGTGCTGTATATGTAGATCAAAAAATTTTTTTTTAATTACATTAAAATATATTATTATCGTTGTTTGTTTTTTG
>NW_017729022.1:94405149-94424999 GCF_001723915.1 Gavialis gangeticus | reverse complement strand
TGTTTTTTGGTAATTTTTAAAATTTTTTTTTCCCCTAGGTGATAAACCCTCTTCCCCAAAAGGAGTACATCCAGGGGCAAAGGGAAGGCCTTCTGGTGACAAAGGTCAGAGGTTAAGGGGGTAGGACTTTTGGTCTCAAGATGGCAACCAGGGGGCAAGGCATATGTCAAGGGGCAGGGCTACCCATGCAGCCCTCAACAGCTTGCCAAAACTGGGTAAGTGGCCCCACATGCAAAATAATTGCCCGCCCCTGAATTAGAACATTCTAAAAACTTTTACCAGGTTACTAAACACAAAAACACAACGAACTGCGCAGTATTAGACAACGTCTAACCAAAGAAGGACTGTGGTCACTTCCATGCAAGAGTCAAATATTTCCATGTAGTAAACAACAGAACAAAATTTTTACTGAGCCTGCTGCAGGACACAGGACCATGTACATATGGATACTATCTGGTACCTTGAAGAAACCACTGGTAATAAATAAACAAACCAAGGATGATTCAGGCCCAGCCTACATTGGCTATTCCCTTTTGGAATGCATCTTGCCAAAGTTAAGTTAGGCACCGTACATGACATAATAATACAGCAGAGGTGCTAAGTACATGGGGGCCTGAGGGCCCTGGCCCCTCTCAGGAAGGTGGCTGTTACCTGAATTGCATAAAACTTTCCACATGTCCATTATTGTAGTCTCTCTCCCACTCCCGCACATCAAAAATAGAAGTCAGCACCTATGCAATACAGACTGTGCCCTTCCCAACAGAAGTGGCATGGAGTACCTCGTAGTTCCCCCATGACATTTGGGTTTGCATTCCTCTCCACCCTGCTGACAACACATGAGGGCTGCCCCTTGATACAAGCCGATCTTTGGAATGTGCCAGCAGACCCTGCGCTTTGCACTGTCTCAAGGTCCTCCTTTATATCTAGAAGCATAGTTTCAATGCAGATTTTCTTACAGGCATTTGCCTGCTTCCGACAGTGCCTGGAAAGCCCTTCCTACATCCCCACAGTGGAAAGCCTCTACAGAAAAAATACTCTCTCTCATTTTCTGTACATGGAAGATAATCTCCACCCAGCTCCAGCCTGGGCCTACATGGAGTCCTCCTCAGGTAAAGGGACAGTACTGCAGAGGAACTGAGCCTTGCTTGGCCAAATTTTTCCTGTAGAACACTAACCTAAGGATATATCAGGTGCAAAGAGCAAAATATGAACATTAGCCCATTACTCTTCACAAATCCACTACAGTAAAATCTTCATTTAGCAGGTAGGGAAACCAAGGCAAAGAAACATTAAGTAACCTGGCCTGGCTGCCCAGTAGGCTAGTGGTAATACTTGGATCAGTCTAGGCATCATTCGTGACACCAAGAGAGGTTGAGAAAAGAGAAGAAAAGCTTCAGCACATCCAGTGACAAGAAGTACATTAATTTTTTGATGTGCCAGTTTGTTGACTCTTTCCTCTTGTCATGTACAGCAGGAAGAATGTTCATGGGATTACAACAAGCTCGCAGCAAACAGCTCTTTATGATTATCAAACATCTCAGCTTCAATTTGATGTTTTATCACCTGCCAACCCTCCACTTCTAAAATAAATGTTTTTGTTTATACAGGAAACAAAAATTTGTAAAATATCAGCCCAGACTTAAAAAGCCCTAAACCATGTTAGAAAAGTAAAATTAAAATGTTACTGAAGCTATAAAAAGGAAAAATGGGAAGGAACTTGCCTATTGCACATACACAATAATTACTTTTCATCAGGAGTTTTAAGGATGTATAATACACAAGCACAAGCTATTGTTTAAATACATTTCCTGCATAGTTTTTAACAATATATGCTGGAAATATGTATAAAGGATAATACACAAAATGTGGCTAAATGTATTCCATATTATGGATCCATAATACAGAATGCAAATGATCCTGACTAAGCATTCACAGGAGACAGTCTTTAGGGTGCATGCTGTGAATGTATATTATGAATAATGCATAAAACTTGGCTAAATCTTAATGAGTCCATTGACATCCTATGGGGTCCAAAGGAATCTCAGATCCCAAAGCATGTCAGTGGCATATTACTCTCCTCCTCCGCCTCATTTCAAAATATACTTTCTTAAAAGCGAAGGAAATTAAAACACAAAGTGGAGTGGGGGTGAGAGGAAGGACACCTCTGTTCAGACTTATCCCCAAAGTCAAAGCAAATTCAGATTTATGGCTGGAGCACTGACTTTCTCCACTTAAATCCAGGTGCTGCATGATATTTCTGAATTACAGGTGGGCATTATTTATTGCTTGAACACAGAAGGAAGGTGGCCAACATCTCTACTTCCCTGTCCCTCTCGTGTCCCAACCTGTGAGTACAGGAATATGTTTACAGGGAGACACCCTAAAAAAAATAATACTATTCAGACTCCCCTAATGGCTGTGTAAAATTATTCCAGAGGGCACTGTAAATGAAACAGAGGCACAGACAAAGTACATGGTCCAACTGAGGCATTCTAATAGCAACATCACAGTATTTACAAATGAAAAAACCTAGTAGAGAAAGATATGTGCCCAAAGCATTCACTCAGCCTAGATATACAGCCTATATTCACCCAGCCTGTATTGCCCAACACAGGCCAGGTGAGTGCCATGAACTCATGCATCCCATATTTCAGCCCTTCAATTTGTTTGAATTTGTCAGATTCAAACAGTGGTAAGATCTTGAACTCCAAGAACCCTTTTTAAAAAGCACTGATGAAGAAAGAGGAGCATAACTTTCCTGGGGACAGTCTGATAGAGTTTTAGGCTCCTTTTCCAACCTCATAAAGAGAAAAGAAGAGTGAACTCTGTGACCAACTGGCTAAACAGGGAACAACAGATTGCCAAATAAGAACTTCACACTCCAGAGTCCACCTCTATAAGCAAAAGTCGGAAGCCAGGCATGTGATAGGGGTCTGCAGGTGAAACAAATTGGTGTTAACAGTGGAAAAGAGCTGGTCAAAGAATATCAGCTTGTAAGTATATTTTAATAGGTTTTTTCTTCATTTAAATTTCCCACAAAATTATTGTTTTTCCTCAATAAAAATCAAACTGAAAACTATACCATTCTGTTTCCTAAAAGGGTGTTAAAATAATGTTTTCAGTCAACATTTTTTGCTTTAAAAAATAAAAATATTTTCAATAAAAGAATTTCTAGTTTTGATTTCTAAGGGTTTTTTTTAATGTAATCAAAAGTTAAACATTTTCAACAACAAAAAAACAACCCATTTCTTCTGTGAAACAAGTTTCAGCTGGCTCTTTGCAGAACCTGACTCTCTGAATTTATGAACCTGTAGAAGAGACATGTACATTAAGCTGTCACTGGATGTAATTATCTGTGTGTATTTATCCATAATCCATAATCCCTTCATACTATATCACAGTGTTTACCCAATTTAAATAATACATGTAATGTCTGTGTGGTTAAAACACAAATTTATGCAACAGATTCAGCTTTTTTCTTTGCTAAAAGAGTAAATTTTGCCTCGAATACAACATAAAAAGGGGTCAGGCCTTGATATAACAGTTCTGTCAAACTATTTTACCTTTGCAGCCCACTGCACCACTATTTATACTTACTACTAGTGATATGAGCAATTGCTTCCTTGTTCCCTCACCCCTCCCAGATGCCACCATAAGAAAAAGAGAGAGCGAAGACTCTCAGTAGCACTTTCCTTCTCAGCAGGAAGCTAGAGAGTTTGTGATATCCATTTTGATACAAAACCTAAATTAGGCCTCTGGAAATAGGTAATGCATAAAAAGAAGCATTTTTTGTGTCACAAAATTATTATTATAGGTTACTGTTAACCCTTGGAAGATGGAAGTGAGTTCTGCAGCTCCCTACTGGGTTGAATATTTGCTAAGAAATCATAGGCACTACCTTAGCAGAGAGTTCAGGTGTGCTCCATGAAAAAGAGAACAATCCTGTTGACCCATTGTGTTCTGATAGCTAGTTAAGGTGTAAAAGCATTGCCAGTTAAACAAAAAGGAATATCACAGCACATACATACTCTGCAGCTTTCTTGGGCTAGGATAACTTGTCAGAGGAACAGTGAAGTGATTTTTCTAGGATCAAAAAGAAAATTGGTAGTTCAGCTATGAATAAACTCTAGGCATTCTGACTTTCAGACCTCACTACACAACAGACCTTCCTTTTCACTGCCCCTGCTCACCCCCCCCCATCACACAGTAGCAGAAAATAAAAGGTTTTTTTTTTTTTTAATAAAAGGTAAAATTGTGACTTCGTAAGTAATACGCTGCAAGTTATGAATAAGTGCTACTGAAAATCCCAGCATTTGTACCAGGTTTATCATAATTACATGATTGGGAACCATAGTGTTTATACATATTGAAAATGCATTTATTTTTCAGAACCATCATCCCTCAAGTTGGAAGAACTGGTCCATAATTAAGATGCAGTGAACCACAATATCTTGCACTAAAACTGCACTACCTCCTGTTGTGATGCAAGTTGGCTCAGCATTACTCATCATTTGACTGACTTTCCTCACAAAACGAGCCATACTGCAAATTCAATCTGTTATCTGCCTACATGATTTAATTCAAGTTCAGCTTATCCCAAGCACTTCTTTTCCTTCAAACATACAGACTTCAAAGAGCTGTAAACTGTGATCTGAAATGCAAAAGTAACTGCTGACAGTAATTTTTACCTAAATTTCAATTAAAATAAATAATCTTTTAAATAAAATATGATAGCTTCTTTTGACGCTTGAGAGGAATGGGACTGCAATAAACTGGAGGATGGAATCAGCTCAGAATATACCCATCACAGACTGGGTACCTGAGGCAGATGAAAAGGAGTCATGTTTCCCACATCTTTATGTACAAACAAGATAGACTGAGGTGTCTGCTAATAATCTGCACTTCTGCCACGCCTTTTATCCAACGACACAAGCATTTTACAAATGTTGCACATCATAACAGAAGCCTACATACCTAGTTAAGTAAAGGTTATTTAACAAATAATAATAACTAGGTCACAGAGAATCAGATCATGAATTCTTTCCATCCATTTGTAATCAGCTACTCACATGAGTAAACTTACTTCAGAAATACTATTTGGATTGGTAACTATTCACCACTCTGAAGGGGTTTATGATCTAGCACAGAGAGATGATGTAACAGAGACAAAAAAAGTACGCAGAAGTTCCAACTCCTAGTCTTTTGCTCTAATGATAAATAATAGTACCATTTCTCCTAGCTAATCCTCCCTCTCTTAGTCATACTGGGTCTACACAAAATGCTGACTGCGCAGTAGCCTGATACTACTGTGCAGTAGCATCACATGGTAAAAACCGTGCTGAGATGCTACTGTGCAATAGTGTCACTTAAAAGAAGTTAGCTGGTGCTATTGCCCATTAACCGGTTACTGTTCATTTATTAAGTACTTGCTTATACAAGTACTAAAAAAATGTGCAGTAACTACTGCACAGTAGCATCTCATGTAGATGCGCCAACTGTGTCCTAAGAAATAGAGAGAGACCACTATTCACAACACAAGTGGGATTTATTCAAGCCTGCTGAGGAAAATTAGCCTCTGCTCTTCCCATCTGCAAATGTAAAAAGAATTCTGAGACGTGGGGAAGAAAATATTAACAAAGCTCATCACTGGAAAGAGGAGAGGGAAACCTTCTTAAATCTTTTTGGAAAGAGAAAATTCAATACTTTACAGTACCTGTGCTTTAGTGATGTAAAATTAACACCAGCTTTTCTTAATTACCCAGAAATTTGTTTGTAATATTATATTGAGCCTCATATTACCCAATCACAGGGAGCATCTAACTCCCAAATGGATACTTAGATAAAAGAGTGCTCTGTTGATCTGGAAAGTACATACCCGATTTCTCTTTTTTGCTAAGTTTCTTCACAGCTCCATCCCCATGAAAACATCCCTCTGCACATTTCCCTCTGATGTATCTAGATCCTGTTCAGAAATGGATTCACTGGTAGTTTTCCAGTTACATTTCCACCTCAGTTCATGTTCCTCTTTATTTATTCTGAAGTTTTCAATGTAAAACAAACAGAACTACCACCTTCCTAACATTACTACTATCTCACAGTCCTCCAATGCAACATTAAAAGGAGGCAATCTTCTCCAAAGCTATGAAACATATGCTGCCCTAAATTACATTGCAGTTGCTGCCCTGAGCTCTCACACTCTTGAAGAAGGCTCCCAGGGATCTTTCTCCTTCTGTACTGACTGCATTTACTGCTTTAAAATATTTTTATCCCAGACACTGAAGTGCCAGCCTAGCAGCCCTTCATGCTAATCCTAGCCTGGGTGGCTGTTCTTAAGGGAAAGCATTCAAAAATTGTAACAGTGCATCAACTTTGACCCTTTTCACTTAAAACATGACATTTTTTTTTTTAAGGAGGGGGGGGAAGTTTTAGACTCCAGAGGGAATCACTGAACTCTGACCTGCTTAAAATTAGTTTTGTTTTAGTGCCTGCGTAGTGACTCAACGGGCCAATTTTCCAGACACTTAAGACTTCTGCTCCTGAAGATTGCAGTTCAAGTCCTGGACTCTGCTTACTGAGGTCGGATCAGAACACTTTGTTCCATGGCTTCAAGCAATGAATTTCCAGATCTCTGTATCCTTGCCAGATGTTGGCATGGTTGGTAACAAGTAGGGCTGTAACCAAGCTAATTTTTTTAACTGTAAAGAGCTTTGTTTTGCAATACATTTTGTTTTGCAAGCATTTCTCTTCAAAATTCAGCAGTTGACAATGTTTACATGGCTTTGATAAACATTTCATGATAAGCTGGATTCTTTTAGGGGGGAAAATATGTACTTTGTTAGCAGTGCAGCAAATAATTCTCAAATAGGGTCTGGTTGAGTGTACCCGTCTCACTGGGAGTAACTGATTTGATTTTTTTTTAATCTGTCACAGGCATTACGAAGACTAAATGAGTCACCATAGATTTCTATGCTGCAAAAAATAGCATCATAATGCTTCGTTTGCTCTTCAACAGGACATCAAATATGGGACCTAATAAGAAAAACCCTGTCAGTTAACAAGTAAAAAGAAAAGTCCTAGGAAATGAAACCCCAGCATATATAGCCTGAGATCTGTCTCGTACAGAAATAAATATCATTCCCCAGAAAATGAAAGTACTGCCAAGAAAAATAATTGTCCTTACTATGAGAACAAGTGCCATTGCTAATTATACTTCATTTATCTCATACCTTTTACTACAGGATCTCAAAGCACTTTACAAAAATTAAATCTTACAATATCCCTCTAACATACTTTATACCCACGTACATGGAGTGGAACTGAAGCAGAGAAATTAAGGCACTGTCTCAAGCCCCAACGGAACTAAGGTAGACACAGGTCCAGAACTCAGTAACTGGCATTCTAGATGGCATCTGTTACATTTCATCTTGCTTTATGGTCACTGTTAGGAAACAGAGACATTTTCCAGCATCTGTCACCACCAATTTGATAGTTAGTAACTCTGTAAGCATGATGACAATTTCTGCACAATGCCCTAATCTTTGTGGATTTGATCACCTAAGAACAAAACATCCAGCACTATTACTTGTTTCAACATTTTAAATAGACATCTAGGATTTTTCCTCTTTCAAAAAGAATCCAGCTACTGGAATTTAGTTCCACAGACTTTGAAGACAGATCAATAGTTCACACAAATACAAAATAAAAAGTGATAAACAATTATATACTGGCTCTGTGACAACAGAATGACTAGCCCCCTCTTATACTCTAAAATTACTCCCCACACATAAAAAGTCTTACAACACACATGGGCTTTGCATTACACCTTGAAATGTACCCATGACAGACCCAAGGGAAAATAAATTCCTAAAAGGGAAGGGCAGGGCCATGCTGACAGCCCCTTGGTTAAGCCACCATCCTTTTAGCTGAAATACCTCAGCTGATCAGCACTGCCACAGGATCAGGCAGAAATGACCAGTTTATGAGATAGGTTCAACCCAAATCACTTAGGAGTTCGCATACTATAGTGCTAGAGAAATGCAAACAATGAGCAAAGTTTATTCATCATCTGTAGGGTGAAAAACCCAGTTTCAAAGGTGCCAACTTAATGCAAAGGTACAGACAGAGCTGTCCCTGGCGGGGTGAATCAGGGCAACCACCCCAAGCCCCACGTTTTAGGGGGCCCCGTGGAGCGAGGTGGAGCAGTGGTGGCATGGAGCTGGGCGGAGCGGTGGCTCCGCATCCAGCCACTCACTACCCACCCCCCAACAATGCTGGTAGCAGCTTCTTTGGGTCTGGGGCCCATGGGATAGGAGCAGAGGTGGGGCCCTGCATGGGCTGAACTGCCCCAGGCCCCACACCCTGCTTGTGTCAGCTCTGGGTTCAGATGACCAGGTACAGGTCTCAAATTTCCAGCCAAATGCATAAATTTAAAAGCAGTAAGAAATTACTGGTTTCTAATCATCTAGTGCTGACTTCCCCCATTCATAGGCTTTGAGCCTTTTTCACCCACTGCAAACATACCCACTCAGTCAGAAATCATGCTGCAAATCCTGCACTTTGACCCCAGTTTCCCTTCTCTCTCATTGCAGACCTCACCTCTGCCATAATTGGACTAAGTCACAATTAGCTGGGCCTCCCTTTCTGGGTGTGTCTACACATGCACTTTAATGTGCAGTAGCTTATTTTATTGAGCATTAAAGCATCATGTAAAAAAGCATCATGCTATAATGCTAAAGCACAGTAAAATAGGCTACTGCACATTGTCACCTAACAACCATGTGTGACAGTTACTGTGCATTAAGGCAGCCTGATGCGCATTTGTTTAGTACCTCACACTGGAAGTACTAAATTTAATGTGCATTAGGAAAAGCACCTTAATGCACATATAGATGTGCCCTCTAATCCATAAACTCTGTTAAACACTAGGAAAGTCACTTACCTGATCTGACTAGGGAAGAGTTGGATCCATAAAGCTGGGTATCACCTACATGTGGGAGATTATGCAACCTTTGCTGTGAATTGCATGAAGCTAAGAAGGATAGAGACAGACATTTATCGTTTTGGCCGAGTGGCCACAACTACGTTTAATAATACACCAACAACAAGTAACTTCTGGGACATAATCACTCCCATCATAGAGGAAAAAGGAGACTGATTGGTTTACCTCTGTCCATCTCTATTAAGAAATCTGGGGTTTTTTTCTTAGAAAGTTTAGGACACATGCACCCAACCCAAGTATCTTTTGAGTCTTGCCATTACAGAGTATACCAGACCTGAGTTCTGCTGCACTTTATATTATGAATTACCACTAAACCTTGTGGTCACTGGAGTGAAAGAATCTGAATTAACCAAGTTAATCAACACCTGAAAAATCTCTGCCCCTCCAAACTTTTCAGATGTGTTGGTGATGGTGAGGAAGCTTTTCTTCACCTCCTACACAGCCTTGGCTTAATCCTGCAAAAAAATTCTTTGTATGGTTGTCAGGCTCAAATTGAAACTTCTGTCAGCTGATTTTCCTATCATTTCCTCAGTCTCAGGTCATCTGAATACCTTGACGACCTGTAAGAACAATCAAGCACAGAAAGTGTCTAGCAATAACTGGGCTGGCCAGGTATTTCTCCAAAACTTAATGTTTTGGTCCAAATCTCCAGTTCTCTCTCAAAGTTCCATTAAAATCAACAGAAAACTGAAGCATCCACTGCTAGGTGAGGGAAATATTAGCATTACATTTGAAGAATTATTGCAGCTCATATTCTGCATTTGCATTATCATGGTTTTTGTAATCTAGGCTTTCTTATTTTTTTTTCAAATTTTGAATTTTGATTACATAATTTAAAAGGTTAAATTCATTCCTCTATCTTCCGTAACATAAAACAAAAGGAGACCCCAGTTTCGCAAGCGAATTAAGTACACGACAGATTCTAAGGACATAAGTAATTCCATTGGCTTCAGTGGAACTGAAGTGCTTTAAGTCAGGCATATATTTGGGGGAAAAAAATCCCTAAACAGTCATAAAAATGCATCCAAACCCTGTGCCCTGCTTCTGGAAACTTTATTCCCTCTTTACATATAGTCAAAACCTGACAAGAGCTCACTGTCAGATTATGCAGGAAATCTGCAAGTTTCACCAAGGTGTGATCTTATGCTTTTTCACACATTATTGTATCATGCCGTGCCAGAACGCTAACGTATGCACAGTTCTAAAATAGCTTGCTTTATTTCAGCACAGCATCAAAAGTCGTACTGAAAATCCAACAAGCGGACCTCTAGAGATTTGCTCCTCTGTCACTTGAAAACTGATAAGCGGTCACAATTGTCTTCCTTACTAAGAGAAAAAACAGATGCTTACAACCTCTCACCATTCCAAATCTATCTTTTTTTCCCCTTCTTCTTTTTCCTTTCTTTTCTTTTAAATGAAACTCTATCATTGTCATATTCATCTTTTGTCATCTTGGCATGGGACAATGGGGTTTAATGCCATGTCATTGAACTTACAGTTGAGAAGGAAATATTTTTTTCTTCTCTCAAATTTGAAACCAACACTTTTTTCCGCTGGCCTACTTTCTTTTAAGTTGCTTTTTAATTATTTATGAAAATGCAATAATGCATTACTTTGCTGTGCAAATGTTTAAAAGAAGAAGATAGTGTGTCTTTCAAGTAAGCAAACATACATGCTTATATAGTGGGTTATTGAAAGGAATTTTGCAGGTGATGTTTTCTTTCAGGGGAAAAAAAAACAGATCATGTGTTCATTTCTCCCCCTATTTTTCTTTAACCATGTACTTAACTGAATAACATAAAACAAACAAGTGCACAGCTCCACAGAAAAGCAATTCATGGTCAGAAGGACAAAAACATTTAAAAGCTATATAACAAGGAAACTAATTAGAAATGAGTATAAGGGGCTTATAAGTATACAAAGTCAATGAAAAGATTCTCTAGTTCTTGAACTGTAAAACAGTAAGTAAAATTCTGGCCCCACTAAAATCAGTGCAGTCAATGGCAAATCTTCCACTAATTTCACTGAGAGGATGAGATTTTCCTACTAAGGAAAGTATGCCATCAAATCAATTGAATTTCAGAGGAAAGTGAATGCCCAACTCCCTTAGTCTTCTTCAAAAATTGCAGGCAGAGATAAGACTTGATCCCTCCTACATATAATTTGGAATGGATCAGATCTGTTCATGTGACCACTTAAATTAATAGCAAAACTCCCACTGACTTTAGCAGGTTGAGGATTAGGCCCATAAACTGTGTCATTTTCACTGAAATTAACTGAACTTTGGGGTGTTCATGGACTACATGGTTTATGCCATAGATGCAATATTGGCTTTTGGAAAAATGACCAGCCAGGACTACAGAATGAACTCAGATTTATAAATATTTCATAAAACAAACTGAAATATAATCAAGAAAAATTAAAAAGACAATGCAAACACATTTTGAAACACAATCTCCTCTAACGGCATCATTCCTCAGAGCAGTGGTTCCTCAAACTTTGGTCTGTGAGCCATTGGTGGTCTGAGGCCAAGATTAGTCATTGCACCTACTCCACAGATTGCAGCTCCCCCCACCATGTTGGTAATTCAGTATCTGAAGCTAAGGGTGGCTGATGGTCTCCAACAAATATATAAAGCATTGAGAACAGTCCACCAGTGGAAAAAATTTGGGAACCTGTACCTTAGAGCTATATTGCATGTGATTTTGTAAACAGCAGAGCCCTAAAAAACCCACGCAATTTTTCCAAAGCTAATACCTCATGCATAATCTGATCAGTTTCAGTAAACCTGCCCATCTATTAAATCATCAAGAAGTTAAACACTTATTGAAAAAAAAAATTAAAATACACACATAACTTAGCCCAAGTCAAATTTAAAATATGTCTTAGGGACTGAGGAGCTCTGTCACTGGAAGTCACTAAGACCTAGAAATTTTTAAGATTTTATTCCTAAACTCCATCTTTTATAATTCATCAAATTGCTTAAACACATGCTTAAATGTCTTGCCAAAATGAGATGGATTAGACCTTGTTCTAAAAGTTAAGCAAATACTAAAGTGTTTTGCTTAATTAGGACCACAGAACAGATTTTTACTGCTCACATACCGTATTTGAGATCCATTTAGTGTAGCACAAAAATGTTTCAAAGCATCTTTTCTTGGAGAAAGCAAAATGTATACACCTTTCTAATAAAAGTAAGAGCATTTTACCAAATGCAAATATTTTGCCTCCTAACAAGGGCAAAGGAATAGAATTCCAAAATAAAGGACAGTAGAAATAAAAGACCCGCAAGGATTTCAGAAAGTTTCACAACTTTGTGCAGTGGAAATGTTACTAAAGTCTCTTAAGGCTAATTCTTTATGCTTCGCTTTCAACATATTCTGCAAGGATTTATACATGTATTCCTACTGATATTAATGATGTTTTAATCAAATCAAATATTATTCTAAAATATATACATATTGGGAGAAGTGTCTCAAATTCAAATAAAATACCATTAATATCAGCAGAAGTAAATTGTGTGTGTGTGTGTGTGTGTGTGTGTGTGTATGCACGCTCACATACATGTGTGTACATATTAGATTTGAATCTTTTTCTTCTTTTCTGTTCTTTTATACATTTTTCAACTTACAGCTTCCAAGTAGAAGCCACTTCCTCTACCAATCCAAAGCACCAGGGTTTGAGTGATAAACAAGGAACATTCTTGCTTCCAAAGTGCAAGACTTTGTTCTCCTCCTCCTCCCCCCACCTTCTGCCTCATTAAAGCATATCTCATCTCTCTATCATCTGAGGCTTCTTGGTGACCTGTGTGAAATGAAATGGTGGTCTCATTATGGTTCCTGGTACAGAAAAGACATCAGATCACAGAAACCACAAAAATCAGTTCTCTCATTAGCAGTATCAACAGAAAATTCAAGAATTATGTCCTCCACCCAACACATCACTCAAATGTGTTTAACTTCTAGTGAGCAATCCTTCTACTCATGCTTCTATAAAAGCATATGCATAAGTGTTTTACTGAATCAGGACCTGAATGGGTAGGCCAGGAGTAAGCAACCCCTGGCACGGGTGCCAGAGTGTGGCATGCGAAGGCCTTTTGCTTGGCACATGCGCCATGGGGCAGATGGTGGGGAACGGGCTGGGGCTGTGCTGCCATGACAGGAATCAGGCCCCTCACAGCTCCCCTGCCATCTGCCCTTGGCATGCCAAGATCTTACAAGTCAAGGCTGCAGGTGTTTTGGGGCACTCTGTCCAAAAACACTGCTGACCCCTGGGGTAGACTGTGTCATCTTCTTATTCCTCGAGGAGCTCTCTACACAGAAATGTTGAGGTCCCGGTGACAATGCAGTGCACACAATTTTGCATAGCTGCTATCTGTTACACCTTTCTAGGGGATAGAGACCTTCAGTTTCCAGAACTGTCTATCAATTTCCTTTCACAAGCACTAAATTCACATATATATATTTGTATATATGCATCAGCATTCCCTCATTTGTAATCTGCCTCATGAGACTTAATATTATGCCCCTACAATTGCAGAACTTCCATCATACCGTCCAAAATGTTACTCACCTAAGGCAACCCTGTTTATAGGAATGCCTCATTATATATAATTTCAGGTTTCAATTCAAAACTGTTTTATA
This sequence comes from Gavialis gangeticus, assembly GCF_001723915.1. NCBI lineage: Eukaryota > Metazoa > Chordata > Crocodylia > Gavialidae > Gavialis > Gavialis gangeticus. The sequence goes on along the minus strand of NW_017729022.1, from coordinate 94,411,358 downwards.
GAAGTGACAACTACCTCAATAATTTCCATTCCAACTCTATCTTTGTTGGTTATCAGCAGCAGGCATGAAACTGATGTCATCAACAAGTTTGCATTGAGAACAAAAAAAAACTCATCCTAAATTTGAGACTACATAATGCATGGGCTAGGCCTCATGCCTGTAAACTGGAGCTAATTAATTACCTTGAACTCATTAATCTTAACCACAGCAAACTATGCATGGTTCACATATACATCCTCTCTCACCCTCAAAGACACGGCTGTGGTCAATGTTTGTTCCACAGAACAAGGATGGTCTCGCATCTAAATGTAATGTAAAGTTTACGTTTGACTTACAAAAGACTCAGCTTCAGACCCAGTATCTGCCATATACTAAACACACAATCTTCTTCCAGATGTGGATGAGCAACGTGGAATATTGCATCTTTCGCATCAATTATCTATCTTTTATGATTCTTACATACAGAAGCCTGTGTACCCTTCACAGGAAGTAAATTGTGGTTACAGGTAAGCAATATTGCCTTTGTGGTTTGACTGGTAAGCACTGCAGTATCACCTTTGTGGTCTGACTGGTAAAATCTGATCCTGACGTCCTTATCCAGGCAAAATATTTAATATGTACCTATATGTACACAAACATGCACATTATGTGTGCACATATTGGCCAGTTTCAAAAGGATCTAGTGACTTTTGTGCCCCTTTTGACTTACTTTAAGGAAGGCTAATTTTCAAATGTACTAAATATCTGCCATCTTAAAATTAGGATACTGTAAGGTATATCAAATTGGGCAACAAGAAAACCAAAGCACCTGAAATCACCAACCCCATTTTAAAATTATGTCCATTATACACACGGGACTAATATGTGGGTATATATGTTCCTAACTCTACATATACTATTAAAGCATCAAAATCTAACACTAATGTTAGTGGAACTTTTGGTGCCAGAATTAAATTCTAATATTCGAACAAATCACCTTTGTGAATAAAACAGATTACAGATTAATTTAGACACCTGTTACATGAAAAGCATTTCAACCCAAAAATACAGAAATTAGGTCCTGCCTTAAACATCACATTGAAATTGATTTCCACTGTTTTTGATGGGTCCTTAATTCTTCTCAGTTTACATCTGCCTCATGAGGATTGCCTCCTGCTAGAAGGTAAGTTGCTGTATCATTAAAAACGGCATTCCCTGCTGAGAGAAACAACACTTCCATTCACTAAATAGAGACATTAAAATAGTCACAGGTATTTCAATTTTTTAAAAAGATTGTAAATTAACTTTTTAATCCATCTGTTCTGATTGAATAAACACTTAGTTAGCCAAGGTATTACAAATATTTCCCATAGTTTTTGATTACATCAAAAACATCAGACAAGACTACCAAAAACTGAAAACTTACTTCTACTTGTATCAATTAGCAGTTTTTGTTTGATAGCAGTTAAAGATGCAGAACCCATAAACTTTGTTCCAACCTGGATCAGCTTAACTAAAGGTATGACTTTAACTGATTTACATGAACAGCTGCAAAACATAGTATAGACACTCTTAATCTAATTTAAACCAGTCAATGGTTTATCTTTACTGAGTAAAGAAACTGAATACATAAATGAGAGGTTTAAATTAGATTTAAAGAGTGACTGCTGCATTTTGTAGCAGTTTAACTAAATTTGTTTTTAAAACATTTTAAAGTTAAACCAGGGTAACTCTGAACATTTACAGGCCCCTAATTACAGCTCTACTCCAGCCCAAAAACGCAAGCATTTCCCTAGTAGGGCAACCAAGTGCTCATTCTCTATTATGCTCCTTACTCTGTCAAATGCTGAGTACCTCCCAGGAGATAACATCTTCAATGGAGAGTTTAGGTGTGCAGCATCTCCTAAAAGATGCTCAGTAACTAGCAGCATCAGGTTCTCTGGTGCCAAATCTCCGGCACCCGATATCAAACCAATACATGACAGACTCTTCCCCAGTATTGTACAATGGGTCACAAACCCCCTATGTGCCAAAGTATGATTCTGCACTGTGAGCTCTATGAGATTCTGGGAGGTGCTATTCTTTAAAAATAACCTTTAAAAAAGTAACCTTTGACCCATATTTCTTAGTTTGTTTCCTAGTTCCTTAATCTCTGAAAACCTGGGCAAAAGAATGCTCTTTTGCTTTGCCACCAGCCTTTCCAGGATATTTTTTTAAATTAAAACTACAACAAAGCGGGGGAAAAGACTCTCTGTTAAGGGACAATTCACTGAAGGGTCTTTTAGCTGACAATTGCCAGCACTGTCAGGGCCAGTGGATAAAATTTAACTCTACAAAGTGCTGGTGACTATGTGACTCATTCACAGTAGGAGATGGTGCTCAGGGCCACTCAAGTTCGATTTCTGGTGTTGCCACTGGGTTTAGGAACAGTAACCTTAGCAAGCAAAGATTCTGTAGGTATTTGATGTACTGGGCAAAGTAGCATCTTACAATCACCTGCCTCCCAAGTGGATGGAAAGCCAGCAGGAGATCAGTAGGAAAAGAAAGTAATTGTCCTTTGTGCCTCTGAAAATGGCCAATATTAATAGATCCCATTGTGGATTACCTGAGTCTTATTTCATGTTTGTGATTCACAGAAAGAGAGAGACAGGTTGGATTTGACAGAAAATAAAGCTGTCAGAAATATTAGACAAGACCCTCTTTGGACTGTCAGGAGGCATATGCTGTCTGCAACTAAAAATAAAAGCATGTGTAAACTGCATTTTGCATATAAAAACACACTGTACATATATATGCCTTACCCTTAAAGAGGCATGAAGCATACAAGGGCAAAATACTACAAGAATGAGTTAATCTTACATGTTTCTAAGGTGCCTCTCAATGTAGCAAGTGACTTACTGGACTTCAGCTCCTTTAGCAGCCTGTGCATAAGTGCAAAAACATACTCATCTTCTCTGAGCAAGCTGCATTCTCACCCTCTATAGAAAAAGACAATGAAGGAAAATAAAAAATATCATAAAGATTTTCCCAGACCAGATGATTAAGTCTGAGTCCTCAGGTCTCTCTTCCATTCTGAAATTCAGGAGGGGAGACAGGTTTGGATTCAAATTCCTTGATCTTAGAACTTGGTCTATGAACTAATATGAAAGAAACTTTTCTGGAACTGGTACAGACCCAAAAGAGGCAGAAGTCTCCAACAACTTGCAATATTTCAGTACCGTGAATCTGAATTAACCTTTGGTTCAACCTTGAACCAAACCCTTGTGTAAACTTATATGGATCTGAAAATTACCACATACAACACTCTCTAATGTCTTTGAGAGAGAAAGAAAAAAGTGGAAGGAAATAAAACCAAAATTACAAAAGGAGAGTTTATAGTATATTAAACAAAACCTACACATCATAAAAGGTCACTCCAACAGCCTGAGGCCCAGTTATATAGTACTTTTGCAGGCATGGCTCCCATTGCCATAAGTGGGAGTATTTCCTGGCCTGTCCAATGAACACCAAATTGTTTGTATGTAGAAGAGAGGAAAACATACTTCATTGCTAATAAGAAAAGAATTCTTATAATAATACTAATCTATTTATAATGGTCAAGGAAGATCATGGCTTCCACCAACATCACTGCAGCGTTTTGGCAATATTGTAGCATTCTGCTGTATTTTTGGAAGGATCCCTTATTACTTTCTCTTAAATCTTAGAAAATGTTTCACAATGCTGTTTTTCAATTTATCCATAAATCTGCATCACAGGATTTTATATAGGTGTGAGTACTACGGCAGAGGCAAAGCTCCTCTTACACACACTGCATTAGGATACTGCCAGCAGCACCAACCCACTTATTGGTGCTTTGTTCCTTTTATACTTTCCATATTAGTATTTAAAGTTACTTGTAAACTTATTTCAGGCCTAATTGTAGAACTTTAGGATAACTATCTGAGAAGAACTTTTTCCCAATCCTGAACATTAAGAAATTATCAATATGAGCTAAATCTCTGGCAGCTTAACAATGCTGATCAGCGTAAACGAGCGGGGCAAGTCATACAAAATACGAAGATGCAGTAATATATACATGTTAGGCACCAGCATGTTATCCTAAATGTATGCATCTCGGACCATTTCAGTGTTTACCAGTAAACATCTAAAGAATTACTGAGTGATTCTTGCCTGCTACTACAAAATCATGACAGCAGAACAAGTATGGCCTAGGAAAACTTCTGTAAACAGAAGCATAACATTATATAGGGAATATGTATATGTTTATATTTGCTTTCCAAAGGCATGTATTAGCTTCCAACATTTATAAAAACGTATGGTAGACTAAACTGAATGCATCTGCACATACATGTAGATGAATGGAGTTAATTTGAAATAGCCAATACATCTCAAATGTCAGTTTGTTTACAAGAGATGTTTGGGTTTTCAAGTTCTGTGTTGCACACAGTGTAGCGTTCAACCAAGTGAGTTTCAGTGCAACAACAAAAAATCTCTGATATAAGATTTCCACACATAATGGCCGGGTTTTCATTGTCAAATTATGTAGTAACATACATGCTATCCATTGAACAAAATGATGCCATCCGTTCTCTTTTATGAGCACAGAAGAACTTTACAAAACAAACATTGTGGCTGTAACCTTGCTGGATCTCAAAGTACAAAACTTTACCCCTTCAGTCCTAGTTCCATATTTGTAAACAGCACAGTTTACAGGAAGAAGGATCTACCTTTGAGGCGATGATATTTTCTACCACTGGGAAGGATTAAGGAGCTACAAAAATCGTAACAGATACAGTATCCTTCATCAAGCAAGTTTCTGGGGCTACAACACTGTACTATCATTTGCTGTATAAAGCCCAAGAAACGCCCCTGGCTCAGAAGAATCTGATTTTTAAACCTCAGCCGCTGACTTTAGCCAAGTACCGGGCTGTGAGGTGAGTTTAACACAAGAGGAAGAACCAGGCCGCTGTGTTCTGTCGCTCTGCACCTGGAGTAAGGTTTCTCCCTTGGATGTGAATAAAGCTGAAAACTGAACATATTCCTTGAAAGCAAGGGGGGAGGCATCCTTCTAAAAATCCATCCCCAAATTGTCAAAAGCACCTAAGGCTATCATTTGGTTTGCCCAACATCAGAAGCAACCTAGGACCTCCAATCTGCTTGGCATCTAGCCCCTCAGTGGTTGGCATCTGGCCCCCTTGCCTAAAATCCTGCTCAAGCCCCTTTCTTCTTTTCTGCCAATGGATGTGCTGACCGCCTGCCCATCTCCCACATGCCTCGGTTGCCTTGGCCTTCTGGGGGGAGGGTTAAACCAAAAAAGCAAAGCACAGCACAGCCAGGCTGGGGGCCCTTATTTCTAAGTACTAAGGAAGCAGGTCCCTCGTAGGAGCAGATTCCCACACTTCTTATCCGTGGGTGACTACTGGTGCTCTCCCCGGGGGCTGCTCATCGCCTTCCCCTCTAGGGTTAGAGTCAAGTCCCTTAACTTTCCAGCCATCAGTGCCTGGACCAGGCAGAGCCGGGCTGGGGGGAGGGCTCCGCGCACTGATTGGTAGAGGGGCTGGTTTCTCCCCCCCAACCCCTTCCCTTCCCTTCCGCACCTCTAGTCTCCGGGGCCCGCAGCCCAGCCCAGCCCGGGGACCGGCTCCGTTCCCCGCCCTGCAGCGCGGCGCCGGGACGGATCCGAGGCGGGGATCGGGGCCGGGAGAAAAGGCGGGACAAGTTGCTCCAAACTTTGCCAGCCCCCCGCAGCCGCCCGGGGCCCCCGGCCCTGCCCCCGAAGTTGGCCCGGAGCCGGCCGCGCACCTACCCGCCGTGCGGAGCGTGTCCTGGACCGGGAGGGAGGCGGGAGGATGCTCGGGGCTGGGCAGAGGGGGCGCGGGCTGCGGCTCGGCCCCTTCTCCCGCTCTGTGTGCGCGCCTGTGCCTCAAGGACGAGGTGAAATCCCTGCGCTGGTCATGAGGCGGCTTCAGAGACAAACACCACAATGCGAGTGCAAATAACAAAAGGCAAAAAAAAAAAAACCCCACAGAGAGAGAGAGAGAGAATGGGAACAATGGGGGAGGAGAAGCTTTTCTGTGCAGTCTCCAGCCACCTCCGACACCCTGGGAGGGGGGAGCTCGCACTTCAGCTCCCTTCTGATCTCTCCTAAACAAACCCTGACCTCCTTCCCGGAGCCGCCCGGCCCCGCCCGCTCCGCTGCGAGCCGGCTCTGCCCATTGCGGGCGGCCGCG
>NW_017729022.1:94403408-94404020 GCF_001723915.1 Gavialis gangeticus | reverse complement strand
TTGATGCGGGGTGTTGGTGGTGTGTGTATGTTGTTGATGGGGGGGGTGCTGGGGGTGTTGGTGTGTGTGCTCGTGGACCGTGTGTGTGTATATTTGCTGGGGCGGGGGGTGTACGTATTGGCGTGAGTGCTGGTGCATGTGTTGGGGAGGGTGTGCTGGGGTGTGTGTTGTTGCCGGGGATGTTGGTGTGTGCGCGTTGGTTGTTGCTGGGGGTGCTGGTGGTGTGTGCGCGTGTTGGCGGTGGTTCTAGTAGTGTTCGGGGGGGTGCGTGTCCACAGGAGCCCCTGGCCAGGCGAGTAGCTGTCAGCGCGCTGGAAAGGCGCACGGCGCGAGGAGCGAACCCCAGGACAGGAGAGCACGGCTCCGTCCTGCTTCTGGGAAGCCTCCTTCCTTCAGCTTCCCTTCTTAATTTTCCTTATCCCTGGGCTGGAGACTTTCCCGATCCCGACACTCCCCCCCACCCCAATTTTTGGAAGCTGCTAGTAAGTGAAGTAGTCTGAGCTTCTTTTATTGTTCTTTCGCCTCCCCACTCTCACAAGCAGGGGAGAAACCAGTGCAATAGGCGCCGGCGGGAAAGTGGGGGGGGGGGGGGGGGGGGGGGGGGGGTGAAGG
>NW_017729022.1:94395518-94403364 GCF_001723915.1 Gavialis gangeticus | reverse complement strand
CCACGCACTCTTTAAGAAGGTGGCCGTTTTAAAAGCATCTGAGAGTCACCGTGGGGCTCATCCACGCTAATAGGTTTGCTCCAGGGAGAAAAACAGAGAGCGAGAAAGAGCCCATCGGCTTCCCCCGGCACTCAGAGAAGTCCTGCCCAAAAGTTACATCAGCAGGCGGGAGCCCTTCGGCAATGCAGGGTGATGAAAGTGTGCCCAGACTTGGAGCACAGCGCAGCCCACGAGCAGGTCCCAGCTATCTCCTCTACGCTGACTTTCATGTACTGGAAACAGCTGCGCATTTGTTTTTCTTCCACCCAGAGCAGGCTAAAAGACACACACTCCACCCAAACAAAGGGCATAATCTTCACCTGTCACCTCTGCCCCCAAACTCTCTCTCTCTCTCTCTCTCTCTCTCTCTCTCTGTCACACACACACACACACACACACACACACACCCCCCAAGCAAAAGGGACAGGCTTTACCTGCCACCTCTCCCCCCAAACGCACACTCTCTCAGTCACACACACAACCCTCCACCCAAGCAAACGGGCAATCTCTACCTGTCACCTCACTTCCCAAACTCTCTCACACACACGCGCACGCAAAAGGGGACAATCTCTACCTGTCACCTATGCCCCCAAACTCTCTTTCTCATAAACTCACTCCACCCCGAAGCCAAGGGGAGCCCCTGCGCCTGTCCGCCCTCCAGGGGCCGGGCCGGGCGCCTGTGCGGTGGCGGGTCGTGGGGGCGGCACCCTCTGATCCCCAGCTCTCCTAGTCTCTTCCCCCCGATGTGAATGCCCTCCCCCCACCCCCTCTTTTCTGTCATCTTTGTTGAGAAGCTCCTCAGTTGAGCGCAGCCATGTCTCCAGGCATCCCCAGCCTTTCCCAGAGTGCAACACCACGAGCCCGAGATCAATGCCCACATACTGTTTACTCTTAATCGCAGCAGGACTACAACTGAGGCTGGCGGCTGGCTCGGCGGCGGGGCGTGCTCTGGCTGCGCGGGGCGCGCCTGTGTGCGTGTGGATGATTTCCCCCGCTCCGCTCTCCTTTTCGGGCTGGGCTAAGCCCCACTTCGCAGCAAGCCGACTTCTGACCGCCCGCGCACGCCGCTCCCGATGCATTCATGGGCTGGGGGGAGGGAGAGAGACATCTTCAGATCTACACCCTGGAGCTGCGGGAGGGGGAAAGAGGAGATCCGAGTCCTTTTTTATTACTCAAGTAGGTCGGCTCTGTGCAAGCAGAGCTGTGGGGTTGTGGCTTGCTCTTGTGTTTACTTGCAAGGAGCTTTTGTTTTTAATTGATTAGTGAGCACGTGCTTTTTATAAACTGCCTGAGCAGGCCAGCTGCGAGTGTCACTTGATTTGTGACAGCCAGTGGGAAATGCAGAACTCCCCACCCCCGCAGCCAAACCGTTCAAAGAAGAGTAACTTCGGTTCATCTCGGTTAGAGAAGTCTTATCTCCTACCAATATTTGATACCTGGACGAGTCCGGTAATTAACAGAATAATCAACACAATTTCCCTGCTTTCTCAGGGACTTAAAAAGTCAGCCTCTACAATTCATGAGCATCGCAATCATTTTTTTCGGCTTGGATGCCTGATTGTATATGATCTCTTTCTGTGTGCACGTCCCTAAATGATTTTTATTCTTTGATCCAAAAGGACAGAAAGCATTAGCAGCATGGATAATACCCACAAATGAGTCTTCATACTCTGGGTGGGGGGGAACCGAGAAGAGGGGGAAAAAACAACGAAACAGCCGGAGACAGAGCTTTCTCCACCTTTTTACTTGCGTTCTCCATACCTGTAAGGTAGGAAGTTCCAGTAGGAGGTGTGCATAGGTGGGGGAAGGACATGGACAGAAGATCTGATTCGCCATTGTCCTGCTTTTGCTACAACAATTTACACCATTACAAAGTGGGAGTATAGTGGTACCCGTTACTGAATGGTTGTATTTTAGTCCCATTGTGCAATTCTATAAAATAACTACATACAGCATAGGGCAGTGCTGGACTGAACCTAGACACAATACTGTTCAACTCCCTTTTCTGTAATCAAAGCCATAGTGATGGGCCCTAGGTCGGGCCTCTTCTAGTTACTCTGACCGAACATTGTTTAGCCTGCTCAGCCCTTTCAGCCTTCTTTTAGCCTCACATGATGGAACCTCCTTTCCCTACAAGCACCTCAGCTCCTTGCTTGGCAATGACACTGGGTGGACCCATTCAACCGAGCAGCATTTGAATGCAAAAAAGGAAATTCAGTGGCTGTTGTTGGGGGCAGGATTTAAAGAAAAAGCCAAAGAAGGGTCTCAATGCATTTTATTTAGAATCCAAAAAACAACAGGTGTAAAGATTACATTACACTCTCCAGGATGTGTTTTTTTCCACTTCTGCAGTAGTTTGAAGACGTTCAGTGGAAAAAATTGAGTTACAAAAAGCCCCATTGGCCTGATGCCAGCTGCATTTGATCCTATCTTCATTAATGAAGTCATTTTGTTTTGCAGGCCTCCATGCCTCTAGTTTTACAAACTAGTGATGTCATCATGAACACCAACTGCCTCTTATCTTTTTTTGTGTAGGAAGTCTCTTTTTACTTTTTTGTTAAAACAAGTTACCATTTTCTTGCTGGGTCCTTTCAAATGTTCAGTCAGTCAAATTATTTTCAGTAGAACCTAAAAGATGTGTCCTAATTTCCATCTCCTCCCAAATGTTTATAAGCTACATAACATTAGCAGATACACTGGAGTTCTAGGTAGAATAGATACAGCTGGGAGAGAGGGTAACATTCCTTTGGCAGACAACCAGATAAGTGTCAAATATGATTTTCATTGTGTCTTGCCTACTGAAGGGTAGAAAACAGCAGAGACCAAAAATGATACCATTTGTTCTGAGTGCTGTTTTTGCAAAACTTGGATGGACTTTAGTTTTCAACACCCAAAGAAGAATTGGTTTTAATAAGGTTTCATCATTTTTATCTGAGCTGCCAAACACCAGGGTATTTCGATAAAAGATTTCAACCAATCACTACCATAAGGTTTTTTTTATTATTATTTTTTGGTTTGGTGAAGTTGGTCATAAATGTACATCCAATTTCATTCAAACCCTCAGTACTTTGAGTGTGGCGGGAAAACAATTTGGGTAAATCCTCATGCCTGCACAGCATCCACTGATTTCAGCAGTCATAGTTCATGTCACACTGCAGAATTGGGGCCCATGAGCCAAGCTCGCATGCTAGGCTATGCAAACAAATTAACTATCAGATTCCTTTTTGTTTTATCCCTCTAAAAACACAAGACTTTTCTACTGGCGTGGATCTAGCGCTGTCATTTACACTGATAAAAAGTAGGTATTAATGTTGTGATTCTGATATAGTAAAGTTTTCTATACACTTTAGACCAATGTAAATTACTACAGAATCAGGTCCAAATACTTTATCATTTTTAGCATGCTTGTGTAACAAACAGTGGACTACTATGATGATCTTACAATCAAAGTGAAAGCAAGAAGCAACCAGAGAATTAATATACCTCCATATTAGTGTGAGAGTATATCAGCCTCCACTGCTGTAAGAGCTATCAGGTTAATAGAATAATCCCACCGGCTTCCGGACTATTACTTTATCAATCTTGATTTTACGTAGTAAGTATTTACTCATGTCTCCATCGTAACATCATCGTGTCATCTGCCTTGATTCCTGTGAGGGGAAAAACCTCCCCTAAAATATTTCAAATGAAACAATCGGCATTCATGCAGAACTGGTACACTTCCCCAACAAGTTTGATACAGAATCCCAGATACAATATTTCAACTAGACTTCTGAGCACTTTTTTTCAATAAAACCACAATAAAGATTCTGATTCATTAAATGACACAATTGTTTTGTCCCTTATATAGGATCCCCTGTTTATTCATGCAGCTTTTCCTTAGATACTTGTCTTCAGACTAAATATCCATGAGATAAAATGAGTTGCAGTAGAAAACCTATAAGGGAGACTTCACTTAGTTGAGATACTGCACTTAGGCTCTTTTAAATAAAGAAAAATGTGTGTTTGGGGTTGGAAGGTGGGGGGAAAAACTAAAGAAACAGCTATGTTAATTCAAAAACCAAAACGGGGAAAATTATTTTTATCTTTGGGCTTCTGAGATTTGGGTAGTTTAAACCGTTCCCTTAAAACAAATTAAGCTAACTAGAAACAAAAGTGAAGCTGTTTACTCTTGGTTGTTCTAAGTAGTTAGAAGCTCAGTTTTATATTTTCTTTCACTTTTAATAATAGTCATGTTAGTCTGAAGTCAAGCAGAAGGCAGGACATGGTGGCATCTTAAAGGCTAACTTGAGTTAGTTTTTAAGGTGTAACCTTCCTCTGCTTTCTCTTTTAATAGCATAGGCCCATAGTAAGGCTCTGAAAACATTTGTGAATATTAGTACCATAAGTAACCTTTTTTGGTTTCAGGGAGATTACTCACACATGTAAAATTAAAGATGTGTATAATTGATGTGGACACACACGGATGATGAAAAGTACAGGGATAGATTTCCTCAGTAGGCCGTAACTCTATTAACACTATGCCCTCACTCCATTTTTCACGTACAGGTCCAGCACAGAAGTTGCAGGGTTCCCATCTTAAAACCCATAATTTGGCACAGACCCTCCCAAGCTTTGCCTGAGAACTCAGCTCATTTTTTAATCCTCCTAACCAAGAAGGGGGCAGAGGCTGAGGAAGGCAGCGAGGGGGAACCTCAGTCTGCAGTCTCCCTGCTTCCCTTAGACCCAAAATTTACCAGAACTGTTCTCTCTAAAAGCTGACTCTTTAACCCTTTTTCAATACTGGACATCTACAGTAAGCTGTAAAGTAAAATTCTAATAAACTCCCAAGTACTAGCTTTCCAAATCTATATTTAGCCTAAGTATATCTCCATGATGCAGCTGCATCCTAAGAACAGAGTTCCTAATTCCCAGTGTATTTATATGGAGGCAATGTAAGGTGTAAGTGGACAAATAGGCCCCCAGAGCCTTAAGAAAGTCTAATAAATGGATGGGGGTGGAACGAGAGCATAGGACTAACCACATCTCACTTTCCCCTGGCTAGGCAACAAGGCTAAGTACAGACAGTCAAAAAGCCAGAGGCTGAATTGATGCAATCTTTGTAGGTTAATCTAAACTGTGTAGATTGAACTGAAAAGCAACTGAACAGACAGACATTCACTTCCAATTCTGAAAATGCAGCCACATTCTGGCTCAGGCTAAAAGCTGGGGGGTGCTACTGAGCACCTCCCAGCCACTGCCAAAGGGAAAGGAGGAAAGAAGCCCTCCAAGCAGAGGGGCCATGAGCAGGCCCCAGCCTGGGACCAGCATGCTAAGGTCAGGGGGATGGGGGCATTGAATCCCACTCCCTGGCCCACAGGGGACCCTAGCCTAGGTCCCTCTGGGGTGGGGGTTTGCCAGGATTATCCCCCACTCCTGGCCCAGACCACCATGCTGAAAGGGGGGTGGGGTTAAATCCCATCCCTGGTCCACAGGGGACCCTACATGGAGTCTGCCTGGGGGGGGCAGCCCTTGTGAGAATTTTGCCCCTCCTTGAGCAGGGAGTGAAGGGGTGTGGCCACGCCCTGGCCCAGGGCTTTTACACTGAGGGGGAGAGAGTGGGGGTTTAAACTAAGAGTGCACCAATAGAGATTTTAGGAGCTGATAACAATAGCCAATATTTAAGGAGATGTATCAGCCAATACCAATCCGATACAGCTGCTTCCAGATGGTAAGTCTGGTGTGGTGGAAGGGGAGGGAGGTGGGAAGAGGTGTGGGGGAGCAGATCAATGCCCCCGTCAGTGAGGGAGGGAGCAGGGGTAGGAGCTGCCCAGGGGAGGTGGGAGGGGGCGTGGGACAGAGGCTTGGCTCATGGGATGGGGGTGGCTCCCACCACTGCCTGCACCCCTAGGGTGCAGGGGGGTGACCCCAGATCTGCACAGCGCGGGCCGGCTGAAGCTGTGGGGTGGAACCAGAGCCAGCCCTGTGTGGGGATTTTCTTGCTGGGGGCTGGGCTCAGAGCGGACTCCAGCAGCACTGGGAGGAGGCTGCAGCCACCCCAAATTTTGCCACAGCTCCACTCTCAGTCTTGCACCACCACCCGGCACAGCCCTGGTTTTTCCTGGCGCATGGGTGGAGGTGGAGTGTTCAGCTGGGGCTGCAGTGGGAGGTGGCGTGGGGTTGGGAGCGGAGCTGAGGCAAATTTTGGGGTGGCTGCAGTCTCTTCCCAGCACCACTGGAGCCCGCTTCGAGCCCAGCCCCCAGCAAGAAAAACCTTGCGCAGCACCAGCTTCAGCTCCACCTCGCAGCTGCAGCCTGCCCCGCACAGATGTATCGGCCGCACAGATGTATCAGCTGATACCAATCCGATATCCAATACAGCTGCCCCCAATACCTGATACAGCACCCCTCCCCTGCACTCCCAGGGTGCAAGCAGTGGCGGAAGCTGCCTCCACCCCAGGTCTCGCACACCCCTGTTCCCCTGCCCAGGGGGGCATTGATCTGCCCCCACGCACCCCTTCCCTCCTGCCTCCCCTTCCAACTTACCAGCTGGAGGTAGATCTCCATGCTGCTGGCTCTGCTCTGTGCTGTGCTGCGGCTGTGCACAGCACAGTCATTTATCGGCCAAATTATCAGCCCCATAGGGATGATGTGCAATATAGACAATTTTCTTCATATTGTTACCCATCTGATATTGGGCCAATGTATCAGTGCACCTCTAGTTTATACCCTTTCCCAGTCCACACGGGACCCCACCCAGGGTCTGATGGGGGCAGCCCCTGCCAGGCTTTTGCCCCCCCAGCTCAGACAGTGAGGTGCCCGGTCAGACTCTGGCCTGGGGCCAGCACTCTGAGGCAAGGAAAGTGGGGTTTAAACCCCCTTTTAGGCCCACACAGGACCTCAGCCTCAGTCTGCCGGGGGGGGGATAGCAGCCCCTGCCAGACTTCTGTCTCCTGCTCCCTGCTTAGTGGTGGGCAGTCCCTGCCAGGGTTTTGCCCCCCCTCAAGTGGGGGGCATGGCCATGCCCTAGCCAGGGGCTCACAGGATGAGGTGTGGAGGGAGGGGGCATAAACCCCCTCCCTGACTGCAGAGGACTTCAGCAGGGGAGCAGAAGCATTGCAGAGGCTTCCCCCCTCTCCCCCAGGGCAAACTCTGGCTGGGGTCTGGAACCAGGGAGCGGGATTTAAACCTCCCGCCCCCAACCACCCACAAGGGATGCAAGCCAGAGCCTGTGTGGCAGGGGTGAAGTAGTTCCTGCCTGGCCTTTCCCCTGTTCCCCATTCGAGCACACGGGCAGGACATATGGCCAAATGCCAGCCAGGCTGGCATGCTGAGGTGGAGGAGGGGGTTTAAACCCCATTTCCCTCCCCTCTCCTCCCCCCCAGCCTATTGACTTGGCTGGAGTCTAGCCATGCCCCTTCATCCCTCTGATTGAGCAGGGCCAAAGTCTATGAGAGGCTGCTCCACCCCCACTAGGCAGACCCTGGCTGGGGTTCATAGCCAGGTTTCCCACACCACCCCCTTTTCAGCCAGCTGAAGCAGTGATACTGCTCAGGCTAGAGAGCAGAGGGGTGGGGCCAACCCTGCTCTGCTGAAGCAGACAGCAAAGTCCAGGGCTGCAAAGCAGCCTGGGATGCTGGGGTACTGTGGGTTAACTTGAACCAGGAAGGGGCATGGGACAGAAGTTCCATAAACTGGTTTGACCTAAATCAGTTAAGTCTGATACTACATCCAACCAGGTTTCTATTAAACTGGTTTTGGCCATTTTGAAAATGGTCTAAGTGCACTCAACTTCTGTTCTATTACAGGCTTAAACTAGTTTCTGATA
>NW_017729022.1:94383639-94390518 GCF_001723915.1 Gavialis gangeticus | reverse complement strand
GTTAACTTGAACCAGGAAGGGGTACGGGACAGAAGTTCCATAAACTGGTTTGACCTAAATCAGTTAAGTCTGATACTACATCCAACCAGGTTTCTATTAAACTGGTTTTGGCCATTTTGAAAATGGTCTAAGTGCACTCAACTTCTGTTCTATTACAGGCTTAAACTAGTTTCTGATAACTTAATCTGGTTTATATGTAATTTCTGTCCCTGGCCCAAAAGGCAGAGTGCCTATGAAAAAAACGGATCTCAGCTCTGCTTTTTTAAGCATGCTGTTTGTCTCTCACCTTTTTCAGTTGCCTATCCCAATAATAGTCTCATCCACACCATTACCCACCTGGTCAGGCTGGGCAGGGGGAAGAGAAGACTTTATGAGATCATGACTTAAGTGAGCAGTGGACCAATTAACTTCAAGTAAGGAATACACCCTGTGGTTTTAAAAGTGGCTACTGATTTGGAGTGTCTTAGTGTTTGAGTGCTCAACTTGCAATACATTAAAAAGTTGGGTTTCCAGAAACCAAATGCCCATCACTTCTGAAAAACAGGTGCCTTTTTAAATTATCTCATACTGGCCAGTGAAAAATGGAGATGCACCAAATCGCTAATGACTTCTGAAATGCAGCTTACACCTGTGAGTAAGCATTAACAGGACTGAGTGCTTAAAGAGTTACCAGTAACAGGAGGTATAGGAATTTGTATATGCTGATTGATTATGATTAGTATCTCCATGATGCCTCTTTAAACAAAAGAGAGAAAAAGAAGGGTCTTGTAAATGACTGAAAATGAGACTTCTCCTCATTACTGGAACAGTCTCTCTTTCTGATTATAAATCTACCTTTGTAACAAAGGACTGAAGTTTCACTATGAAGATGCACTAATATGTAAGTTAGATTTAAAAAAAAACCCTAGAAAATTTACATGACTGATTCTTTTAAAATTAACATAGCTGTAAGCATGTAAACATACAGTATCTAAGCCTTATGCAATGCATGGAACATAAACAAAACATTAATTAAAGAAGCAAATAAATCACCTGCATAGCCAAAGATAACATGCTTTACAGCTAACTTTGCTCTCTTGACCTCTGATCTCAGTTTTAAAATGATAGTGTATACAGTTTGGGGTAATGCATCTTTCCTTGTAAAACCACTTTCTTTCAGTCTCATCTTACAGCAAGTAACAAAAGTTCTAATGTCACTAAATTACTGTCATGAACACAAAGAGGAAAGTAGGTTTATATACCGTGAGTATGTGGTTTTTATTTGTAACAGGGCAGTCCTTGATGCATTTCACCAATTTAAAACTGAGAGTGGAGTTTCTTCTAGAAAGCAATTGCTGGGTTATGAAATAATACTGTAAACTCAGCCTACCAGCAGCACCTAGACTTTTGGGGAAAGGACTGGCTTTATGATTGTCAGTAGCTCTGTTATGATTATTAGATTTTATTTTGCCCTTTTCTAAATAATTGCATTCTGCTATTTGTAAGGTACCATATAGTAACTGCAATATAAGAACCCTTGCCAATATAATCAGGGCCAAATGCCAAAAAAATAAGGTAAAATATTTTTATGTAAAAAAATTGGTTAGAAGTTGCATTAAAAAAAAAGCTTGCCACAAAATTAGAGCCTGATTCTTCACTACCTTCCCCTTCTACAGTCATTCAGTTGTGCAAAGGGAAGGCAAAATGGGTGCAAAATGTTCTTATTTAGCACCATTTTGAACCCAGTCTGCAGGCTGACTATTACTAGAGTAGACTCAAGACAGTGGAGAAACAGCCCCATGGGTTTATTGTACTCTATCTGACAATCAGTATCAAGCATGTCACCTCACAACTTGGTGCTCCAAGCCTAACTTAACTATCTGTTCAGTGCAGTGGGGATTCCTTGTGGACTCCTATGGTAGTAAGACTTTGATGAGGAGATTCGATTTGTCTGATCTTAGTTTGCATAGTTAAAAGTGTCATCACAAGTTATAAAATTTTCCAGATGTCCTTAAAATTTCAGCAACATTATTTGACTGGTTGTGAAACAGGAAGTAACACATGGCATAAGAAATTATAACAATAGTGTGAGAAAAAAAAACACTTTCTTAAAGTTAGATAACACAAAACCATATTCAAATAGAAATATTTCATAGGGACATAGTCACATTGCCGTAATGTAAGTCACAAATTACTTAGTATTTGCTATTACACACTGGAAAATCCAGATCATCCATACAGCTATTTTGCAGCATTATACCATGCTCTCTTGAAGCCAGAAATGTAATTTCATATTTTATAAACACATATATGTAACATGAATATCTATATTTCATAATGAAAAATGTCAGGCGACCTTAATAATAGACAGTGTAATATGCACACATTCTAGTTTTGTTTTCCATCTAGTCATGTATACATCATGTAAAATAAGGTTTTTTTTATCATTTTGCATATTAAAAGCAATGGTTGATAGGTGACACAAAGTATCAAATAGCAATCAGTCAAGACAATGAAACTAGATTTTTCTGATCTACTGTGTGTAAAAACTCCTTCACTAACAGCTTTAAACATCTGTACGTAGTGCACCCTTCTGAAATATGTATGCCAAAGTTGTCCGATAAGTGACCTGATTCTTCAAAAGTGCTGACTACCCAGCAACTTGTCCCTTGAAGTCATTGCTACCTATTTGACCACCTAAATATGATCTTATGAGACCAACCTCAGGTACTCATTTTAAAAACTGTATGACGGACCTCACTATCCATTATGTATAATTTAAAAAATAGATGCCCTAGCATCTCTGGATTTCATACTGCCGTTTTCTATCACCAAATGGGAATGTTTCCATTAAGCATCCCGCTATCCTTTTAGATATTCTAAACTCTAGGCTTCACTGTAAATTTAGCTCTACAACAATATAGAAGAGCCAGGAGAAGCTTAATCCTTGCAAAACTATTTCTTGATAACTGGAGAAAATTAAGTTAAGGACATATAAAACAGCGAGGAACTTTCAGGCAAAGGCACAATCAAGAATATTTTGAAACTTTAGGGATTATGCCAGTCTAATGTGACCCCTGATATTTCAATACTAGCAAACATAGCCTTTTAATGCTTTAAAGGGCCTACTTTCTTTTTTTGCAGAGGTGAAACACTTGTCTCTGTTGTAATATTATACTAGAGAAGACGGGTAAAGGGTATCTAGGATGACTAAGCATTGTTGAGCTGCCGCAGCGGTAGTTGGAATAATGGTCGAGCCCCTTGGCAGTGCTCCAGTGCAGAGAAGCCTGGGTTTTACACATCAGCCATTACTAGCATTAGGTGACAGTGCAGAACAAACAGGAAGAAAAAAGATAGGCTAGGAAGAAGAACCAGGACAGAAACAAAAGGCAGAGGCTGTCTGGAAACTGCAGTAATGGGTTATTTAGGTGTACCTAAGACAGAGAGACAAAGCTGTTGCCAGACTGATTAAAAATACCTAAATTACATCTTTGAAGCTTTTATCTATTAACTGACTTTGGAGCAGGCTGAAAGGTTAGGACTTTCTGGGGAAAAAAACAAAGCCCTCAAATATACACTAACTCTGAAATGACTAGATGAGCAAATAAAACATACTCGTTCTACTCAACCCTTATGGAAGGAGGGCCTATGTCTAGAAAGGCTTCTCTTGTAATTGTCTTTCTAACGTGACCTTACTACTTCTGAAGTCCAACACACTCAGAGCTGACTACCAGTATTGGGAACAATTTTCTTCTTTCTCAGAACTCATAGCAATGATGTTAGTTATTCTTTGTTAAGATATCCAAAGCTTAACATGACTTTGAACAATGAAATTCATTATTTGTGTTTGGTGGGGGGAGGGCAAGGAAGGGGGAGTTTGCAAAGAACCCAAATTGCAGTTAAGTGCTTAACTCCTAATGAAAGGTAGAGGTGAAGCCTTATAGAGATCCATGGAGGTAATCCAGGAGGAAACAAGGAAAATGAGCAGGGCCAAGTCCTGTAGTCCTGCATACTTAAAGGCCCTTTGGTCCTTATGAATAATGAAATAATAACTAGCCAATACCCAGGATTACTGAGTTTCCTTCAAAAATGTTTTGTCTCTCTCATGGCATGTTGTAACAGCCATGAGTGACTTTGGGCATGCTAATGAAATGTAAAGCTCACCCACTCTTTTCCTGTGGGCTCCCAAGCTTGTAAATTAAATGAAAAGTAGGTGATTCAGAAGGGTCTGAGGTCTCCTCAGGCTCACTCGCTATCAGGAAAGCAAAAGTGTAGTGCTGGGACACATACACAGGACTAGTCCCAAGCTGTCAATTCTGCTTATAAACTTGCACGTGCACACAGCCAGGCTCAGTCAGGAGATAATCGTGATATACCCTTATGCACTCTTCCCTTAAATACTCTGTATGGCTCTTTCCATTCCCCCATTCTCCCCGCTAGCTTTCTTATTTTTGCTGCCAACCATGAACATACAGTTTGAGAGTGGCTGGAATGATGCTAAAAATAAGTCACCCCTCCAGCTATGATGTTATCTTCCCTAAGACTCTTGCCCTCTCCATCTGCTACTTTCCTGTGAGCTACTCACTGTTGAGTAGTGGGATTTCAATCTCTATGGTGACACAGCTGGTCAGAGGAAAGTACGGGTAGGTAAACAAGACTATAGAGAGTGAAAGCTAATACACACGAATGTTTTTGGATGCATTTATTTTATAACATGCTAAATGTTATATCCTTGACATCTTACTGCTATTCACAGGTTCATCTCTTCATTTATCCTATTCCTATGATCAGTTCTCAACAGGTAGATGGGTCAAAACATACTGCAATATGGAACCAAAGTCTACCTTGCTCTGTTTTGTGAACCACATGACCCAACTGTGTTTTAATATCTAACTACAAGCCAGAACCTAGAAAGGGCTGGGAAGAAAGACAAAAAGGGAAGAGGGAAAATGGCTAAGGTAAAATAGAGGAAGAACAGTTAACTAGGTAATGTACAAAACTGGGAAGCAGGACACTTGGATTCTAGTTCCATCTCTGCTACTAATACTTGTGTGACCTTAGGCAAGGTATGCCAACTGTTTTGGTCTCAATTTCCCCCCTCTGTAAAGCAACAATAATATTTCCCTTTCTCACAGTTAGGTAACAGCATTTTAAGATCCTCGGATGAAAGGTGTTGTACAAGTGCCAATTAGTTATAATTAACTTACTATGATTAGATCAAGGGAGAGAGGCTGAGAGAAAATCAAGAGATATGCTAACTTCATGCACTAGCATCCATGAGAAAGTGTTACTGAAGGAAGCTTGTATGAACCTGGCAATGGTATCTAACAACTTCTGTGGTCCCAGATGAGAAATAACAAATAGCCTTCTTCAGGTATATTCTTAGCAAATGATCTCTTTGATTTGTGGGGATGGGGGTGGGGATGGAGAGAGGAGGGATCATTAGAAAATGCTGACCTTAGACCTCCAGAAGCTTTCCACACTACATACAGGCTCCCTTTTGGAATTTTGCTGACTGTCTATCAGAATGGGGCCAGGAGTTGCCAAGTGCTTCTGCAACCTCTGTCTCCCCACATCTGTTTTCTGCTACTGGTAGGTGTTTGCAAACAGGGCCCATGGTAGCTTCCAGTAGGCCCAAAACATGGACAAAACTAGCACACTGCCTTTGTCTTTTTAGTCTATAACCAATTTGTATATTGGCTACAGAGATCAAAAGTCTTGAGAGGGAAAGAGAGAGACAGAGAAAAACTGACCTATAAATTTCAGATTCACATATTAAGGAGCTATATACTATCTGGGATTTTTGCTCAACTACTACATCTATTTATAGAATGATTGTATGATCAGTTACTATGTGCTACATGCATCTACTAATATACATATGTGATCTATATATGTGTGCACATACACATTTATCTATACAAGCAACTTGCTCATTATTATTGCAAGACTATAAAAGAAAAAAGAATGGTATTAGATGTATTGGACTTGAATGCAATATGCCAATTATAATCCCAATTACATGGCTGTAAATAGAAATTTAAAAAAGGCTACTTCATTACAAAAAGGGTCTTCTGTTTATAAAAGATGCAGTACCTATATTACTTACTGTACATAAGGGTGTTACAAAAAGTAACAGCAATTTCAACATAAAATCACTTTGGGTTCAGTGAGTGGGAAACTACACAGCAGCAGGGAACACTGATGGCAGGCAGCATTGTTGAACTCACCCGTCAGTTATGACTAATTAGAGAAATGATATGGTTCAGTAAATGGTCATTTGCACACAAAATGGTTTTATGTCAAAATTGCTGTTACTTTCTAAAACACTCTTGTACATAAATGGACCCAGTTCACCTATCTTTTATGAGCCAAGGTTCCCTTTGGTCCAGATTATCCCCTTTCATAGGATTAAAAAAAAGATGCGAGGAGGAATTGGGGAGAAAGTCACAACAAAGATTCCTTCAGAGATCTCCCCAAACTCGCTGTCCTATCAGAATTGGTTTACCCTTCCTATAAAAAGGTTATTTCTGAACACGGCCTGTACCTGGGGTCTCTGGAAGAAGTCAGTCATCTGCACTGGGGATACTGCCTTCCCTTGGAATCCTCCCCTGGGCCCCTAGTAGACTGACTGTTCACACCCACAGTCCCAGCACTCTTCCCTGAGTCTTTGAGGTAAAGGTTGCAGAGAACATAATGTATCTTAAGCTTACTTTTTCTGTACGAAATGTCCCCAGTACTAGACGGGTATTATTGTATATTATCCCCACTCGCAGTTTGTACCTTCTTCCCTAGCAATGATCCCTTAACATTTAAATCACAAAGGACAAAGACTGACTGTTTGATTTGTTTGGACACCTTGCCGGAGTAAAGGATTGCCTCCCCCTCGCCCCCCCCCCC
>NW_017729022.1:94365879-94383475 GCF_001723915.1 Gavialis gangeticus | reverse complement strand
CCCCCCCCCCCCCCCCGATATGTATGTGTGTATAAATATATTGGCATGTCAATACCTTTACAAGAGTACATTGGTTATTTATACAGTTTCTTGGTCTGCTGGGCAAGCTTGTTTGTAAATATTTATTCTTGTCTTTCACGAAGATTTTTTCCATGATGTTTTGAATCCTTTCTTCGAGCCTTTGTTAGCTGCTTGGAAGAACTCCACACAGCATAGAAGACAAACTAACAATACAGTACTTCAAATAAGGATGGTTTATTTATTTGAAAATGGGATCACACACACTATATAGGTACATGAAGCCATTTCACCCCAGTTCACTTGAGAGAAGTTTTCTATTTTAAAAGCAATGCTGCATTATTTCCCTCCATTTCTGCCTCTTTACAAGATGTAATTGAGAAAATCATCATCAGCTATGGAGATGTATGACATGTTGGATCTCAATTTATTATTAGCTTTAGTTAGGTAAGGAGTAGAACCAGAAGCCCCTGAAAGGACTCTGCATATATCTATTACAGTCTACAGCCTATGTTTTCTATTTTGATACAGCGCACTTCATGGTTACAGTTGTAGGGAAAAAAACAAAAAAAATAAAACAACCTCCCCCCCACCATATAACATTGTTTAATTCAGTTGTGCTTGTAATTAAGTCATTGCAGGTTTCTTTTTCAGGCTGAAGTATTTATGACTTGTGGCTCTACAATACTGTGCCTGAAGTCTGTGCTGTTCTTCCTGCAGTAACTTACTTGTTACAGAGGTAAAAATCTGATTTCATTAACAGTCTACTATATCATGCTTGGCATCAGTAGTGTAACTAGAGTAGGGTGAGTGGGCCATCAGCCTGGGCACCAACTAGGAGGGGGTGCCAGATTCATCCCCCCTCCCTCTGGGAGTCTGACAGCTGCAGGAACCAGGCAGAGCAGTGGCACACCAAACAGTGCATTTGTGAGGAATGGGGGTGAGGAGCAAGTGGAATGGTTGGACCGGTACTTCCTTCCCCCTAGGGAACATTTGCCAGAGCAGATGTAGCCCTGTGCCCAATATGTATGTATAGCAGAGGAGTAAACAGGGCACCAGAGTCAACTCCCAGGGAACCCAGCTGTTGGACTCCAGTCAGTGGAGTCCCTGATGATACTACAGCAATGGTAGTGACAGCAGCAGCACAGGAAGTTAAGCCTTCTCTTCCCCTCACCCACTTCCCCTCCCCATGCTCCAGTCCACAGTGATCAGCATACCTGCCCCACTCTGGGAACTCAGTGAACTTGCTATGCCTCTGCTTGGCATCCAAATTTCCCTTTAGCAATCTAATGCCCAGTTTGTACTTGCAGCAACCAAGGAGTAAATAAAACGAATGATCAGTCCAAATACTAGTTTAAGAATGAGTGAATCTTTTTGTTCAATTTTAAAGTTACTTTGACAAGTTGAGCTTAAACATTCAACTTTGGAAGTTCCTGAGTTAGTATTCTGCATAAGAGAAAAATTTTTAAAAAATTAAAAAGAGAAAACTGTAAACAATAAGTTGGGACGATCACAATAAGAAGATCTCAATAAGTAAGATAAAAATGAAATACAGCATTGGAGAGTAAAAAGACTAATACAGAAAGCATCTAAAAGGAGCAGAGCTGGAAGGATTTGAATTTAAAAGTTAAAGCAGAACAGATTCCATCTTCCAGCTTGTTGTAGCTGTAATTAACACAAGCTTTATTTTTGCTAGAAAAATAGCTATTTTAAAATAAATCTCCCCTGTGGAAGAGAGAGCTTTATACATTACACAAAAAGGGGTTCTGAGCCTGAACTAGTTTTACCTGGTAAGAATGGTAATTCACAAGAGGCCGGATTTATTTATATGCTTCTTACTGCTGTGCAAAGTCCCATTGTACTAGTGGGATTCTATATTGGGGTGGACAATTATGTGGGCCTGAGAGCCACATAAGGAGTTTTGGAGAGCTGTTGTGGGCCAGGTCAGCACCCCCACCTCCCGACAACTCACCAAAGCTCCTTATGTGGGATGGGACTGTGGCTGGGCAGGGGAAGCTGGTGTGGATGTGGACAGCAGCTTCAGCCTCCAGCCCATCTGAGGAGGGCTCAGGCAGACATCCCAATTCTCAGGGGAAAGCTGCCATCTGCGTGTAACAGCTGATGTTGGCACCCACCCGGCGCTGCTTCCAGCGTGTGGGCCAGGATCTGGCATAACCTGCGGAGCCCTGCTGGAAGTGCAGGATGGCTGGGGGAAAGAGAGAGGAAGGGGGAAACAGAGAGGCAGTGGGTGCTCTCGCTGTTTCCAGGGGCCCTTCTGACTGTGACTGCCTGGAGCCCATGCCAGGGTTGCCCTGCAGCTCCTCCCTGCTGCTTCTGCCACCACACTGCAGGCCCAGGGTGGCTTGGAGGTGGCACAGGGTGGCAGCAGTGGGAAGCAGCAAGCATGCCCACTACTGAGTCCTACTTTTGCCTAGTGCCCAGCATTGGCTGCTGCCACTCATAATGGGCAGGGCCACTTCTCTCTGTCTCCCTCTCCCTGTCCCCCTCACTCCCCGCAACCATCCTGCACCTACAGCACAGCCCCCCAATGTACTCCAGATCCCAGCCCATGTATTGGAAGCAGCGCCAGGTGGACACTAGCATCAGCTATGGATGCAAGCGTCTGGTTCCCACAGGGAATCGGGGCATCCTCCGGGGTCTGCAGGTGACATTGCTGCAACAGTGCATCAGCTGTGATCTCAGGCAGTTATCCTGATCCCTAGAGGGAACCTGCAGTAGCATCCACAGCTGATGTCAGTGTCCACCCATCACTGCTTCTGATGTAGGGGGCAGGAGCTGGTGTAAGCTGCGGATGGGGCTGGGACATGGATGCCCACCCAGCACAAAGCAGCAACTGGAACCACCAGCTCCCTACAGGCTGGATTCTATGACTGCGACCACCAGTGTGCAGACCGGATACAATCAGTCAACGGACTGAATCTAGCCCATGGGCCACATTTTGCCCACCCCTGTTCTACATATATACATTTTTCACCATTCCTTCCAGGTCCAGAGACTGTGCAAGGGGCAGCAGCTTATCTGTGTGAGCAGGTCAAAGGCTTCCAAAACTTTTAAATCTACAATGCTTATCTTTTAGTATGTTACACTGAGATTAAGGTTGTATCGTATTCTCCAGAATTTGCAAAAAGCATTTGG
This sequence comes from Gavialis gangeticus, assembly GCF_001723915.1. Taxonomy (NCBI): domain Eukaryota; kingdom Metazoa; phylum Chordata; order Crocodylia; family Gavialidae; genus Gavialis; species Gavialis gangeticus. The sequence continues at coordinate 94,380,301 of NW_017729022.1, read as the reverse complement.
GCCAATAAATAGGTATTAGAAAAAGCACTAGTGTACTTAAAAGTAGAAATATTTAAACATTCCATAAAAAAAAGAAACTGCACAAGATGCAATATTTTTCCTTTTACACCACCATAACCCTGCTGAATTTGGTGCAGTTGCTATTTACTTGCAGCAGTGAAAAGGAAAAATCAGAGAAGATAGTGTGAATGTGTATACAAACAGGTTTGGAAATATTATGTGGATCTCAAAATAAATATATATGGTAAATATGTGAAAATATACATCTCAATTTAGTATCAAAGAAGTAATATTAGAAGACAGCATGCTGGGATACAGATCACAAATCTAACTAGCTGCCTTAAGAACAATTCAGATAGAAATAAGCAAGAGGGATTTTGTAGCATATAAGGGCAAATGTTAGTCGTGAGCTAGGCTAGTACCTTTTTTGAGCAATGGATAAAGGACTGCAAAGTGATTAAGTTTTCAAACATGCACCTCACTGATTTGTCTGAAATTAATGTTTTTGTAACAGGTATTAAGGCTTTTCTTTTCATTATTATAAATTTGAGTTAACTGTATCTTTAAAGTACAGTTTGAAAATATGCACCTCTATCTTATCTTGTATTTTTTTTACTTTTGCCTGCTCTGAAGGAGAACATGTAACCCCCTCTAGTGGATGAAGTTTAAAATTGTGACCAAAAGGGCTGTTCCTGGTAAGAGAGGATGGATATGCCAGAGTTTAAGTGGTTGATGAATTAGATTCCCTTGTTTGCACATCATTTCAAATATATTGCGTTGGAAAAAGGTGTTATGTTACTCATATTCTAGTACAGGATGCAGGAAAGCACTTGTATTATAACACAGTGAAATGGAGGAAACAAGGTTTGGGCTAAGCATCCTGTTTCACTCAAACAAGAACACAACTATGTTGAGCCACCCTGAAAAGTTTCCTTTTAATAAACAGCCACTTTAAATAGAAAGGTTTTTTTTTCCAAAATTCCAATGACATTTAAAACACACAAACAAAAAAACAGTCAACAGGTATAAAAATAATCTATCTTTTAATTTTTAAGTCACACTGGGTATGTGACACACAGCCCCATCCACAAATACTGCAGGGTAGGTTTACTCTAGAGTAAATTACTCTACAGAAAACCCATCCTGGGCAGGCATGTACACATGCAGGGATTCAGCAGCAGATATGTTGCTCCTAGCAGCAGTCTGCTTCTGCCCACTCCAGCCCTGCACTGGGCCCCTGCAGCAGCCAGAGGGAGCTCTAGGCTCCCCCTGGGTGCTACCCCAGGACTAGCAGGAAGCACGGGGTCAAGAGACACCTGTCTCCTGGTGGGGTCTGGGAGATTTCTCCCTGCCCCCAGAAGCTGCCTGCTGCTGGGGTGGGCTCTGGTGGCAGACCCCAGGTAAGGACAATGTCCCTCTACCCCCACAGCATTGAGCTTCCAGCTCTGTTTCCCCGATCAGTGGCAGGGGGTTTGGAAAGAGCTGTGGGGGAGGGGCAGGTCCCTGAGCTGCTTGTGGGGCAGCTAGCAGCAAGTTCCCAGCTGGGGAAGGGGGGAAATTGTCCGTGCCCAGGCTCCAGTGTTTGAGGCTGCTCTGGCAGCAGGCAGCTTCCAGGGTCAGAAAGCAATCTCCTGTCCCCTGCTGCCCCATTGACTGGGAGCAAATTTGCTCCCAGCTGGCTGTCTACACATACTGCTGTACTGCACAGTAATTACTCAGCAGTTAATTTGCTACTTGCATTTATAGGTAACATGTTAACTGCCAAGTAGAGGAAATTACTGTGCAGTAAGGATCAGGACATATAGAGGGTGATGCCTACTATGTAGTAATTAGCTCTGCTCAGTAAAGCATCTTGTGTAGATGCATTCACAGAAGCTTTAATGGGATGTGTATACTCGTGTTTTCCTTTTTCAGGTACACTTCTCTGCAATTATTTATTTTGATAGTCCTATTTCCCTTACTTTCCTCCACTAATGAAAATGAAATGGAATGTGCTACTACTCTGTTTTCATGATGTGAGTACAGGACCATGAACCTGATGCTCCTGAACTGCATTTCTAACGCTGACATTCTCAGGCCTTCAGTTACCATCTCTACCTCAGTTTCACCACCCACAAAAGAGTGATTACAATTATTTCCATATCCCTAGTAAATTTGAGATCCTTAAAATTAAATTGCTGCCTCAGTAGTGAAGTCCATAAGTTAAGAAGGCATATCACACGTCTATATGCTATATGAGTTTGTATCACCACAGCACTAACATCCCAGAGACAGGTAGTTAGTCTGAAGTCAGGCAGAATAGATTTGCACCTTTATAGACTTACTGCAGAGCAGCTAAACAGATAGCTTCTGCTTCCTGCAGTTCCTTCACAGCATCTAATGAAGCAAGTCCTGTGCTTACAAAAGCTTTTGCTATACATCTCTGATTTAGTTAGTCAATGTCTCAACATACAGCATCAACAAGGGATGGATTTTCTAGTGAGCACTGAGCAGTATTTTAGCAGGTAGTTCCCAAGTCCTGCTCAAGAATCAGTATGCATCAAGACCACCACTTCCAAAGAATGTGGGCATTTCCATGCCTACTGAATGCAAGAAGTGACTCTCAGAGGCATCACTGAAGTGCTCTGAATTTCCTGAAGAAGTCAGCCTAAATCCTAGGTGAAGGGTGAAAGTTCTTCTCTTTCTAAACCCATGCCTACCCATAAAAGGCTTGCAAATAACCATTCTAAGCAGGATTAGGTTAAGAATGTAACTTTATGAACCTCTCTAGAAGTTAGATGTAAATAGCTGATAGGAAATTTCACAAGTTTCCAGTACAAAATTTCAGATATAGGAAGAGAAGAAAAGAAAGGTTCACCTCCTGAACCTCCTCTCATGGCTGCCTGCACAAATGCATGATTTCATGGGGATTGCAGCCCCAGTGTTGAATCCATGTTGCCAAGGAGAACATGAAAAATTAAAAAAATCAGTGACTTGGTGCAACCTCAGCCACAAGGGCAGCCACTGCCCTGTTTCTGTCCCATCGATCTGCAGAGCTCAGTACGACTGAGGGGGAATAAGACAACATTCTCTGAAGCGAGCACTTCCTTTTCTGTATGTCTTGTGGCAATTGAGGTTAATATTTGGGATGTTATATTTCTTTACAAACAAAAACCTGTTAATCCCCTCTTGAAAGAGAATCCTGGCATAAGTCAGCATCAAATGCATCTGCTGTTCTAAAATCTGCAGTCAATATAGGACACTCAGTACTGCTTATGGCTTCATGGTGTCTTCAAACCCCATTTGCACTGGCTTACAGCATTCAGTTATCTCAGCAAGCCTTCTTATTTGCATGTATTACACACGCAGTCTTTTATATTAAATGTTCATGTTTACAGCTAATTTTTCAGTATTCAGAAAATATGTTAAAAGTAGAAGTGTAAAAATTAAATTTGCAAGATGCTAGAAAGTGTCAGATGAACATGAAAAGCTTCTTGGAATCACCTCATCTGGTCAGGAAATACCCATCATTGTAATAGATGTTAGTTATCTATTTTAAAAAGGGGCTTTTAAGAAGTTTCATGTTAATTGTCTGATAATCCCACTGTACAGTGTCTGTTCTATAGTTATCAGTCATAGACTGCAGATCTGTTTAACAGGGTGCACTGTTATGTAAAAAAACCTTAAGGGATTTCACCTGCTCTTAAACCGTAAGAGATTATTAATATGATGTTTGAGGGCTCCCCTCAGTTCACTAATTTGCAAAGCAAAATACATACTTACTTTCAACACACTTCTAGTTAAGTGCTAGTGAAAAGAGGTGGTTGAGACTTCCCTTTACTGTTTCTATGCAACTCCATCAGTATCCTCCATATCGTTAATGTACTACAGCTGTGTTTTCAAATGGGCCTATGAAATTTGGTTGAATTTGAGCATGTGAATCCCTTTGGGCTGCTTTGAAAACTTCAGAATAAATGTAGGTACATAGATATATGTCTATATCATTTTTTTATCTTCTGTGTAGAACTATCCAGTTAAGATGCATAACACCAAACTCTTGTTGTCTGGCATTTCGAAATCCAGAAAATGACAGCTTAATCTGGTAAAAACTTTTTGAAACAGAAAGTGTGGAAGCTTAAGCTACACCAGGGATAAGCAACCCCCAGCATGGACCGTGGCACACAAAGACATTTTGCTTGGCACTTGCACCTCAGGGAAGGGACCAGGGCTGCAGAGACACAATGAGGATCAGGCCTGTTGCTGCTCCCCCACTGTCCACCCTGGCATGGCAACATCTTACAAGTCAAGGTTGCAGGTGTTTTTGGCACTCTGCCCAAAAATGTTGCCAATCCTTGAGCTACATTATTGCCCTTGGACCTTCAACAAAAGAAAATTCATGTAGGAAATGACTAATCCTAACACTGGATTCCTGCAAGACAGCTATATACATGCCTCTAGGGGAATTCCTACTGGAACTCAAACTTGGGAATTGGATTACACACAAGAGAGCAAGAATCCGCACAGTTAAGTACCCAGCCCCATTTATGCGCACACACATATTTGGAAGCGGAGCAAGTTTTGTATGCAGAAGTATTTTTATCATTATCAGAAATTCTATATTTCCCTAGCCATCCCCAGCCATCAGCTGGGACCAGCTCTTGTTGGGAGATGCATGGGTGCAGCCCGTTGCACTCCTAAGAGTAAAGACCTCTGGCAGACCCCAAACTAACCCCCAGCATGGAGCCAGGAGGTAAGTGAGGCCCGTGGTGGGTGGGCACTAGCTAGAGGGGGCAGCCAAGAAGAGCCAAGGAGGATCATGCCTTGCCCCAGCTCCTCCTTAGTCCAGCCCCCAGGGAGCCGTGCAACCAGAGTGTGAAAACAGGCTTGCTCTGGGCCTGGCACACGCAAGTTAGCACAGGAGTTCACACACAGAAGGGTAGGATCAACCAACCCTAGCAAGGAAACAGTGTAGGGTGGTAGTTGCAGGAGACTCCCTGCTGTGGGGCATTGAAGGAGTCATTTGTTGTCTAGACTCTTTTGCTCAAGAGGTCTGCTGCCTTCCAGGAGCCAGGATCAGGGATGTTACAGAAAGAAATCCTAAACTTGTCCACCCTCCTGACCACTACCCATACTCCTTGTTCACGTGGGCAACAATGATACAGTGAGAAGTAGCCCTGGGAGGATCATGAAAAATTACAAAACCATGAAGGCAAAGCTCAAGGACCTAGGTGCACAAGTGGTCTATTCCTCAATCTGCTCAGTCAGAGGCCATGGCCATTGAAGGGAGGATTGCATCGAGGGGGTCAACCGAAGGCTTTGGAGATGGTGTCACCAAGTGCGCTTTCAACACCTTGCCCTTTATATGCAGTTTAACTACAGCAGTCTACATGCAAGGGATGGTATTCATCTCACAGGCAGAGGGAAGAAACTCTTCACTACGAGAGTCCCTGACTTGTTGAGGAAGGCTTTAAACTAGGCATGTCCTGGGGCTGGGGAGAAGATTCCATTGCTGTGCATGAGTCCTCTATCCACAATGACACATGGGAGGACACTCAAGCAATGGATGTCCAGATAAGTACTAACATCTTGAGACACAGGTGGTGTGACAGAAAACCTGAGGTGATTGGGGGGAACTCAGATGCCTTTATGGGAATGCCAGAAGCATGGTAAAACAAACAGGAGGAACTGGCACTCCTTCTGGCTGACAAGGATTTTGATCTGATTGGGCTGATGGAGACCTGGTGGGATGACACATGATTAGGCAGTCAATAGTGAGCGCTACAGGCTTTACAGGAAGGATCAGATCGGGAAGAAGGGAGGAGGTGTGGCCTTCTATGTGAAAGAGAGGTACCCCTTCCTGCAGGTCATGTTTGACAGCAGGGAAGAGTCCCTTGAGACCCTCTGGGTCAGGATACAGCAGGGACCAGGACAGGGAGACCTGATGGTGGGAGTCTACTAAAGGCCTCCCTTCCAGTAGGAGGAGTGTGATCAGGCATTCTCTGGAGAGCTGACTGAGGCAGCTTTCACTAGAGACATGATTGTCATGGCTGATTTCAACTACCTTGACATCTGTTGGGAGGACCACTGGCCACCTTCAGCAGGTCAGCCAATTTTTTGGCAGCAATAGATGATCTGTTTCTGACGCAGGTTGTGGAAGGGCCTACTAGGGGTAAGGCCACTCTGGATTTGATGCTGACCAAGGGGGAGGACATCATAGGCAACCTGAAAATTGGTGGTGCTCTGGGTGACAGTGATCACAAGCTCATAAGGTTCACCATCCACCGTAAGACTGGGAAATCAGGCCGCAGAACAGAAGTTCTAGATTTCAGAAAGGCAGATTTTGGCAGGCCCAAGAGGCTAGTAGAAGAGGCCCTCTGCAATCAGCTACTGAATGATTTGGGAGTCCAAAAACAGCGGTGCTTCCTTAAGGAGGCAATTCTCATGCTCAAAAGCAGACCATCCCCATGCAGACGAAAAGTGGGAAAAGAACCAAGAGACCCACTTGGCTCAACAAGGATATTAAGGAGCTATTGAAAAAGAAGGAAGATGCATATAAGCAATGGAAGAATGGATCAGGTACCAGAGAGGAATATACCTGTACCGCCAGGGCCTGTAATATGAGACAAGGAAAGCTAAGGCAGGCACGGCAATCAAGCTGGAAACTGGCATAAAAGACAACAAAAAGTCCTTTTACAGATACATAGGAAACAAGAAAAAATCAGGATCCACTGTGAGACCCCTACTGAATGCTCAGGGGCAGCTCACAGTTGATGCTTGGGAAAAGGCAGAACTCCTAAATACAGACTTCATGTCAGTATTCCTGAAATCAAATGGGAGTTGTTCACTTGACCAGAGGCCCAGGGAACATGGGGAAGGCAGCAGATTACATGAAATCAGCCCCAAACAGGTGAGGGATCTCCTACAACATCTAGATGCTTTCGAGTCAGCTGGGCCAGATGACCTGCACCTGAGAGTCCTGAAAGAAATAGGTGAGTTTATAGCAGCACCACTGGCCAAGCTGTTGGAAGAATCGTGGAATTCAGGAGTGGTCCCAGATGACTGGAAAAGGGCCAATGTAGTAGTGCCCATTTTTAAGGGAAGAGGGATGACCTGGCAAACTACAAACCAGTCAGTCTGACTTCAGTCCTGGGTAAAATCTTTGAAAAATTTGTTAAGGAGGCCATCAATCACAAGCTGGCAATTGAAGGGATGTTACGAAGCAAGCAGCATGGCTTCATCAAGGGTAGATCATGCCTAACTAACCTAGTGTCCTTCTATGACCAAGTAACTGGCCATCTGGATGAGAGACACAAGGTTGATGCCATTTACTTAGATTTCAGTAAAGCTTTTGACTCTGTTTCCCACGAGATTCTCTCAAACTGGAGGGTACTGGTCTGGACCAGTCTACAGTGAGGTGGGTGGACAACTGGCTTAGAGGCCACTCCCAGAGATTTGTAATCAATGGGATGGCCTCATCCTGGAAGCCTGTCTCCAGTGGTGTCCCCAGGGATCGGTGCTTGGACCCATGCTCTTTAATATATTTAATATATTTATATTTATTAATGACTTGGATAAGGGGGTGAAAAGCTCAATGATTAAGTCTGCAGATGATACCAAGCTGTGGAGAAAAGTGGGCAAACCAGAGGATAGGGCACAGATTCAGGATGACCTTGATAGACTGAATTTATGGGCAGAATGAAATCAGATGAGTTTTAACAAGAAGTGCAAAGTCTTTCACCTGGGTAGGAATAACCCTCACCATAACTACATGATGAGTGGCAGTACACTGGCTGGAACAGCATCTGAACAAGACCCGGGGGTCATGATAGACTGGAAGATGAATATGAGCCAACAATGCGATGAGGTTGCCAGAAGGGCAAATAGAACTCTGGCATGCATCAGCCGACGTGTGGCCAATAGATCCAGGGAAGTGCTTCTCCCTCTCTATTCAGCATTGGTAAAGCCTCAGCTGTAGTACTATGTCCAGTTTTGGGCATGGTACTTCAAGAAGGATGTGGATAAGCTCAAGAGGGTACAAAAAGGGACAACATGTATAGTCAAGGGCATGGAGGGTAGGCCCTATGCGGAGAGACTTCAGGAACTGGCCCTGTTCAGTCTGAGTAAGAGAAGGCTGAAAGGCAACTTGATGGCTGCCTACAAGTACATCAGGGGTGAGCACAAAGTAATACAAGTACATCAGGTGGAGCAACTCTTCAGGAAGGCACCTCAGGGAAGAATGAGGACCAATAGACATTACCTAATAGACCGTAAATTCAGGCTAGATATAAGAAAAAACCCTTTCTCTGTAAGGGTCACCAGAATCTGGAACACACTCCCAGCTGTAGTGGTGCAGTCACCCTCCTTGGAGGTGTTCAAGGTGAGGCTGGACAGGCACCTTGTTGAGCTTGTCTGAGCCCAATAACTTCCTGCTCATGTCAGGGGACTGGACTTGATGATCTTGCAGGTCTCTTTCAGTCCCATGGTTCTATGATTCTATCCTACTGTTACTTTAACTAGGTTTTCCTGTGCTTGGAAACTTAGAGATTTTGGCAAACTTTATAAATCAGTGTGCTGCTCTTGACCTCAGGGCATTATCTGCATTCTTACCACACAGTCATCAGCCTGAGCATAATGTTAGTTTATGGACATTTGTTTCTGCTAGCAATTCATGCACATTTTTGTCTGGCCAATACCACTTTCTGATCAGGTGAGCACCTGTTAACTCCCTTGGTCTAAGATTGTTAAGAATTCACATTCCAATTACAACCTTTGAGACCTCTGAGAATAACATACCCCATAGCATTTTGAAGCACTAAGTGCATTTAGATGTTTGGAAACCCAAATATTTATGAGCTATCCATACAGTTTGTACATTGCCAAATGATTACAGGTAAAATGGAAATCTCCAAAGGAACATGCAACATGCTGGATTATCCCTCTCTCCTTGTCAGCTACATTTTTTAACTAACTATGAAGGCTGGTGGCATCTGTAAGTTGATAAGTGAAAGTAATGCACAGTACAACCCTTAGAGCCATTTGCAAAAGCAAGTAAAGATTATAACATATTTGACCAAAATATGACATGCATTTTCTGTTCTGAGCAGCCTAACTGCACCTGAAAAGCTGTTTAGATTTATTAGGTGCCAGGTGTCCCTGAAACTGCAGAAATATATGAGAAAGTTATTTCACTGGTTTATGCATGCCAGTGCACTAACATGCATTTTATAAGCTCTGGGTATTGGACTTTCCAAAAGATGAGTCCACAGGCTTACACACTTGATTATAAGGATCCAGTCTCCTGACTATCAGCATGTTTGCATTTTCGCATTCATAATCACTTTTTAAAGTACAAATTCAGAAATTCAGCAAAGGTATCAGAACAAGTAATGATAGGATTCTGTCTACCCGTATCCCTGGAAGTATATATTAGTTAAATTCATGTTAATGTGTTTTTTTTTAATGATTCCTTTTTGTCCATTTTGATTCTTAAAGCTTTTAGCATACACACCTGCAATTTCCATACTGCCAGCCATATAACTCTTTAGGACTGTGGTTCTCAACCTTTTTAGAATAAAGGCACCCCTCATTACACTCAAGACACTGCTTGGAAAATGCCAGTTCTTAACCTCCCTTGTTTTTTGACTTCAAAAAAATAATAGAGCACTTCTGTTGCAAAGAACTCAGGAAGACCACAACAGGTCTGAATGTTTTTAACCTTTTGGATTCCTATTTGAAATCTCTGGGTTTATGTTGTGAAGCATTCACACCTAACAGTGCTAACATTGAGTAACACCCTGCAGCACCCTGAAAAGGATCTCATGGAACCCTGGTTGAGAATCACTATCTTGGGACAACCTGTCTACGTTCACAGTGTTCACCAGTGAAATGTATCATCTGTGGCAGATGTCAACAACCTATGTCCTAGGGGCTGTATCTATAGAACCTTTAGATCCAGTCCACAGATGTGGGGGTTCGGCAGCATGGGGAGAAGTGTCAGCTGCAGTTGTTTTGGGTGTTCAGCCTGGAAGATAAACGACAGTGGTCTCCTTCTACCTGTTAGGTACAGCAGTTAACAGACCTCTGCAGCTGAATTGCTTTGCTGTAGTTAAACTTGAATATAAAGCTCCAAAATTTTAGTTCTGTTAGCAACCATACTATCTATGTGTAGCCCTCGCTACATTACATAGTTACTGGCAGTTTAGACATTTCATATAGACAATTATATTAAATCACATATTAAAATCAGTCAGTCAGTTTCCCCTAACCTCCATGGTCACTATAGCAGCTTGATATGATAGTGCTGTCTCCAACGTTTTCATCCCTTGATTAAGTAAAGTGGTCTGTTATGGTGTTTTCTGTCCATTTGGTAATGTTACCCATTCATATTTTCCTTGGGAGACCACTTTTTCTCATTATTTAGATTTTACTTTGAAATACTGTGTTAGCCAAACCAGGATATCTCAGTGTGACCAAACCAAATTAAATTTTGCTTCTTAACAACATCAAGCCTTTAATATTTTCCAACAGCAGCTGCATTTCATCTCTCACTGGCTATTTTGTCCTATGAACTATGTACAGTATCCTTAAAAACACCTCATTTCAGATGCTTATACCCAAGTCTTTCCACATCTACATCCAAGGTTCAGCACTAATATGCATACAGTGTTGTTGCCATTACCATTAGTCTATGAAGATGGATTTTTGTACTGTTATTATATTACTTTGCTTAAAGATCAGGGACAGTTTTCCCAGTGCTGCAGTTGCTACTTTAGTTCATGTTTCTACTTTCTTATTGGATCTACAATCACATTCTTTCTAATGTCTGTCTGTCCGTAATGCTTTATTCGTGCTCTGATTGGCTGACCGAAACAGCCAATCAGAGTGGTCCATGCATGGGGGCGCACTGCCATGATCCCAAAGCCATGCCGAGGACCGGACAGAGAGGGGGGGGCCGAGGCCAGCGCTGGCCTCAGCTCCCCCACCCCGCTCCCTGCAAGAGGCAGAACAGTAGCAGCATGGGACACATTAGGTACTCCGTCCCAGCCCCCTCTCCCTCCGCCCCCATGTCATTCTTGATGGGCACTTGGCTAGTATTACAATAACTGCTTAGAAAAAGTAAATAAGAACTCTGTGGAGGCTTAAAGAGAAAACATTGTGGTGGGTAAAATGCCCGATGTTTGGAAATTTATTTTGGATTAAGTATATATGAACCTATTGTAACTTCTGAGGTTGGAAATCGCAGGAGAGTTCCACAATCTCAAAAGATTTATGATGTTCAGACATGCTGCAAGAATATACTTCTGTCTCAGCTTCTGACATATTTCAACTTTGTCTTGTATAAGCCACCAGAACATAAAAGTGTTTAAAATTTAAATACAAAATGTGATATTTGAGTGTTAAGGACCTGCTAACAAGATATTGATTCTATTTCTTGCTCTGCTTGGTCACAACAAGTCAGCAAGGTCAGTAGTAACTAAAGCTTTTAAAAGTAATTACATGCTCAAACATATAGTGAGGCATTTAGAACGGTTTTCAAGAGAATTGTAGGTGCTTATGGGGAGTTAGGAATATAGCCACTTCTGAAAATCCCACTATTCATTTTAGTATTTAAAAAAATGGATTTTAATCACTAACAGCATCTGATACATCAGGGGTCAGCAACATATTTGGGCAGAGTGCGAAAAACATCTGCAACCTCTGCTTGTAAGATGTTGGTGTGCTGGGGCGGATGGCGGGAGAGCCATGAGGGGTCTGATGCTTTTTATGGCAGCGCAGTCCTAGCCCCTTCTTCAAGGTGTGTGCACCAAGCAAAATGCCTTCATGTGCCACCTTCTGGCACACAAGCCAGGGGTTGCCTGCCTTTGTAATACTTGTTTAGGAATCACTGTAATTATAAAGTGAACTGCGGACTTCAATCCACTTCGTGAAAGACAAAAGTCCACATCACAAAACCACAGCTGACACTAGGTAACAGTGAAGGTCCTTTAGTGGGACATGATGAGGTTAGCTTGTACCATTGCTTCCTGTGTTATATGCTTACATGAGGACTGCAGCCTCTGAAGGCTATATTTAACTAGGGCTATATTTAACTAGGACTAGGATTCAACCAAGTTTCAAATTGAAATATCTTATTGAGGGTGTAATTAAACCATAGCTGTCCAATTATGTCAGTGCTGTATAAAATAGAATATATTTTGCAAGCATCATGGACAACATACAGGAATATAGTGCCAGAAGTGACAGATCATCCCCATAAGTGGTGATGTAGCAGTGTTCGTTGGGAGTAGAGAGCTCCTAATGTGCAACCTGTCATCTTTCACTTATCACAGCGCTTGGACTGGAAAGGAAAGACTCAGCAGAGACAGAAAAAAGGGAGATATGCATTGGGACGTGCCAGGCTGGCTGGATCATTACCCTACTGATGACTTTTGTGTGTCCTCCACCTTCTGCTAGGCCCCTGCCCCTGTCCATCATACTCTGCACCTTTGCTGAAGCAGGCGGAGGAGAAAGGACATGTGAGGAAGAAAGTCATCAAGGTCTGCTGCATGTAAAGATGACAAATCGTGTCCCTGTCATGAACCCCATTATGATTTGTGGGTTTGTGCGGTATTGTGCAGATTTTCTTGTGAGTTTATTTCATTGATATAGTATGTGTGATCTCATTGAAAAGCCCACGTTATGTTGTTTCCATTTTATGTCATCTTCATCGTTGTATAAGTTATGTAACGCTGTCTGAATATATCTTCATGGTTTTGGACATAGTTTAGTTCAGACAGAGGTTGGCAATATTTTTGGGCAGGATGCCAAAAACACCCACAACCTCAATGTGTAAGATGTTGGTATGCCAGGGGTGGATGGGGGGTGGGTTCAAGAGGCCCAGTCCTTGTTGTGGCAGCAGAACCCTGGCCCCTTCACCCACTAACTACCCTAAGGTTCAGGTGCCAAGCAAAATGCCTTTATGTGCCACACTGGCACCTATCCCAAAGGTTGCCTACCACTGGTTTAGTCAGAGGAACTGAGGATACACACTTAAGGAAAAAGAGAGTAGGTGAAACTGCTAAGTGTCTTTTTTCATTGTGTCACTAGGGCAAAGACAACTGCTATACCCAGTCACAAATAAAAGGAGACATTGGGTTCGGCTTCCAATGGGAAAAACTGCTATAGAAAAGCAAAGGCATCTGAGAGAAATGGCCAGACAGCCAGAGGAATGCCAGAGACAGAAATTTCTGGAGGACTCAGTGACTCATGAGACCTGTGACTGCTAATAAGGGGTGGGGCGTACTGACTTGGAGTTATTGAGGAGGCTATCTGTGTGATATGTTGGGTCTCTGGACTTTCTCAGGCTTTGAAGGAGTCCAGGTCCCCAGCAGTCAGGGCTAGCAGAAATCAGCAGGAAGGCCGATCTCTAAAAACACTAGCAGGGCCCTCAAGCGGCCAGGTGGCAGACAGATGAGAGGGTAAGAAACTTTACTTGTCTTTTTGTTCTGTCTTCAAACTTAAGGCCAGTTTCCTTGTATAATTTTTTCTCCTACATAATTTGTTTGTTGTTTGGTTGGTTTTTGTCTTCTTACTGATTGCCTGTGGTAAAGAGTGATCTCTATGGGCATTTATACCTGTGCTCTGGGATGCGGGGAGTGGACTTTAATTAAGTGCCTGAAGCATCTTGTGTATCAGTGTCCCTGTGCTGAAAAATGGCAGTGGGGTGCTTTAACTAAAGCTTGTCAAACAGGCTTTAGGGTTACTATATTTCCAGGTCCAAAAAGGGCACCTGTTGTGTGTGTATGTGTGAAGGGGGTAATATGACGGTGTGGGGGCAGTGACATGCCACTGCCCTGCCCGCACCCTTGCTGTTGGCCCTCACTGCCAAGCCACAGTCCCCCAGCCCTGCTGCTGTCCCTCATTCCCAACCCCCTGACCCCAGCCCTACCAGTGCCCCTCACTCCTAAACCACAGTACCCTGCTCCCCTGGCCATGATGGTGCCCTTCACTCCTGACCCACAACTCCCCTCAACCCCCCATCCCTGCTGGTGCCACTCACTCCTGACCTGCAGCCCCCTGGTGCTGCCAGTGCCCTGCACTCCCAACGCACAGTCCCCCCCCACCCAGTGCCCCTCACTCTCAAGCCACAGCCCCCCAACACCTGCCAGTGCCCCTCACTCTTGACCCGCAGCCCCCTGCCCCTCCAGCCCTGCCAGAGGGGCCCCAGCTGTCTCTGTCCTGACTGCACTGGGGTGCAGTGGCTCAGATTCATGCAGGCTGTGGCCGAGTGCGTCTGGCCCCAGCGTGAGTTGGAGAGAAGAGGAGTGGAGGCTTGTGGCATCCCCCACCCTGGGATAGGGCTGCTGCACCATGCCAGGCAGCCTGGCCATGGCCCTCCTCACACCTCCTTCCCTCCCTCGCCCACCTCCCCCTGGGCAACATCTCCTGGCTGCTCAGACCCTGC
>NW_017729022.1:94329144-94365479 GCF_001723915.1 Gavialis gangeticus | reverse complement strand
TCTTTGACACTCCGGGCACGTGGCCCCCCACCCCATTGCAGCCACAGCCCCTGCCCCCCTGCCCTGACCAAATGTCCAGGATTTTGCTTTGCTCTGCTGGTGCAATCAGAGGCAGCAGGGACACCACATGCGCCTGCACACACCTCCACAGCAGCAGGCAGGTACATCTGTGCTTCCTGCTGCCTTTGATCACCCTCCCCCTGCTCCCACCAGCGGTGCAAAGCAAAATCCCAGACATTTAGTCAGGTTTAAAAAAACCCACCTGGATGGAGATCAGAGGGCTCAAAGAGAGGACATGTTCGGGAAAACCTGAACGTATGGTAACCATACTTTAGTTAAGGCACCCCCGCTGCCATTTTTCAGCACAGGGATGCTGATACACAAGACACTGGGGGCTGCTGATGCATGGTAGTTGCCACGCTCTGACATGTAATTACAGCACATCGGAGTATCCTCACTGCATCCTCACTGTGTATAGGTGCCCTAAGTGAGCGATATTCCAGTTTAGTCATTCCATGGAAAGAGGGGCTTAAAATTTCTTTCACAACCCAAATGGAGGCCACCTGGAGCCAGAAGTTCCCCTGCTGCCACTGTGAGGCCTGGTATAAGGACAGTGAAGCTGAGTCTCAATGGAACAAAGAACAATTATGCAGTTAAGATGGTGTTGGAGAACCGAGGAAGAGAGAAAATCTTGGTGATGGGAAACAAGGGGAAGTGCTCTTCCCCAAAATTAGAAGTCCGTGGTAAGTGGTGTGATATAGAGTAAGTCCTCCTGATGCATGGAGTGTCCAGGAAATATAAACTGTCAGGAGACAATCTGGTGAAATGGGCAGGCACTTCCAGGCAGTAGAACAGAAGCTGGCCAGCCACTGTTACCTCTTACTGCACATGGCTCTATATAAATTTCTGTATGTAATAAAGAATTGTTTCACCTCACAGGTGTCCAGACATTATAAACAGTTTATTACAGATTGCAGACAAGTTAGTGTCAGAAGAAAAAGAATCTAGATCTTGTAACTCCTAGCTATTTCCTAGCTTAAATGTTCTTTTTTCCTTTCCTTTCCTTTCCTTTCCTTAACTATCCCAGCCTGACTGAATCAAGCTTTTCAGAAGTGAAGTGTTGCGGACTTACCAATTCAGCCCGGCTCGAATGGGCTCAGAAAATCTTCTTTTCGATTGGTGGAGCCCATCTACTGATCAGGTAAGGGCTGGGTGGGGCCGGCCCCACCCCTTACATTGGGGGAGGGAGGGTGCAAAGAGCCTCCCAGACCTGATTGAAGCCTGCATCCTGCAGGTTTTGCAAGCCTTTGGAGGCGGAGCCTGTGAAGGAAATAAAAGGAGCTGTGTACCCAGCACACGGCAGATGTGTCGACAGACAGAAAAGTGGTGGAGAGGCTAAGAAGAGCTGCCCACTGGGTGACAGCTGTAGCCCAGAAAAGCCCCCAACAACTCCCTCAGAGGGACCTGGAGCAGCGAGCAGCTTCAGCTGCAGCCCCCAGCTGGAGCACAGTGCAGTGCACAGGTCAGATCCTGGGAGCTGCAGGAGGCAGCTCAGCTTCCTGGATACTCAGTGGACATAACTGTGCACGGAGCCACCAGACCCCAGGAGTCACACACAGTGGCTCAGGTCTGCTCCCCTCAGCATGCAGCTGAGAATCCCAGTGCATGTGGCAGTGCACGGAGTCACCCAACCCTGGGAGCCTCATGTGGCAGCTTGGGTCTGCTACCCTCAGCGTGCGGCTTAGGACTTGGTGCATGCAGTGGTGCAGAGTGTCCCAAACTCTGGGAGTGGCACCAAACCACTTGGGTTTGCAACCCGCTGCCTGGCGTGAGGCCAGGCACCCGGGAGGCACCTGCGCAGTACAGCTGAGGTCCCCCAGGGCCTTTGTTTCAGAACCTGCACAAGGAGACCGAAGCCCCAACGAAGGGCAAAAGGTGAGGATTGGGTTTCAGGACCCGCATGAGGTGGCCCAAGCCCTAACAGAGGACAGAAAGAAAGGCCCTGGGTGGCCCCAACAGGGCACCCGTGGCTCTGGGAACCCCTCCCAGTCTGCTCCCCAAATCCGTGAGTCCCCAGGGAACAGGTCTCCATAGGGAAGGAAGCCCTAAGAGGTGGGCCTTGAGAGATCAGTGATGGGGGGAAGCCATCAGGGGCTGAGAAGGTACTGGAACCCTCCCATTATTCCCCCTAGGGGAGATGCCAGGTCTAGGCACCCTAGGGAATGCCCAGTGGATCTGGCCCTGTGGCTACCTGGAAGGGAGTGGAACTTGCGCTTCATATTTTATAACATTATTTATGTATTGTATCCTTTACTGTGACCTGGGTTATGTCATCTATTTAAGATTTGCCTATATTTACTTGCTGTTGTTCTTGTCTAAACTTACCTGTTAATAGCTGTGTTTATCTGCCTTTGTTATACTTACCTGTTGCTGAGAACTTCTTACCTCCATAAGGACCCAAGCCCTTTTGAGGTGGTGGTCCCTTGGGTCTTTGATTATAGAGCATAATGGTATTTGAGTGATCTGGATATTGTATATATTTACTAATACTTTCTTATAAATCTGTAAATATTGTTACCTGCATATTAAGAAACCTGTAAATAGTTAAGCTATCTTGGCCTGACTCCATAGAGGATTAGAGTGGGGGTTGGCCTGCACAGCAGACCCCTCTCTCAGCACTCCTGCCTGACCACCTATCCACTCCAATTGAAGGGAGAGAAGCACATTTTGGGGTGCAGCCAGGTTACAGAAGTATTAGCACAGTTTCTTTTCTGCCACATACTCCAACATTATTTCCAACAGGGGTAGGGCAGACTTCCAGTTTAGCTTCAAACCCACGTGAACATCAGTTTGAATTTTGGCATTAAACATAACAGTTTAATCTGTATTTGGGCTTGTGCTGTTGATGAACCAGTGTACAAAACATAAGAAAGGCTCACTACACCATATGATCCCAGAGAGCAAGAGACAGAAAAGTTCAAATTCCAAGTGGCTACACAGAAATATGATACAATGACCCTGCCCAGGGATAAATAATGATAGCAAAGTGGCTCAGCAAAGTATCATACAGGATTGATACCATGGGGCCAAATTCTCAGCTGGCATGACTCTACTGAAGCCAGTGGAATGTGTCATCAGGGAATAAGACCCACAAATTGCATGTCTACATGAATATTGATAATAGCCAAACATAGTACTTGCTGCCTCCCCTCTCAGGAGCAGCAAAATGCTGTCTCAGCAAAGGTAGATCTATGCTGAGAGTGAGGCAGGAAAGGAAAATGTCTCTTATTTCTCCTACCCTGGGGCCCAAGCCTGCTTCTACTGAAATTAATGGGGAAACTCCCATTTACTTCAATGGAAGTAGGATCACATCCCTCCTTGACAGCACACCCTTGTAATTAGGTATTCATACAAGTTTTTTTATAACAGTTCCTGGTAGCCCTTACAGACTAATTAGTATAAGTCTTTAAAATGCCTAATTATAATGTTTGCACTGAAAAAGATGCTGTAGTCTTGTGGGGGAATAATATATATCTCCCTTTGATGATCACATTAATCTTAATGCACACATAGATGTTAGCATATGAATCTACTGAATAAGACTCGCTCTTGTTGTTCAATGGAGTTTATACCTTAGGAAAGAAAAGTACTCTTTCCTTAAAAAAAAGAATAGAGAAACAAGGGCAATAGGAACAAAAGCCAGGGATGATGGTCCCAAATGGTCCCTAAGATCCCAAATATCTTCATTAGTAAAAATTTACACTTGGTGTGGCGCTCAAAGAAATGCTAGGGTTATATTTACTAAACCTCAGAATCAAAGAAAAGTAGGGCAGAAAGGGATTTTCAGAGGTCATCCAGTCCAACCCCCTACCTATCCAAACCATCCTAACCTCTTACACAAACTACACAGTCAAGCCTGACAACACAGGACATAACACCCTATCTTGCCACAGATAAAGCAGGGGGACTGTGGTGGTCAAAGTTCTGCGGCAAAGGTTATTAATATATGCCCAAGAGATCCCAGAGGGCCACATCCCCCACTACAGAGGAAGGTGAAAAAACCCCCTACAGTCATATCAATCTGACTATGGGGTAAAATTCCTTCCTGACCCCAAATATGGTGATCAGTCTGACCCTGAGTAGAGATGGCAAGACCCTCTAGCCAGGTACCTCTGGGTTTAAGTCTCACCAGGAGCATTAGCACACCCCAGTCACAGTCCCCAGCCTTGGCAGCAGCCAACACCCAATGCCTCTGAGAAAGGCTTAAAAAAATCCTTTATACTATACATGTATTAGTGGTAGGGGGTGGGGGAGGGGAAATTCCTTCTCAGCCCCATGTGGCAACTAGCAAAGCTCAGAAGCATGGGAAATATCCATAGCCCAACATAGGCATAGCTGTGCCTAGATGATCCCCGACCAGTGGCTGTCCAACTTCTTGAACACCTCCAGTGATGAGGGTCCACAATTTCCCTAGGCAGTCTATTCCACTGCCTCACCAACCTAACAGTGAAGAAGTTTTTCCTGATATCCAATCTAAACTTACTTTGCTGCAACTTCAGGCCATTGGTCCATGTCCTCTTCTCTGCAGCAAGACAGAAAAGGTGCTTTCCCTCTTCTTTATGGCAGCCCTTCAGGCATTTGAAGACTGCTGTCATGTCCCCTTTTAAGCACCTTTTCTGGAAGCTGAACATGCCTAGCTCCTTCAGCCTCTCCTTGTATGACTTGCTGTCCAAGCCCTTTATCATTTTTGTTGCCTTCCTCTGGACAATCTCATGGAGCCCAAAACTGTTCACAGTACTCTAGATAAGGATTAACCAGTGCCAAGTAGACAGGCACTATCACTTCCCATGTCTTGCACATAATGTTTCTATTGATGCATCCCAAAACTGCATTTGCCTTTTCTGCAGATGCATCATACTGCAGACTCTGTGATTTACCAAGACTCCCAGATCCTTCTCCATAGTGCTGCCATCGAGCCAGATGTCACACATTTTGTACTTGTATTTGAAAGTACTGTATTTACTTGAATATAAAACAAACCTCATTGTAAGAAGACCCCCAATAATTACATTCTATATATGGAAAAATTGCACATTTATTATCATTTTCAGGTACAGAATCTAATTATTGGAAGCTTGTCTTGAGTTTGTCACCCCTCCCACTGGTACAGCAGGGAAAATAAATCTGGGGGGATCAGGTGGCCCCTTTGCCCTTTGCTGTCCCAACTTCTTCCCCTTGCAGGCCCTGAACACCTGCCCCTCAGGAGAAGGACTGTGGCCTGTTGGGAAGAGATGGCATCCACTTCACACTGAAGGGGAAGGAGATTTTCTCATCTAGAAAGGCAGGCCTCCTGGTTAGGTCTTTAAGCTGAGATCACCAGGGGATGAGCCATCAACTAATACCACAAGCCCAAGAAATGGCAACCCTGGAACCAGCATACCAGGGAACAATAGGAAGTGTATACTCTGACACCAGCTGAAGGACAGGTTTTTCTACAGCACACCAGGAAGCCTGTACAGGCTTAGCTGCCTGTACACAAATGCCAGAAGCATAAGGAAAAAGCAGGAGGAATTGGCCCTCCTGCTAACCAACAAGCAATATGATCTCAAGCATTATGGAGACCTGGTGGGACTCCACCTATGATTGGACCACAGGTATTGAGGGTTACACCCTACATAGGAGGGATCATGTTGGGAAGAAGGTTGGAGGAGTTGCTCTCTATGTAAAGGAACACTACACCTCTCTAGAAGCGGAGACTGACAATAAAGAAGAGCAACCTGACACCCTCTGGGTGAAGATATGGGGAGAGCATGGGGAAGGGGATTTTACTATAGGAATTTACTACAGACCTCCAAACCAAGAGGAAGAGCTTGGCCAGGTATTCTCTAGAGAACTGGAAGAGGCTGCACACTCTCAGCCAACGGTCATCATGGTTGACTTCAACTACCCAGACATTTCATGGGATAAGCACACAGCAAAATCTGATTGCTCACAAAACTTTCTCACTTGCATTTAAGAGCTCTGACTTAAGAAGTCTATGGGCCAACCAGGGGTAAGGCATTCCTAGACTTGGTTCTAGCTAAAGGGGACAATCTAGTTAGCAACTTGAGGATCAAAGAGAAACTGGGCAACAGTGACCATGAGATGATTACTTTCTCTATCCACCATAAGACAGAAAAGTCAGTCAGAAGGGTAGAAATCCTTGATTTTAGGAAAGCTGACTTCCACAATCTTAGAAGATTGATTGACGAGGCCCTGACGGACCATGGTCTGATGAGGAAGAGAGCATAAGAAGAGAGTCATTCCTCAAGGAAGTGATCCTAGTAGGACAACTGAAAGAGACCTGGGTGTTGTGATAGACCACAGAATGAACATAAGCCACTAATGTGACCTCGAGCAAAACTGTCATCCTCCCAGTGTACTTGGCTTTAGTGAGACCACGGCTGGAGAACTGCATCCAGTTCTAGGTCCTGCACTTCAGGAAGGATGTGGAGAAGCTAAAGAGAGTCCAAAGGAGGGCCACACACATAATTAGAGGTCTGGAGAGCAGGTCATATGAAGAGAGGCTGAAAGACTTGGGGCTGTTCAGCCTGGAGAAGGGAAGACTCAGAGGGGATTTGATGGCAGCATATAGGTATATTAGGGGTGTAATCATGGCCTGGGGGAGCATCTGCTCACCCAGGCACCCCAGGGGAAGACAAGAAACAATGGGCACAAACTAACTGAAGAATCCTTCTGATTGGACATAAGGTAAAACTTCTTTACAAGTCGAATGCCAAGGGTCTGGAACAGACTCCCCCCAGAGGTGGTACACTCGCTCACCCTGGCAATCTTCAAAAAGCGCCTTGACACCCACTTAGCTGGGGTCATCTGACCCCAGCAATGTTTCCTGCCCAAGTGTAGTGGGGGGATGGATCTGATGATCTTGTAAGGTCCCTTCCAGCCCCTAACATCTATGAACCTTCATAAAGAGGTAGAATTAATTTTATACCTATTAAAGAATGAGCATTTAAGAGAAGTTAGTAACTTTCCGGGCATTTCTGGGACTAGTCACAATAAGATTGCAACAAAAAGCTGTTTTGCTTTAATTTACTATGACAGTACGTACAGAGAACACTAGGAAGGGCAGTGTTGATGCTGTCTTATAGTCTGTGGATCTACAAAGAGACTGCACAGTATCTTGGTTAACAGTCTCCACTATAAAAGAGTTGGTAGTAACACCTACTCACTAAGATATGGTGGATTTAATGCCTATGGGTGCCTGTACACATCATGGGGTTTAATCCTCATTAAATTAAATAGGTTTATAAAAGTTAAACTTGTTTATTTTGGGGTGTCACACCAATTTCTTAGTACAACAATACCATATTAGTTTGCATCAATGGATTTCCTGCATCCAGCAGGTAGGAAAGGAGAATAAGAATACTTTTCAGTCTTGATGGATCACTTTCACTGACTTTTGTCCAAGGCCTTGTACAGACATTCAGTTTCTCCTGGGAGAGTCACTTGTCTCCCAGATGACACCATAAGTGTCAGATAGATATTCAGGCTTTTTCTCCCAAAGTAAAACTGGCCACTCCAGGAGAAAAATGACCTGGGAACAACTAGGGTTAAATTACTCCTGGGGGAGTTTCTCCTAGGACAGTGAATTTCTGTACATGCTGTGGCTTCTCTCAAAAGTGAACACAGTCCTCCAGGGTCCTCTTCTTCCCTGCCCCTTGCTGGATTATGCTGCTCTAGCAGGAAGCAGAACATACCCCTTTCAGAATCCCCACACTGTGCTTCAGGGAAACAGGCTGACCCTGTGCAGTCTGGGTCAGCTAATCAGAGTTGCCCTTCAAACTACTGCCATCTGTTACCAGGCAGACTAAGGGAGCCTACAGAGCAGGCTGATATGTGTCCACAGGACCCCCCATCTGTACAGTGTCAGTACTCCAAGCTCTCCACTGTTTATGGCCTCAGCATCTGAATGTTTGTACAAGCAGCTCTGGATACGTTTCTCTACCAGGAGAACAAACTTGAAAAGATCTTTAAATTTGTTGGGTTTTTTTAATTTCGCTTCTTCAAAAGGATTATGATGACTAATAATGTTGATTTTGAAAATAATTTATTCAAACATTGCAAAAATTAAAACAACCTATACAATCTTTTGTAGCAAGGGAAAGTTAGTTGGATATTAAGAAGAACTTTCTCACTATGAGGGTGTGTAAACTTTAGAACAGGCTATCCACAGAAGCTATGGAGGTTCTGGAGCAAGTTAGAAAAACATTTGACTGGGATGTTTGGATAGGGGTGATCCTGCTGTGAACAGGGGACTAGACTAGGCAATCTGGTAAGGTCCATTCCAGCCCTACTTTTCTATAATTCTAAAGTAAAACTCATTTGGGATCTGAAAGGAAAATAGAGGATAGTCTAGTCTATGAAGTAAAACCAGAGGGTGGAAGGGGCGTGGTGGTAATTCTTCAAAACAATAATTTATTTCCCTGTGACTTCTTACCCAGTAGCATAACTAGGCATCAGCCACAGGCACCGACCTAGAGTGGTCCCAAGTGTCTGCCTCCACCACTGGCCCAGCTGCTGCCACTGCCCAAGGTACAAAACATGACTTGTTATGAAACAGCTTCCTCTGTTTTTACCCTTCACTAGCACACCACCTTCTAAAGCACTAGAAAAGTCAGTGAACACTGACAACAAGCCTTATAATACAGGGGTTCAGAGTCCAGAGATTCTGAGAGTGAGAGCAAAGACCAGCTATATTACTTGATTGTACAAGATGCTGTCTGAGACGCAAAAAAACTCTAAATTCAGAGGCAGAAATATTTTATCCACAGCTGGAAAATAAGTAGATTGTTGACCTACTATACTTATAAACCACAGATTTGACAGCTACAACATTCACAGTATCACTGAAAGACATAATTGCTAAAGCAAGATCAAGAAACCTGAAACTAGTAAATACAGAATAGGATAAAACCACCAGAACCATCCTGATGCTTGAAGCCACCTGTGTTAGAGAGAAAAGTGCCCCAAACACACTGACAGGAACATTTAGCAATAGCTACTTATTTTATAAAATACACTGGACTAGCAGAGGGTTATCCTCAAGTTTGTCAAATGATATACCAAGTGCCTTTTTCTGTACCTGATCCTACAATCTATTCATTACTCAGGCACTATTGTAAATGAAGTGATACTTATGATCACTGCTCTAAATTAGATGTTTCATTGTGTTTATCTAATAGATCTTTTTGTAAATGGTTTGTCATAAACCCAGGGACATTGAGTTACATGGTTATAACTTGAGCATATAGAAGGATCTAATATTTCAGAAGACATTAATAGTCTTTGGGAATTTAAACAGTTCAAAACTCTCTACACTGTTGGGAAATGAAATTACAGTTGCCACAAACAAAGTCATTGTTCATATGAAAATAAACTGAAGAAAGATGCAAACAAATAACCGTAGAAATTAAGGCAAGAATTTACAGTTCTAACATATGTCCGTTGAGCCTGTATAAAATAATGGCATTGAGGAAAATCTCAAGAAACATTAAAATCCAGTTTTATGGTACAATTTTTCACCTTGTCCTTTTATATGGATCTGAATCCTGGAAGCTGACAAAGGGAAATGGAAAAATGCTGCAAATGTTTGAAATCAAAGTGCTAAGGAAAATATTCACTGCAGTACAAGAAAAAAGAGTATGGAGGAGAAGACATAACCAAGAGCTTATGAACATTTACAAAAGACCTGATGATTTGAGCAAGATAATACCAGAGCAAATTAAATGGGCAGGGCACATCATGAGAACCAATGAGAGAAGGCATGTCAGGAAAATTTAGGAAGCTGAGGTGGAGGGTATCAGATCTCAAGGTAGACCAAGGCAATGATGGGAAGATAACATAAAAACTGATCTGGAAGGGATAGGTGAAGTGCATGTCCTCAGTGCAAATACATCAAATATGTGACTGCAGCTTGAGTACACGAGCTAGCTCAGATACCAGTAAGGATAGAGTTGCTAGCAGGAAGCTGGGTAAATGGTTGGCTTTGCAGCCTGAACTGTGTTATGCTCCAGTGGTGACATTTCCAGCAGTACCCAAGGAAGCTAGTTTAAAACTAGGTTGGTTTGTCTCCGTGAGATGTGGTTATGCCTTTGACTACAGTTTAGACATAATCACTTTAGAACAACTGTTGAGCATTTGTGGAACTGGTGCACCACTGCAAAATGGGTGGACTGAATGTTATGAACATACAAGTAATATTACATCACATTTACAAATGGGCGGCATAGCAATCAAAGAATTGTCTGAGCTGTCTTTACCTGCCCCTTGGTCCCCTTAAGAACTGAAGGAATTTGTTCATAAGGTCTAACAGGGCAGATCTAATGAGTTATATGTGTGTGTAATGGTTGAGTTTGGTGCCCTCCAAAACAGTTCATGAGTAAGCTCTGTTTGTGGGACTTTGTTTTTCTGTTCTTCTTTTTTCCCCTTATATGTAGTTAAATAAAGCTCCAACTTTAAAACTGCACCTACTTTGGCAGCATAAAATTAGCAGGATAATAGAAAGAAAACATTATATTGAAAAGTCTTACTCGTCATACTAGTAGTGCTTCAAATTCAATACAAGTTACTTGATAACATTTCTAATGTTTGTTAATCCTTTTACATTTCACTCAGTTGAACAGTATGTTTAGTGGGGGAAATAGAATAGCACAAGCCAAGGCTTCATCTGTCTCTTGCCAGCCAGGAAGTATCAAGGTGCTAAGCACAAACAATGACAGAATTAAAGGTTGAAATAGTCTGTACAAGAGTGAAAGAGAGTCTGGGACTGTTTCTAGTTAAATTCATCATCTAGTTCTCAATGTCTACCACAATGGATCAACAGCACTGCAAAGAAGTAAGAGCTCCTTAAAAAACTCATTCAGACACCAAATATTTGTATTACTGTAGCATTCAGGAAACACAGGCATGTACCAGGTTGCTATTGTGCTAAGCACCGTACAAACAGAACAAGAACATCCCTGCCCCAGGCAGGGTTCTCAGTATACCAGCTGCCTAAACATTGTCAAGATTTTTTGGCCTGGCAAAGGAGATTTTAAAGGAAGGATTTGACATAAAAGAGCAAAGTAGATTAGTGAGTATTTACACAGGGTTCTTCCCCACACAAGTAGGGTAGTAAAGGGGAGAATATGAAAGCACTGTTGAAAATATAAGAAGAGAGCACTGAAGAATAGGATTATAGACTAATCAGAGGTGAAAGTCAGACTTCTAACACTGAATGAGAGATGATAGATGGCAAAGTGATAGACTGTGAAGTTCCTTGAAAGTGAAGACAAGTAACTTGTATTTAATATGATAAACTAGTAGGAGGCAGACAGTGGAAAGATGCAAATAGCACCTAATTTTCATACACTAGGTAACTCATGGCATAAATACATATATTTATATTTACAAAATATTAATACATGAAACTATTGGGGAAGTCATATACAGTTCATCTGTACGAATCATGAAACCACCCATGCAATTAGCAGTAACTTAGCAACCTTGGAAGACAGAAAAGCATGGAGTAAATATGGAAAATTAAATTGCTTTCCCCACCTCTAGAGATAATTCCTCCAGATTAAAGATGAAGCACAAAAGAAGGTGGCTTAAAAACACTGAATTCCCTTTGCTTGTTCTTCATGGACTCTTCTTCCTTTTGAAAATGCATCTTGAGCTGATCTGAAAGAACCCAGGTTGACTGAGATTCTTAAAAAGATTCACCTCTTCAAGAGCCATGATAGCCAGTGGGATGAGTGAGTGCATAGAGAAGCACATTTGTTTTATTTGCAGTGCATGCTCTATTTGGCCTTTATTCTTAATCTTTTCTACACTTTGATAAAGCTACTCCTGTGGTTAAAGCACTGAGCTGGGTTTGACACCCAGCTTTGTTACAGACTTCCTCTGTGTTCTTAGAGCACAAGTGCCTAAGGTGCCTTTCAACCAGTGCCACAAGACTCCCTCAGGGTGCAAAGATACAGGCAGGTGGACTCTTCCAACTATGTGTCTCTGTTTCCAGGAGGAGCATGCCAGGGCCAGGCCAGGAAGGGCTACAAGTCTACCCAGCTCTTATGTTTTACTTTAGGAGTTATCCGAGAGCCTTAATGAAGGAGGCATATGTGCCACAGTCCTTCCCAGACTGCTGTGCAGAATGTGCACAGAGCAGTTATACCTGGAGGTAGCATCCCCGGTTGAGAAGCACTGTTGGTGCTGCCTTGATTAACTTCAGTGCTTATCAACAAGGTGAAACTGCCCCCAAGTAAAACTGCCCTGTACACCTGCTGCACAGCCAGTCTGGGAAGGGCTATGGCACAAGTATATGTGCCTCCTGCATTGAGGCTTTTGGATAACTCTAAAATAGGCAGGAGAGCTAGGTAGCTGCTCTTCCCAGTAGACAGGAGAGCTAGGTAGCTGCTCTTCAGACTCTGAAAAGGTTGATACCCACTGCCTTAAAGGCAAGTCATTTAATTCTGTGTATAAATTTCATGTACATATTTCTCTTGTCCTTTGCCTCATGTATTTAGATTGATATTTCCTCAAAAGAAAAACTGTCCTCTAGAGAGTGTGTCTCAGAGTTTCAGTGGGTATGTCTACACAAGACACTTTACTGTGAAGTAGCGTAATTTACTGCACAGTAAGCACACACATCTACATGTGCACATGCTTACTGTGCAGTAAACTCTACTAATTGCATGTAAATATGCTACCTGTAAATGCAAGCAGGAAATTTAGTTGTGATTAGTTACTGTGTAGTAGAGCTCATGTAGACATATGCTCCAAGTCAGCTGTCCACCAGGGGGTGGGAAATTGCTTCCTGCCCCTGGGAGTTGCCTGTTGCGGGGGGTGGGCTCTACCTCCAGAGCCCAGGCAGGGAGTACGTCTCCCAGCCCCAACAGCAAGGAGCTCCAAATCCCCTGCTTCAAGATTGCAATCAGGGAGCAGGGGCTGGGAAATCCCTGTCTCCCAGGGCTGGCTCTGCACTGCAGAACTGTTGCTGGGAGATAAGGAGCTCTCAGCACCAGTCCTGTGATCATGGTGCTGAGAACTCCCTGCTCACAGGGGCTATGGAGCCTGTTCTTCACCCAGCTCCATGATTGTGGAGCTGAGCACGGAACAAGCTTTGCAGCCTGTTCTCCACCCAGCTCTGCAATTGCGCAGCTGAGCAGGGAACAGGTCCTCCAGCCCCAACCCATGATTGTGGAGCAAGGGCTGGGAACTGTCCCAGTCAGGGGCAGGTCCCAGCCCCGCACCCTGATCAGTCAATCGAGATGCGGAGCTTGGAAAGAACTGCAGGGGTGGGGCAGGTCCCAACCCCCTACTCCAATCTACCAGTAAGGCAGCTAGTAGCAGGCCCCCAGCTAGGCACAGAATCCCTGCTCAGCTGGGGGCTTGCTGCTAGCTGCCCCACCAATGGATCAGGGCAGGGGGCTGGGACCTCCCCCTCCCCTGCAGCTCTTTCCAAGTCTCCTGCCCCAGTCAGGAAGCTGGGGCTGGGAACTCCCTGCTGCTATGGCAAGGGAAATTTGTTCCTGCCCCGGCATCAAGCAGCCTCCTGGGGGCAGGAAGCAATGTCCCATCCCTGGCCTGGTGCTTCCTGCCAGCCCCTGGGATAGCAACCAGGGGGAGCTCCATGCAACCAGTGGTAGCATGGAACTCCCCCTGGGGTAGCAGGGGCCCATTGCAGGGCCCCAGGAAGTGAGAGCACTTTGCTGCCATTAGCAGCAAATCTGCTACCATTTCTCTACACATGTAGATGCCTGCCTGGGAGTGTTTACTTGCAAGTAGTTTCCTCATGAGTAAACTGCTCCTGGATCTAATGCATGTGTAGACACATCCCGTTTGGCCTCAAACTTGGCTGAGACTTCTAGTTACCACCATAATACAAATACAAAATAAAAAAAGTGGAGTTTACTGCTGTCTTTCTTGAGCTTATAATTGTACCTTTAATTCACTGTCAGAGGCACCAAAAGTGCAAAAAGAGGTTCCCCTTTGGGTTAATAAATCTATAAAAATAAGTACCAAAACTGAGGTGGGTCAAAAATTTTCAGTGCAAAAGGAACACATTCTGAGAAAAACCATGTTCTAGTTTTTTGAGAAGTTCTACCCAAAACCTGCGTTGAACAGTGGCGTGCTTGTCTGTTGACATATGCATGGGATGGCTAGAGGTTGGAACCTTCGATACATGGAACCTTCTGAGCTCAGTGATGTCATGACCTACTTTTAAGAGCTGAGCATGTGCAGGGAGTTGTTTGTTTGGACCCAAGTTGTTTGTTTTGCTAACCAGGGGAACATGGCAGTTAGGACCGTTATGCTAATGAGCTATTATGGGTTATTGTGGTAGTTTGATTTGTATGGTCCTAACTTTGATTGACAATGCTCAGAGATTAATGACTGGATCTCCATTTGATGGACAGGTGGCATGATTTGGCCATTATCAAAGACTGTCCAGTGCAGAGTCAGCAGGCTCTTTGGGGTCTGTGGCGGCTTTTTCTGGTTGTTGACAGACCTAGGGCTGGAGCCAGGTCTCTCTCGCTCTCTCTGGGAATTAGAGTTGGGGTTCAGCTAGAGAGATAGTCTGAGTACTTATGACTGGCATTAGATTAGTGGCTGTGAAGGTTAGAGGACAACTGGGTGTCTGCTGTGGGAAAGAGTGAAACACTTAGGGAGTGTAGTGTAGAGCTCAAGGACTGCCTGATGGGAGGAGTCATCCTACCTGCATTTGACCTGTCTGACCTCTACCACAGTTGGGTAATGTATTACCCCACTCTGTTCCTGAGGTGCTGAGTACCTTGTGAAGAGAAAAGCCAGAAATCCTCAGAAGTTGTTAGCAGGCTTCCCTGCTGACTAGGCATGGGAGTGCTCTTGCCTGCCACCTAGTGGAAGCAAATTGTCATTACCATTACAGTATAGTTCATTGTTAACTATTGATGGGCCTTAGGTTAATGCAGTTTGCAACTGTATTATTGTTGTGGGCTTAATTTTGTGTGTTGCGGTTCAGATGTTACAAGAATTGTGTTGGCTGGTTGTTGAGCAGGTGTTTTATTGTGGATTTGTTTCATAATATATATATCTTTTTCAGCTTACCTGATTGCATAGTGTTCTTTTTATGTGCCTAACTCTGATTGGAGTCAAGCTGTAGACCAATTTTCAGGGGAATTAATTTACTTCGGTGCCCCCAAACTTAGCCTACTAGTGGGATATAGAGGATTAAAGACCCTTTGCAATAATTAATGGTTGTTTCCCCATTAACAGGTCTTCACCTACAGGTAGCATAGCTGGTATTTTCAAAGATATTAAATGCTTAATGAGCATGGAGAGACCCAACTACTTCAGCCTAGTGGCTGACGGTCAGGCCTAGCACATTTTTTTCAACAGCATGGAAATGCTAGTGCTTCTGCCTCCCATATGGAATCCCTCTACATTTAAACAAAGAAGGGCACATCTACATGTGATGCTATGGTGACGTAGCAACACGCTATGTCAACATAGCGTCCATAGGCATCTACACATGACCTGCAGCCACTTAGCCGTAGTGACATGCTCCCCCCTGGTATAGTGCTCCACTACGGTGAAATAGCTGCTAAAATAACCGTATGCCACATGTACGGCACATTATGGGCTGTTACTGCACTGTGGTTTGATACTTCCTTTTGGTAGTAGGCAAGGAAGTACTAAATCATGGTGCAGTAACAATGTCACGATAGTGACACATGTAGATGCATCCAAAATGTAGTACCCATTGCTCTTACACCAGAGAACCAAACATACCCAAGTAGGTTTTTACAAGCACCAAACCCATCTCAGTATTAAACCTACCAATCGGTTTAAATGCTAACAAGGTAAACAAAGAACTAGGGCTGCCAAGGAAGGCCTTTCATATCAAAATCTACGATGAGGTATAACTCACTGATTGGATACTGCAGGTTTTCAGGCCATTCATCAGTTCTAAAGCAATTAAAAGTATGGGATAGTGAAGATGTAGCAAATCTTGAACGTATTGTTTGGCCAATGTCTTAAGGAGGAAAGTGTACTTGTCCTTCTATATAAAATTAACCAGGCATGGTATTTTTTAGGATATTTTATTGATATGGTGACACATGAAATAGCAAGATTCTACCATAAGCAAAAATCAGGAAAAAGGAGTCAATGGAATCAGTCTGAGCAAGTTCCATAAACAAGCTATTGGTGCCATTGTTGATTGGGGTGGGGGGGGGTTGTTTTTTTGGTTTGATTCCCCCCCTCAAGTCACTATTATAGCTGATTCAATCAGCAATTAGATAAAAGCACCAAAAAAGCCCTGCTGAAGTGCTTGATCTATAGAGATTAGGGCTGTGTGAGCTTCTGTCCCTGACTTGATTTGGATTCAGAGAGATTTGGCTACCGAATCGAGCTGAATCTCCACTGAATTGAATCAGAGGACCCTTTAATCTCTTCAAATCAAATCAAAACCCTCCAACCTGATTCTGAGAGATTCGGAAAGATTTAGAGATTTGGACATACAGACAGCTTTAGATGTTTTTTCTACATACCTCTAGATAGCAGGGGCTTGTGACTGCTATGCTGCTGGGGCTCATGGAGCAATCCACAGAAGCACAGGGGACTCCTCAGCGTGCTCAGCAGCAGACCTAGAAGTGGACCAGAAGTGCTTCCGGTCTGTTTCCAGGTCTCCCAAGGAGTGTGCCGGGGCAACTGGTGCCTCCTGTGTCTGGGGGGCATCCAGGGTCACCCTGCACCTGATCATCGAGCCAAGGAGGCACGGGGGGAGGCCCCCAGTGTGCTCCCTGGCAGATCCGGAATTGGACTGGAAGTACTTCTGGTCCACTTCCAGGTTCACTGCTGAGCATATGGAGGGCCTCCTCGCACTCCTGTGGGATACTCCATCCGCCCCAGCATCACAGCATTCACAAGCCATGCCTGGTACCTCAAGGTATGTAGAAAAAACTTTTAAAGCTGTGTCTGTGTCCGAATCTCCCATTCTCCAAATCAGGATTGAGTCTTCAGATTTGGATTTGGCTGAATCAAATCACAGACAGTGATCCTAATCAATTAATCAAATCACTGTCCCTGATTTGGGCTGAATCCAAATCGAATAGGGCCTACTTCACACACCCCTAATAGAGATGCTGCAGAGCTGGGTTGGACTAATGTTCAGCTTCTTCTGATAAAGTGCTTTTTTTTTTTAAACATCTGTAAGCAGTCTTCGATGGAAACTTGGCTAGAGGTAGCACCATCAACAACTTCAGTTTTCTGGGTTTTTTCCTAATGTTAAGTTATGCAACATTTTAGAAAATGAGCCTCAGACATCTCTCATTGGATATTTCAAGAGACTTCCCCTAACAAATTGCTAGATTTTTTAATCTATTAATGAGATGTTAGATTATAAGAAGGAGTAAGTGTTGCCTAATGAACAGAGAACATTTGCTATAGAACTGAGAAGCAAAACTCCTGAATTTGATTCCCAGTTCTGCTACCAAGTCATGTACTCATTGAGAAAGTGGATAAACTTTTCTGTACAACTGTTAAAAGTTTACTGACTTTTGCACATACAAAGTATTTCCATGTGTTTTTTTTTTTATACTATCATTCCCTTTTGGAAACAGTGACACAGGAAATAATGACCAACTAAAAACACATGGTGAATGTTGCCCCCTCTGAAGTAAATGGAAAAACTCCCTTTGACTTCAGATGGAGCAGGGATTTCATGGGCAGCATTTTGTGGTAGTTGCAATGCAGTACTGAATCAAGAAATACATTTTTAAACACTAGAATCCTAGCAAGTAT
Organism: Gavialis gangeticus; assembly: GCF_001723915.1. Taxonomy (NCBI): domain Eukaryota; kingdom Metazoa; phylum Chordata; order Crocodylia; family Gavialidae; genus Gavialis; species Gavialis gangeticus. Next base: position 94,347,659 of record NW_017729022.1, on the reverse strand, counting down.
TCATTCATAAAAATATTTTGCCACGAGAGAGTACTATATAAAATTGAAGTTGCTGTTAAATGCAACATTAACTCTGTTCACTCTAAACACAAAGGAAAAGGTACTTCCAAAGGAGGAAGAGAATTGATGATAAATAATCTATGAAACCTTTCACACCTAGGTCATTAGCTCAGATTCAGACCAAGTTAGCAGTGACCAAGAAAAGTTTACTGCCTAATGAAATGCTTCATGTAAATTATTTATTTTTAGTCCAATTTCTAATCTACAAATATCTTACACTAAATCAGCACTCAGATGCCAGCCATCCCTTGCTGATATTCTCAGCAGAGCTCAAAAGCAGAGTATGCCATGGAAATCCAGCTTTCTGCTTATCCTTAGACACACTAACAACAAGTGAAAGTTGAGGCACAATGACAAAACAGCAGTTAAGTGCAGATAGAAGACTTTTATTTCCATGCAATTAATCCAAGACTTCTGTGATTACTATATTCACTTCAATTCTTTAGAAAATCTTATACAAAACTCATGACGAGATAGATAGATAGATAGATAGATAGATAGATAGATAGATAGATAGATAGATAATGGGTAAGATCTCCTCATGCTTCTAATAGAGAACACCACATGATAGAGAATAGAATGCTTTGTTAAACAGTTACTTAAGAGTATCCTCTTTATTTTCTGTTTTGAAAGTGAAGCCAGACTGATAAGAACATGTGGCATATGAATGAGTTACGATTAGTTTTTAACTGGTTTTCAGAATTCCAAAATAATGATGCTGATCAAAAAAATAATGGCAGTCCTGTGTACATGTGCAAATAAAGGTGTGGTGGGTTTCACACCCAACCCAACCCTTGGGAGTGAGGCAGCCATGATCTTCAGGGCCAGGGGATTTCACGCATCCTCAAACCCAGGGATCACAGCAGCTGCAATCCCTAGAGTTTATAATAGACCATCATACAATAAATCAATCATACAATTAATCATCCCTAGAGCTCAAAGGTTTCATGCTGGGTATAGCGCACTCCTGTGGCTGGGAACCCTGCCAGTTGACAGGGCGTCCAGCTGCAGGAAAGACCCTGCTATAAGGTATAAATTGAAGCTCGATAGCAGCCAGCTATATAGTTAGTACATGTTTTTTGAGGTCTAACTTTATAGCTGTATCATGTGATAAGTATTTTGTATGTGTATCTAGACTCAAGGTAATTGCACAATTAACCAGTTAATTGTCCAATACCTGTAATATGTAGAGGAAAACTAAGTTTTTATTGTTTGTTTTCAGCATACAGCTTCTCTACTAAGATAGCGACATACAACTTTTTTGTATTTAAATTAGGCAATACAATATTACTTTCTGGGGATCACACAGCCCAATGCAGGGGCCAACCTTTTTGGCAGGCATGCCACAAGGTAAGCCCTGGACCCTCCCTGAGTGCTACTCCAGTCCCCTTCCCCTGCCAGATCTGTTGTTTTGCAATCTCCACCCTGCCCCATCTGTTGCATCTATTGCTCTACTCTCTATTCCCTGCCCTATCTGCTTCACCAATCTCACTTCTCCCTGCCTCATCTGCTGTATGCCACAACAGGAAGTTGCGCATGCCACTTGGTGGCACCTGTGATATAAGTTGCCCACCCTTGGCAAAGCTTACATGTTTATTAGCAGAACACTTCTTGCATTGCCAAATGCACAGTACAGAGGTCACCTCACCAACCTATTCTATTCTGGGCAAATTCCTTTAGCTTGTTCAAGTTGTCAGTTAGCAAGGCTGCTGCTTCAGTCATTAACATGATGCAAAAAGTCTGTTTGAGTTGACAGTGCTTATTTAGGAAACTGGTTATCCCGCATTCTCACATAGAAGTGAAAATATGTCTACTTTTTTTTCTGCTTTATTTGCACAAGTGCTTCAAGATCTCAACATAGATTGTTCGTTCTACGAGACAACATTACTTTGAAATCTAACTCCCGATGGATAGATCTGTTACTCTTCCATGATTCCTACCCATATATGAGAATGCTCAATGGATGTGTCTACATGTAGAAATGCTCTGGAGTGGGATTACTCTAAAGTAAATTACTAATTTGGAATGGCAACATACTGGGCACATCTACATGAGATTACTGTGCAGATAAAAATCTCCCAGCCCCACAGTCACAAAGACAGGGCTGGGAGATGAGAATCTCACATTCCCCTCTCTGTGATGGAGCAGGGGCTAGGAGCTTCCTGCTGCTGGGGCAGGGCAACACTGTCCCAATCCAGGCTCCAGTGGTGGAGCCTGCCCCAGCAACAGGCAGGTCCTGGGAGCAGGGGAGCAATGACAGCCTCCACCAGGAGACAGCAGTCTTCTGGCCCTTTGCTCCCTGCCAGCTCCTGTGCTAGCACCCAGGGAGATCCTAGAGCTCCTCCTGGCTGCTGCAGGGGGCTGATGAAGGGCTGGCAGGAGCAGACTGCTGCCATGACCAGCAAATCTACTTTGGCTTCCCCACATATGTAGACACCTGTGCAAGATGGGTTTAGCTCTAGAGTGGGAGGATTTAGCTCATGCCTACCCATGGTGGGTTTAGCTTAGGAACTGGCAGGAAGCACCAGAGCAGGAGACAGCAGTTTCCTGATAGGGGCTGGGACATCGCTCCCTGTCCCCAGAAGCTGCCTGCTGCCTGGGTGGGCTCCGCCACCAGAGCCCAGGTGGGGACAATGTCCCCTTGCCCCAGCAGCAGGGAGCTCCTAGCCCCTGCTCCATGATCTCAGAGAGGGGGATGGGAGATTCTTCAAGGTCATGGGACCTTGGAGCCAGGGCTGGGAGATCCTTATTTGCACAGTATTTTTGAGTAATCTTGAGTAAAGCATCTTGTGTAGATGCATCCAGTATGTTGCCATTCCAAATGAGTTGTTTAGTGCTGATAATTCAAGTTTCATAATTAGGGGACCTTCCAAAAGCAGTACTTGCTTTACCTATTTGCATTGTTATACCGCAGATGAGGTCATGAGAACTGAAAATTGTATAGATTCATAGATTCATAGAAGTAGGGTCGGAAGGGACCTTGTAGATCATCAAATCTGACTCCCTGCCCTGGGCGGGAGAGAAAACTGGGCTCAAATGACCCCAGCCAGGTAGACGTCAAGCCTCCTCTTAAAGACCCCCAGGGTAGAAACCATCACCACTTTCCTTGGAAGTTGGTTCCAGATCCTAGCTGTCCTGACTGTGAAGTAGTGCGTTCAGATGTCAAGTCTAACCCTACTCGCTAGCAACTTGTGGCTGTTATTCCTTGTTACCCTGGGGGGCACTAGGAGGAACTACGTCTCTCCTAAACCCTGCTGGTCCCCCTAGTGAGTTTATAGATGGCCACCAGGTCCACCCTCAGCCTCCTCTTGTGAAGGCTGAACAGGTTAAGGTCCCATAGCCTCTCTTCGTAGGGTCTGCCCTGCTGTCCCCGGATCATGTGGGTGGCCCCCCTCTGGACCCTCTCCATGTTGTCCACATCCCTCCTGAAGTGCAGTGCCCAGAACTGGACACAGTACTCCAGCTGCGGCCTGATCAGTGTCGCACAGAGGGGGAGGATCACCTCCTTGGCCCTGCTTGAGATGCATCTGTGGATGCATAACAAGGTACGGTTAGCCCTACTGACTGTGACCTCGCATTGTCGGCCCATGTTCATATTGGAGTATAGATTAGGTAAGTAAACATGTCAACAGTTCTGAAAGATTCTTCTAGAACAATGGGATCATTCAAGCTTTTTTAATCCTTATTTTTGACTTGCTGATCATAAGACTTATTTGTCATGGTGGGACTACTCAGGAACCCCTGTGATCTGGTCAACTATGCTTGCAAGAGCTCTGCCCCTGTATCTTCATTTATGCCTGACAGGTTGAACAGTAGAGGCCAAACAAAACAAGTAGTTCCCCAGCCCTCCAGGTTTGAGGGCTGGATGTGAGGCTGATAACTGCATCCCCTAAGAAATATTTTTGTCATAGAAACAAAGGAAGGTTCTGACCAATCTCAATCTTGGATCCCTGGATCAGCGACTAGTGACCATATTAATCATACAATAGACACCAGCTTCTTGCTGAGGCCAGAAGAGTTTGTTGGGTCAGGCCACATTGCCCCCTGGCTAGCAATAACCTTGATAAAATGTGTGACTAAAATTGGGGCTGTCTGAAAGTTGATTATAGAAGTCATGTGGGCATTGGGGAGATTCATTCCAGACCTGAGCACACATCACAATTTCCACTGCTGTAGTTAGCAGCTATGGTGAAGGCACCAAGCTATGAATGAGTGTGAAAGATTTTCATCCTTAGCAAACAGTAACCCCAGGTTACTCAATGGACTCCTATTCATTGCCTAACACAGGATTAGTCTTAACTCCTTAAAACACTGCTATTATTATTGTGTTGTTGTTACAAGCAGGATATCATACACACTGCTAAATCCTAAATTGAGATAAGGCATATGTTTACTGAGAGAGAGCAAGAGAAGTCCAATACTATGTTCCTGCCTTGGCTGACCTTGCACAGTTTGCAGCCTGGTAAAGCACTGGTTAACTATAATGCCTTGTGTCCATGGTGTTTTTAACACCTGAAGAGCTAATCCACATCACTTATCCCTTGGGGAAAAAGCACACTCTTCTTTTGTCAGTGAACACAAGCCCCTAGTGACATTTGGCTTGTTGTAATAGGTTAAAAATGAGATATCCATCTTGACAACTTTTTATCTTTATCTGGCATCTTACATAAACAATGAGCCCACACATAAACTAAAGGAATACAAAATCCTCAAGAACATGAAGTTCTCTTTTGAAAGGAAAGGGTGGGAGGAATGATATACACCTTCCAGCTTTTTGTGTGACATGGGATGTTCCTTTAAGAGTCAGAAGTGCTCGTGATAGGTAAATATGCCCTTAATACTGCTCTCCTAGAAGGACAGTATCATCATCATCAGGAATTCTTTGACTGAGGAGTACTGTATTTAAAAAGATTTATTTTCTTTATGGGTATGTGTAAGGACAGGCTACCTTTGAGGTAAACATTGAATGAAATATCTTCAAAGCCCATTATGTCAAGTTGTAGAAATATTTCCCAGCTAATGTCCTTTTCCTCCCAACAGACAGTCTTACTAAAAGCACTCCTTTGTTTCAGAGCTTAAAATATTTGAAACTGAAAATGTTTAGATAGAACTCTATGATACTGGATATATTATATCTCTGAAATAAGTGGATTCTTATTCCAGTAGCTCTTAGACTATACACAGTGGAAATTTCCCCAGACATCTCTACATCTTTCTAGCACCTTTTATCCAAGTACTTTTTGAAACATCAGTATACCCTTAACAGCCATACAAGATAAGTAAATATAAATTTTAAAGATATGATAAGTATGGTCCCACCAAAATTAAGGCCATCATGCTTCCTGCCAAAACTTACACATGTTCTATGTTATGTATTACAGCAGTCCCACTGAAGTGCACAGAACCATTCAGCTTCATAAAGTTAACCATGTGCATTGCAGGACTGGAGCTAAAGTGAATTTTTTGAGACAAAACTGTCCTTGTTAAGCTTGGAGTGGAATCTAAAGTTCCTGTTTTAAGCACCCACCACAATATAATTTTATTTACCTTTGCAAACACTCCTATATTTTGTGTAAGGTAAATAATAGTGTTGCACAAAAATAAAAGCTGTGCTATCTCAAGGACCCCAGTATTGCAAACCCTTAAGATGGTGTACAACTTTGATCATCTTCATAGTCCCGCTAAACACAATGGAACTACTCAGATAATAAAGCTAAGTACATGCTTAACTCTCTGCAGAATAAATCTAATGTTGATAGGTCTAACAGTGAACACACATTTTTTCTTGATGTTTTCTAAACTCCATGTTATTTTTTATATCTGTAGCTTTTTCTCCCAAAAGACAAAATGCTTCAGTGCTACTGAATTTCAAAAAATAATGCTAACAGTTCACGCAGGCTTCCAAACTATTAAAGATAATATATATGTGAAAAGTATGTGTGTGGGGGTAAATATTTATGTAGAAAAGCAGATTTTATACTCAAATTTCCAGATAGTGCATACACATATATGTACTGAAGATGAAAGACACTTGCCAGCATTCTTTTCCATTGGAACTTCCATTCTTGTCTCAGCTGCAAAGCTACAGCAGTGTCATGAATGCCTCCTCTCCCCTTGACAGACTTACCATCAAAAGTCTGGATACAAGAAAGAATCAGTTCATTCTCTCTCATTCCATTGAATGAACTGTTTCTTCAGGTTCAGGATAATAGTTAGCCTTCAGAAGGTTCACATAAGCTCTCAGCACTGGTATTGAATGAACCACTTGGAAAAAAAAATGTGAACTGGTTCACTGGTTCAGACTGAAGTAGAATCCCATGAGTACTCTGCAGGTTCTCTTTGCCTTATCTAATTTTCAGAGCTTGGTGACAAAGAATTCAGGCAATGTTCTATTCAGCAGCCATACCCTATTACCTCTTATCCTTCCTACTAAACATGTGGGGCTTTGACTATATAATGATTACAGCCTAGAGAAGAGAATCAAATTCCTCATGTGTAGCAGTGACCTTCAGATCATGTAGCATTTACTCTACCATGCATATGCAATACTTTTATATGTAGATATGAAAAATGAAGCTGCTACTATATTTCTTGTGATCTTCTCATTGACTTTATTTGCTGGAAACAAGGGGCATGTCTACATCACAAAGGCAAGGTGCTCAGTTTTGCTGCTAAGGAAATAAACCCCACACACTCGATCCACCTCCATCAGCCATGCTACACATGAGGAATTTGATTCTCTTCTCTAGGCTGTAATCATTGTATAGTCAAAGCCCCACATGTTTAGTAGGAAGGATAAGAGGTAATAGGGTATGGCTGCTGAATCGAACATTGCCTGAATTCTTTGGCACCAAGCTCTGAAAATTAGATAATGCAAAGAGAACCTGCAGAGTACACCCAAACTACCGAACTTGAGCATGTAGAAAATTCAGGTCTTGAATATGGTACCGGGGTCACCTTTCGGACTGTCCTTACATCTCATTTTGGGAGTGTACATGGAGTTGTTGGGGCACAAGGAGTGTTAGTGGGTGTGGAATGTGAATGGAGCTACTTAGCAGTGAGGCTGAGAATCCAGTCACAGAGTTGTCATGTCTTGAATGTCATGTTAAACTTCCTACGAAGTTACACAATCATGCTTAAAGTTAAACATATAGATAAATTCTTGAGTGTCCGATAGGATGAAATTCATGTAGGTATAAAATGCCAGTGGCCAGGCATTCTACATTCTCTAAACCCTTGTCATTTGAGACCAACATACTTATTCCAAGCAACTTGGGGGATAAACCTTCTGAACCACACTGTCTTGCTGAGTATTTCCTATCTTTCAAATTTTCTTTATAACCTCGCTCCATTAGGTATCTATTTCTATCACTAGCTGTATATGGCTTTATTTTTAGAGGGCTTATTATAGAATGATAGATTGAATGGTGTAATATAAAAATTTCCATCTCCTTGACTATTCTGGATTTTCCTTACAGTATATTCATAAATATTTCTCCAGTCTTGTTGGTGTTGCATTTCCCTTGAGACTACTCCACAAATTACATCTCACCATTATAAAAATGTTTCTTAACATTCAGCCTACATTTCCCTTGCTTAATTTAATTCCATTACTTCTGGTTATGCCTCTACATAGCAAATTAAATAGACACCTCCCCCCCCTTGGTATTTATGCCCTTCAAATTTTTGCAGGCTTGATTCCTTTCTCATCGTTCCAGTTTATGCTTGTTCTCTTACCCAGGCTATACCTATTTAGCGTTTATTTTTCCTTTAGACAGTCTCACTAAGACTCTGATCATGTTACATAGTTAACTTTCTCTGACCTTCCTTCATTTGGTCAGCATCTTCCAAATCAGAAACTAGAAGAGAAAGCAACATTTCAGGTCTGACTGCATTACCACCAGACTATCAACCTTATCTCATTTTTCACTGGCCTTTTTGTTGCCAGACCATATTACAGATTCAGGTCTAAGTTGCTACCCTTCAAATCATTCAAAAGACACTCTCTGGGTTTCTACCCCTTGTTGGGTCCACATCCAATTATTTTCACCTCAACATGTACTGGCCTAGATTTTTAAAGCTTGCATGCAGTAGTTTGCAGTCTGCAGTCTGCATGCAGTAGTTGTGCTACTTCAGCTGTACTGGTATACAAATGAGAATAAGCTACAACACTAACTTTGTGTCTATGATCAGGTACAGTTAATCAAAATTACACTCTGAACTTACACAATTATACTATTACCAAAATGGCTTCAAATTACTCTCATCTCATTTTTTACCTGTATGACTCTATGATTTTTTTCATCTTATCGCTGCCTGACAAGCATTTTCTTCTGACACACTGGTTAGTTTAAAGTGAGGGGCTTCACCTCCCACAAAAGCAGAGGTTGCAAGTAAGTAGAATTTAACAGACAAGCTGGGAGAAGGGAAATTGAAACAAAAAGCTCTCCTCATTGGGGAAGTGCATCTCACTAACTCTAGGGGAGGCAGGGATCTTCTGTGCAATGGTTCTGATGCCTGAAAGTCTGTTGCTTTTTAACAATATGATCTTAGCTCATTCTTTCAGATAAGCCTTCCCCAGATATTACCACATAGCCATATGAACTATTGTTCAGAGTAGATTGAACCTTACCACAACTTTTAGAGTACAGTAGACATCTGTCACTCACAAAAAGGTAAAAAGCAAGTGGAGCTCTTTCTGGAGCCAGGTAGGCAAAACAGTAGGAGCCACCAACCAAAATCCAAGTACATGACTTGCACTGAAAGGGAACTATGTGGCACAAAGGAGTTTTCTCACAGGCATGTTTGAGGACTTGAGCATCCTGGTTAGCAGCCACACAAAAGGCAGCTTCAGTGGCTGTGCTGCCTGCAGTACAGCAGCAACCAAGTCTGCAGAGCAGTTGGTGCTATTTTTTGAACTCTACCCTGTAGTAATTGAAGTTATAATTTAGGGTGCCTATAGATGTTTACATAAAGCGCCATGAGTTAGAGCCTCCCTCCCCGCCCTCAATTTAACAGACATTTGCCTGTTGTGTGTGGGGGGGGGAGGGGGGGGGCATGGGGCCTGCATACACCACCCCTGGCCAGCAGATGGGTGTGCTCCAGCTGCCTCCAAGGAGGCTACTGAACTACCACTCTCCCCAGCTCTGCATCCCATACCAGGTCTGGGGCTGTCAGCAGGGAGGGAGGGAAGCTCTCCCAACTCTATACCTGCCCGCTGAGCCCAAAAATGGGTAGCCCTCTTCCCCCTGCCCAGCTGCTCTCCCTCCCTCCCTGCTGGCAGCCTGCCCCACATCTGTGCACACATGTGTCCATGCCATGTGGGCTAGGGATTGGGGATTGGGCTCTATCTGTGGCCAGGCAGCTGGCTGGTGATCATGGGCTGTGCCACGGTGGTGCCTGGCTTAGGTGGATCTGGCCCACCTGGATCTGTTTCTTTTATGGGGTGAGAACTCCACCCAAGCCCAGAACACCTGGGAATAACCTTCCTGCTCCTCCCGTGCATGCAGGCATGGGTGGGGTGTGTTGCCCCGCTTGTGTGCTCAGTTGCTTGGATTTGAGCAAGCTCCTCAGGTTAAGAATGTACAAAGTGGTGGTGATCATGCTGGAGCTACAGCGAGCAAGGGGGGCAATACCCGGAGCTGGATCCAGCAGCCTCTCCCCACCCCTCTCCTGCCACCCCAGGATCTTGCAGTTGGAAAGGAGCTGGGCTGCCCACTCAGTTGGGGACTGGGGATCTTGTTTGTAGCAGGGAATTGGTGTTTTCTCCTGTGCAGCTGTTTTGTTTGGCCAGAGACATTCTCTTATTTAGATGGCAAAAACTGAACATTGGAAGATGGTCCCTCAGTTAAATTAGAGCCAGGCAAAGGATGTGTGGAGAGGTTGCCTACCATTCCACAGTTAAAGTTTAGTATTAAATTTTCTCATTTGCTATATGTCTGTATTTATTGAACCTGGTGATGGCTTCATGATGTCAGGAGTGGGGAATGAGAAAGAACTTGAAGGAATTTGAGATCCAAACTGAGACAGAAGTTAGAAACTGATAATAAGTGAAGCAACACTTGTTGCTTATTTAGTCTAGATAAAAGGAGATTGAGAGGGGACTTAATAGCAGGCTTCAACTACCTGAAGCAGGTTCCAAAGAGGATGGAGTTAGACTGTTCTTAGTGTTGGCAGATGACAAAACAAGGAGCAATGGTCTCAAGTTGCAGCAAGGGAAGTTTAAGTTAGATACAAGGAAGAATTTTCTCACAAGGAGAGTAGTAAAACACTGGAGCAGGTTACCCAGAGAGGTGGTAAAAGCTCCATCCTTGGAGGTTTTCAAGACCCAGCTAGACAAAGCTTTGGCTGGGATGAACTAGTTGGGGACAGTCCTGCTTTGAGCAGGGGGTTGGACTAGATGACCTCCTCAGGTCCCTTCCAACACTGACCTTCTATCATTCTAACACAGCCACATGGAAGGAAAAGAGCCTCTCTGTAAGGGATCTTCCTGTACACTTAGGCTAAGTACAGACAGTTAAAAAGTATGAGACTGAATTGATTCAGCCTTCGCAGGTTAGCCTAAGCTGCGTAGATAGAACTGATAAGCAAGTGAACTTTTGATTCTGGAAATGCAGCCACATGCCTGCAGTAGCCCAGGCAAGAAGATGGGGGGGATGAGGGGTGGCTAATGCACGCCTTCCTGCTTGGCTGAAGCAGAAATCTTGGGCCAAGGCTAGCCCGCCCACCCTTCAAGGGGGAGGTGCACAGCATCCTGGGATGGTGGGGGACTGTGAGTTAACTTTAATCTGGAGGGGATCTGGGACAAAAATTCAATAAGATGATTTAACCTAAATCAGTTAAGTTTGATAATCCATCCAGGTTTATCTTAAACTGGTTTTGGCCAGCAAAACAATTTATGTGCACTAAACTTCTGTTATGTTACAGATTTGAACTGGTTTCCAATCATTTATCCCAGTTCATGTGTAATTTGTGTTCCTAGCATTGTAAATGGACAGCTGGTCATGGAAGTACTGCAACCTCCACCGGCTTTTGTACTGCCAGGCGATACAGCAGAGGACTGAGGGTATTAAGACAAAGTTTGAGTAGTACCTAGCAGCCACAGGGCTAAAGAGAAAAATGGCAAACTCAAGTCAACTATCTTCTTGTATATTGTGGGGGAGAAAACCATGGCAGTTTATGACATGTTTACCTTCAAAGAAGGCCAAACTATGTAGTTAAGTATATTACTGTTCAAATTTAAGGAGTACTGAATACCAAAAAAGAGAGTGAGACCCTTGAAAGACATGCAGGCAAACAACAGGAGGAAGCACAGACCAATGTCTAAGTAACTACAGAGATGAAGTAAGAACTGTTGCTTCTGGGAACTTGATGGAATCTCTGATGAGAGATAGGAATATCTGTGACATAGCCTTTCATGTAATGCTGTGTCTGCAATCACATGAGGGAGACTTGCCCCTAGAAAAAACTGTCCAAATGTGTAGGGCAGCAGAACTGTGAAGCAGAACTGCAGCTTTTTGGGGGGCAGGCTAGGCCAGACACAGGCTCACCACTGCTGCTGACTGCTCTGGAGCCAGAGCTATCTCCCAGGAGGGGGAGGAAAGCACAGGCATGCAGACAGTGGGGGCAGGCACTGGCATGGGGCAGGTGGAGAAGCATGGGGGAAAGTGACAGGAGGGCAATGACAAGCACACGTTGCCTCTCTCCACTGCTTTGGGGGGACAAATTTAAGACAACTCCCCAGTAATTAGATGCTACACTTGGAAACATACAACAAATTTATAGTTTTTCCATGTATACAATCTAATTACTTGGGGGTCTTAAATTTGAAGCTATCTTGGTTTCAGGTAAATATAGTATTAGAGCCAGAAAGGCAGCAGAGACTAAGCACTGTCAGGGAAAGGGGCAGTGGGGACAGTTATAATTAGGAAACTGTAGCAGAATTGGGCTCCAGGGGTAACTGTGATGCTCCCTGGTGGCAGTGAGTTCCTGTCCAGCTCAGTCTCTAAGAAATTTTCCTTGACTTCTCTCCTGCCACACCTTGTTTTTATTAATAGACTGAAAAGGGAGGTGGCCCACGGGTTTTAGAGTATGCCTTGATTTATTCCTGCCAACAGATCCTATCTCTCTCTAATCCCGCTGATTGCACTGATCACTCCCTTTAGGTGGGCCCTTCTGGCCCAAAGCACCCATTACCTTATGGGCTAATCACAGCCTCCAAACCTCCCCGACAGTCATGCCTACACCCTGCAGGTGTTTTGCATCATCAATCAAGTGGGGCACTTGTCCCTGAACCACCAGGCCGCCTCAAGTCTTTACTCCTTTGTTGAGCCTTGACGTTCCTGGCTTCTTCCCCTCTCCTCTAGATAGGCCCTTAGCCAAGGCCCATGTTCTGGACCTGGCATCTAAGTTTCAGCTCCTTATCTTGTTCTCTAAGGCCTTTCTCTCATCCCTGCTCAGGCTCCAGGTCCTCTGGCCCCAAGCTCTGCCACTCTCTGGGCTCTTTCCACATTTCCTTGGCAACTCTGGGATCCCTAGCCCCTGCCTGCATCTTGAGCATCTTGACGCCTGGCAGGACTCAAGACAGCCACATGCCTCTTGGGCACTAATAGGACCTCCAAACCACCCCTTTTGAGTCCTACCTAACCTATCGCTGTAAAACTCTAGCCCAAAATAAGCCCTCTGGCTACAACACAACTTCCCAACTAGGTCTAAGCACAAGCCCCAGCTCCTGGGCTGCATCACTTAGCTCCCCCTTAACTGGAGTCCCTATCCCCCTGCAAGTCATCAACATCCTACTTGCATTACTCCCCAGGATAGTCCGGGTGTCAGCCAAGTGCTACTCTACAGGTGCTCTTGTGCCCTGGAGCTCTTCCTTCAGCAGCTCCCAGAGCCAGACTGATTGCTTTGGCTCAGGTCCTAGGTTTACACGGCTGGGAGCCAACCGTGTCCCCTTTTGGTGGTGTGACTGCCTGAGCTGCCACAGGTTATTCCTGATGTAGCTTGCCAGCTCAGTCCCAGGGAAACTTACTGCTGCTGGCCTCTGCTGTAATAATGGTTTGTAGTAGGTAAATCCCCAGGTACTTGTAAATCCCCAGGTACTTATTATGCTACTGGTGTTTCCTAGGAACTGATATAACCAACTCAAGAACAAGAGCTCTGATTGGTGGAGCTGTGAAACCAGCACTGAGAAACACCAAAGACAGAGATGCCGAGAAAGCAACTGGAACAAGCACTAAGACCATGGCCCTTAAGCAAAAATTAGAAAGTTTTTGCGCATGCTTGTAGGTAGAAAGAGGCTTGGTGGTACAAAGAAGGAAATTATTTTTATGTTTGTTTTCTGTGCTGTTCAGGGAAACAGGACGTTGTACATTCCTTGTAAATAAACAAGACTGCATCAAACAAATACCCCTTTCTATCTTCAACCTTTCATCCTAGTGGAAATAATCCACAATGCCCCATTCTGGTCAGATAGAAGTAATTAATATTAATGAAAAAAATATATACAGTATACTCCACTTCAACATGCTGCACTGTAACAACATGTTAACAAGAGATTATAGTAGGAACATAAACCTCAGTGAATCTGCATGCTGCAAACTGCAACATGAAATAAATATGTACTGTCTGGTTCTATGTTTTTACCGCTTAACTACTTACAGAAAGGCAAATGCAAACCTCTAATTAAAACTTTACAAATGGGCTTCCTAAAATTACCATCACTTACTTCTGCCTCTGAGCATCTGGATTTCTTTGATGTACAAGGCACTCAAATACCTGGAATAACAAGCAAAACAAAAAATAAACACTAATCATTTGAAAATGTTTCGGTAAGCAAAAAATCATCAAAAACATTAATAACAACCTCACTTGGTCTTTGAACAGGCAAAAGTCCCATGACGGTCAATGGGTCTGCTTGCATACATAACCCCAACTGCTTTCCTAGATTTGATGCTTGACAACTTGAATGGGTAAATCCAATGCCTTACAGGCTCCCTCCATTGCTATTGCAGGCATATGGTTAATAGGTAGCTGAATCAAGCTTGTCTAATTGTATTACTATTACTATTTGTACTGTGGTAACACCAAGAACCCAGAAACTCTGACCAGAATCCCCCTGTTCTTCACAAGCTCCTTACCTCACGTTGTGACTCTCAGAACAAAAAAGTTACATACTCCCCATTACCTCTGACACTGGCTCTTTCTTAATTATGAATCCTTTACCTTCACAAGAAAAATATTATTACCCCTTCAGATAGCATTAGTTCTGCCACTGGCCTGTGAAAGTGATATATTAAAAAAGCAATACCAAGCATTAATCTAAGCAAAGGATGTACAACATCTTGCAGCAAAACTGCATATAAATACAGGTTCTAAACTACCACTTCACAGAAAAAATAAAGCATGCAAAAGCAGAAAGTTCAAGAGATCTATACAATGTTAGCTGCAGGGGAATTACAATCTTCATAACTCTGATCTTTGCTTGCCTGTGTGGAAGAATAGGTCTCTTGCCATAGCTTCTCTCTGCCTCCTTTTGGTTATGATTTTTCAACACAGTCTAGAGCAGGTGAGTCAAACTCTTCCCCCTGCCGCCCGGCCAAATCTTGACTGCAGGACTCCTCCTGGACAAAATGGTGCCCTGGGTGAACTTAGATTTTGGTGCACCCCCATATTTTGGTACCATGCCCCTGTATTTTAGTGCTTCCCCTCCCCCCAAATCAGTGCTGCTGCTGCAGACACAAGCAGAGGCAGAAGCATGGGGTGCAGTCCACTGTGGAAGTGGAGTTGAATAGTGTGCCAGGCAGACGGGTGGGCAGGAGCAGGCACCATCCCACCTGCACATGTCTGGCCTGGCTCCTCCTAAGCAGCAGCTAGAGACAGGGGTTGAGCTGGGCTGGGCACTGCTGGGAGAATGGGCTGCTCATACATGTGTGTGTGTGTGTGTGTGTGTGTGTGTGTGTGTGTGTGTATAGAACCCCCTGACTGTGGTGCCCTGAGCAGTTGGCCATATCTCTCACTAAGGCCACCTATGGGGTAAAGTGAGCAATGGCAGCAGTCACAAGGGCTGTGGCCTTGGACTGAGTCTTTGGTTTGGGCACTTATCCTGGCCAGCCACCTCCCAACTGACCATCCACCTGCTCTCTATCGGAGTGGTCAGTCAGGATCAGTTGACCCTACACTTTCCAACACTATGCTTTCTACGTGTCTTTTCGTGTTCTCTCTATATATCTAGTCTATAAAGGTGCATATCAACCCTGCCTTCCAACTGAAGTTAGATTAGCACAGCTAACTACCTCTCCCCATGCTTCCTACCATATAAACAGGAACAGGAAGTGTCTGGGCAACAGGGCTCAATCTGAACTCAGATTGCCTTACTGGTTCCTTCCAGCTTGTCCCTGGATCTTACTCTCTGATCTCCTGGCTTCTTGACCCAACTCACCCTTTGGCTAGGGACAGGCATTCAAAAAGCCTGAGCCTGAATTGATTCAGTCTTTGCAGGTTAGTCTAACCTGACTAGGCTGAACTGGTTTGAAACTGGACAGGAAATCTAGGCACATGCCTGCAGTGGCTCATGCTAGAAGCCCAGGGGCACTAGAGCAGCCCTCCTTTCCCTTCTTCAGGGAGCTGAGCTGAGTGGGGTGTGGCCAGGCCCTGGCAGGACTCTCTCATTAGGGAGGTCTGTCTGCATGGTCCCAGGCTTTTCCCCACTCACTGCTCAAGGGGCAGGAGTGTTGCTAGCCCCCTGCCCTGGGCTAGCACTCTGAGACCAGGGGCGGTGGGGAGGGGTGTGCAGTGCATGCATCTGCTGGTGATAAGGAGCTTTTCAATCTCCCTCCCTGCTTTGTCATACTATCTGCAGCAAACTGACAGGTGAGCAAGCCAGCCAGGGTGGCTGATACCATTCTTTATCATCCAATTAGCAAAACAATAGCCTCTCTCCACATTATTTCAAACTTCTTAAACAGTTTACTGGCTGACCCATTGGTTAGCTCCAAAAGCCCTAAGTGGTCACTGTTCTGTCTGTCTATCTCAATGAAATTGGACATAGACACTTCTCAGCATTAGCTAGCATACCACATGCTGGCTATGGTCTCTGATATGGCAGAGAGGAGGAAAGGATCTCTGCTTAAGCAGCGAGGCAGGAGGGAGGGGGACACAGGGAAGCTAGCAGACCCTGCTGTGCCTGCAAGTCTGTGGTGAGCTCCAGCAAGAGAACAAAGGGGAGGGGCCAGCCCTGCTGTGGAGCAGAGAGCCTTGCCCTGCCCAGCCCAGAGAGCATGCTGGGATGCCGGGGGACTCTGATTTAACTTAAACCAGCAAGGGGTCTGGGACATGGGACAGGCATTGCATAAACCGGTTTGAGTCAAATCAGTTAAGTCTGATACTACATTCAACCAGGTTTATCTCAAACCAGTTTCAGCCATTTTAAAACTGGTTTATGTACACTGAACACCTGTTCTGTTACAGATTTAAACCAGTTTCTGATCACTTAAACCAGTTTGTATGTAATGTCTGTCCCTGGCCTTTGACTCTGCACTCTCTCTGATTCTTTGGCTTCCTTACTTGGCTTGTCCCTAGACCCTGCTCTCTGTTTGATCTCTTGGGTTCTCAACCCAGCTTGCCCTCTGATTCTACACTTTGCCTGGCCATCTAGCTTCCTAACTCAGCCTGTTCCCAGAACCAGTTTTAGACTGATCACCTTTGCTAACCTGGCATGGGTTAGTGCATCCATTGCTTGCCCCTCACTGATGATAAGCATCTCCAATGGGACTCTGTACCATGGATTTTGGTGGTGGGCCCCACCACAAATTTCCAGTTCCTATGGGAGCCCTGCAGGGCAGATAACATGGCTCTGCAGGCTACATCTGGCCCACAGGCTGGCTTTTGACACCCTTGGTCTAGAGTATGCATTATGCACTGAAACTAAATCTCCTAAATCCTCCTTACTACTTAAAAAATCTCAATCATCTTCTCTACAGAAAAACTAGTTTTTGCCTCAGGTGAGGATGGCAGGGGAAGCGAAGTAGGAAGAATCATCCTTGTGCCTTCCCCTCCCTTACCTTTGCTCATTCTTACTACTGAGTATAGCTGTGAACAATACAGTTCAGCCAGAGAAGTAAATTACTTTCATACCTCCCCCTCCCTCAGTCAAAAAAATAGTGTCCATTATTTTAAATATTCAGACATTATGTCTGAGATGCACTACACCTACCAGTAAGTGATATGCTGCTGTTTTACTTGCCAAGTATTTTTCATTTTGGATACCCTGTCTCAGTGGCAAGATTTCTAATTCCATGCTTTTGCCTAGTGTTTTGTCAAAATGTTACTACCTAGCACAAAAGAGCTGACAAATGTTTCTGCACATCTTGTTGACTAACCTTGGGTCAGGGACTGCCCTTTTGTTCTGTCTCTGTATAACATGGTAGCACAATGGGATTCTGATCCTTAACTGGGATTTCTAGGTCATGTCTATATAGCATCCCTTCTGATCGTAGAATCACCCTTAAGAAAAGAAGCCCCACCAACCTGCTTCCAGCTGGGGCCATCACACATCTGTGACTCAGTAAATCAGACAGCCTGGGAGCACCCTGAAACAGCTCAGAGCAGCCCCAAGGGGTTGGACCTTGTCCCTGCCTAACTGGCAGTCTCTGATGCACCTGAAAATGACCAGGTAGGTGGTGCTTATTTTCATCATGGGGGTCACAGGGGTGGGAGGGAAGCCATTATTCATTCCTTGACATGCCACTAGGTCCCACCACAGCACAAAATGAAATAACTTGGAAAACATTGTAAAAAGTAAGGCACTAAATGCCGGCTCACTCCAATTGCAATTTTTTAAAATTATAACCAATAATCATAAAAGTTTTAGTCACTCATTTCACTGCAAGGCCTCATATAACTCAAGTGCTACTATGGAGCCTCTGTGTTTATTATACATGCCAGTGCTTTCCCTCCCAAAGGATACAGACCTAGAAATATGAATGTTTTCTTAACAAGGCCCAATTTTTTTATACCCATAAACCTAAGGATGAGGTATGTCTACTAATGTCTTACCTAATCATTTTACTTACACCATTAATTCTACAACATAAATACTATAAAATAAATTATTGGGTTTTTTTTTCCTTGACAATGCATGAAATACCAATATATTCAAGTTTTGTTATGACGATGTAATGACAAATAGATTTAAATTCTCTGTTCAGTATTTGCCATAAAGTGACACCTTCCTTGGAAATGTGAAAAACTATTTAAAGGAGGTGGGCATCAATGGCTGGAGGCGCATTAGTGGAAGCCTTCCTTTCCATTGCAAGCTGGGATAGTCAGAGGAAGATATTGTAGAATTTAAATAACATGCTTTTTGTCTGTTTCTGTAAATGGATGAACTTACTCATGTTCTGGAAGGTCTGAGAAATTACTCTCTTAGTAGGAGAAAATGCATTTAATTAATTAGT
>NW_017729022.1:94305764-94324144 GCF_001723915.1 Gavialis gangeticus | reverse complement strand
TCCATTGCAAGCTGGGATAGTCAGAGGAAGATATTGTAGAATTTAAATAACATGCTTTTTGTCTGTTTCTGTAAATGGATGAACTTACTCATGTTCTGGAAGGTCTGAGAAATTACTCTCTTAGTAGGAGAAAATGCATTTAATTAATTAGTAGAATTAGAATGTTGTTGTAACTGTGATGGTACAGGAAATGTCTCAGAGGCAAGAATTTTTTGTGATAATTTTTATTGTATCAACTCTATGGTTGGAAAAGCTGTGAGACAAGCTTTTGGGGGTCAAGTTGCCTCCCTCAGGTCTGACCTCACACCACTTTTTCCTAATGTCAGACCAGAGGAAGGGTGCTTGATGCCCCAAACCTTGTGCAACAGCTCTCCTAACTATACAGTTGCTCCAATAGAAACCGAAGGATTTTGTGTGACATCTTATAGAATATTAGCCAGAAATACTCTCAACTTTTTTACATGATTCTCAGTTTTCTGAGCCTATCAATTGGGAAATAGTAGCTTAGAATATATCTATCCTATTCTTTTAATTCCTCCAAACATGATGAACTGCTATGATCATTTCTCTGCATATTTGATATACAATACTGCTGCAGTAACTGAGCACCTTCTAGTCATGTTGCATACTGAACTGCTAATGCCTGTCATGCCTGGTTTCTTTCAACCTCTCCTCAGGAGAAATATGTGTTCAGTGGAGAAATCTGTTTTGGTAGGAGACACAAATGTGTCTGTAGACTTATATTAGAGAAGGAAAGTGTAAAAAGAGCTCCTGGCACATGAAATGGCAGGTGATGTGGTTTTTGATGGCTTCATTCCTGTGGATGTTTGTTCTAGTCTCTAAGACAAGTCCCTAAGAAAGGATTGCAAGATATCAGGCTCTCTCTTATTAATAGCTCTTATCAGCAGCTTTATTTTTATAATGCTCAATTCCTGCCTGAGGAGCAGGTCTTCATCCTGGATCTTCAGGCTGCCTTTAGATGCTAGGTCAGGTCACAGAGCATCTTGAAGACATGGGCCAAGATCATCTTGAATTTGACCTTTATGTTCCATGGGAAAAGAACAGGTCCAATATACTTGTGTTAGCCTCTGTTGCTAAGAGGACACACAGATCATTCAATATCTTTATATCCTAGAGAATCATAATGTGTATGTAAGGCAAATGTGGAGTCTTATCAAATGGAATTCAGCCATTAATGACTAAGAACAGATATATACATTTTATATTACATAAAATTTTCTGCAAATCAATTTTTAATTTTGAGAGAGATGAGAATCAGCGTTCTACTATAGTATCACACGTAAGCCAATAAAGACTCTTGGGAGAAATATCCACAACTACACACACACACTTCCTGCTATTTGACTATAGTTTTGCTCTGGGATTTTTTATCCTACTATTCATTAGACATATCTTTGTGGAATATTCTCTTAACTGGAGAACCAGCTTTATACTATCTTTTAAGTAAGTGGATTTCTTAGGTGGGCTATAGGCAGAAAAGAGAGCCTCACTAAGGACCTCAGACAAAAACAGATATTTTAGGAAATGACTCTCTCCAGCTTAGTTAAAGATGACATACCTCTGGAAACAGTCATCCCTCAGACACCAATTGTTGTTTGAATATATCCAAATATAACATTTTATTGTTTGGATGGCCATCTATGCATTCTCTCTGACCCTTTTTTCCCCCTATTTACATCCCTTGCCAGAAGTCATGCATCATTGTAAACACATTTGATGAGACAGGCCTAGCTCAGAAACAGAAGCTTTTCTCTTGTCTTCATAATCCCTAGGTCCAACCAGATCATGCTCTATAGCTTCCCAGTCCCTGCCCAGTTCAGGAAGCTAACTAAATGAATCAGAGTCTGTCCAAATGTAAACTATGCACAGTGCTAACCTGTACCCCACCAACACAACAACTTATCAGTACATCCCATATCACTACCATCTTTTGTCCTTGTGTGACAGCACCTATAGGCCATTTAATGGAATGGACTATGAAAACTTTAGAAGCTTAATGATGATTCACATATCTCTGCATCATTAAGTGAAACTGCAGAGCCACTTTGTTTTACATGCTCTGCAGTCCTTTTAGTAATCCTATCCTTTGTTAGGAGTGTTAATGTCTTTGTTCAGGGTTGCTGGGAGGGAAGGAAAAGGCACGAGATTTTCCCCACCTCCGGGTGATTGTAAGAAAATATATGTCTACCTGAAATAGCTATATGGTAGATAAGCTAAATGGGTAAATCAGACGAGTAGTCAAGGTAGCAGATTAATGTCAGATACCAGTAGCTAGATTCAGATTTTTTTTTTTAAAAAAGGGAGTAAAAACCACAAATAGCCTTTTGGTTTCAGGAGCATCAGGAGAGGCTCTGCAGTATATCATGTGTGCTAAATTCCTTTATGCAAGGGGAAAATAAAAGTCAGTCTTGTATGAGTCAGGTCGATTTTGGTTTTACAAATACAAAGAGGCAGCTCAATAGAGAGGATGACCTTTGTTAAAAGGAAAAAACTTCAATACCTGGTATTCACTAACAGCAGGTGTCCTGGTGCTGGCTCTTAAAGCAGAAATCCTATTGTTATTTCCTCTTGCTTTAATGATGAAGTTTTACTTTCAAGTTTTTGTATTTAGTCTGAGGCAGTGAAAGTTCAGTACCTCCTTAGCACTTCATTTTGTGTCACTTCTGGTGGGTCCTTCCACTACTGAGAGGCAGTGCTCACTACCAAGAGAGGAAGAGGAAACTATGAACTCAGCCTAAGTGCAGAAACCTGAAATGAATGCAACATCCTTAAAAGCAACAATATTGATTGTGAATTACATGAATCTTGCTTCTCTTTGACTATGAAGGCCTAATTGTCCAACTCTAAATTGTGTCCATCCTAATTTATATGTATATTTCATTCTATGAAGGAGATGGATGAACTGGATATCAGACCTCTCAACATATTTTAGTTCATATTGATCATTTTTTTTGGCAGTGAAGGAGGGCAAACCATCCTGGCAAGAAACAGTATAGACTAGATTAATCTATTGGTCCTAGAAAATATAAGTTGTCCAGAGTTGTTTATTGTTCTCTTTTCTAATATTATATGCTATCTTTTGTTCAAACCTCATTGTTTTCCTCTGTGGGTTTTCCAGGTTGCTGGAAAGCAAACAAGTCCAGCAATCTGCATTTGGCTACAGCTGTACATCAATTAAGTTTTTGCTACTCTGCTGGAGAGGTAGAGGAATAAGGCTCAGTTATATAAGGCCTGGGTCAAAATCCATTCTTGGAAATGTGTGGAAAGCAAGGGCAAGAACAGCCCTATAAATTTTCCTTCCTACCCAGTGACTTAAGATGGGGTGGGCAAAATGTGGCCCACGGGCCAGATGCGGCCCACCAGGCCATTCTATCTGGCCTGCAGGGCCCCTAAAAATTTTAGAAAATTAATATTTATCTGCCCCTGGCTGCCTGTCATGCGGCCCTCTATGGCTTGCTAAAACTCAGTAAGCAGCCCTTAAGAAGTAATTTCTAGATTTTCAGCAGAGCTTTACAGCGTGGAACACTAAGGGTGTCTGAACCACTTCAGTGTCAGTGCATATGTTAAAGCTGCTTCATTTTAAGGGCATGCTGGAAAAGTGATTCAGCTATACTAAGGCAGCTCTAAAGTGCTTTAGCAAAGTGTCTTTTTCCTTAAGGCAAGGTAATAAATAAATGCAAACACTAACATGAAATGTGACATTAAGTTTGAGAAATCAGCACACAAATATAGAAAACGTGCAACAAACTTTCCGTCTTACATGTATTCTCTACTTCTCTCTCCCTCAAGATATATATACTAACCTGTTACACTCTATGCTGTTAAATGCATGCTATAAAATATATGATATATAGTGTGGCTGATGTGCGCCACAGAAATCTAAAGTTCAGAGTAGTTTCGAGCTTTTTATAGGGGACTGACAATACCCACAGTTTATAATCTTAATATTGCAAGAAAAGGTTATTCTGTTTCAGAAGCTTTTGGGATTTTGAAAATGTATTTTCTTGTTCTGAATCAGAACAAGAACAAAAACTATGAAGAAATTCTTTGCAAAAAGGACCAGAGTCCCGGTCTATGTGGCAGGCTGCCTCAGTGCTGTGATTTGTGAAAGCCTTAAGGGCTCTGACTGAGAGAGACTACATTGTGGGGCTGCCCCAACCCAGGAAGGCAAGCTGGCAGGAAGCTGGACAGGTTTGCATTGGAACTTTGTCAAACCCTGCATGTTTTATGGGGACAAGTGGATTTTGATAAAACTAGCAAATTCTAAAGAAATATTGTCTTGTCAGAATTTTTTCTACTTCCTCTATTTATTATTCTTTCTTTTCATATGTGCTATGTTAGATTATAGAGCCTTCCTTGCAGGATTTGAGGGCTCTTGCAAAGTATTATCTACATTTGAAAGATGGGAGCAAAAGCTTCAAGTCATATGGCAAGTTCATGACAAACTTGGGATTAAGGGCCTATTAATTACTTTTTCTGTAACCTTTCCTGTTGCTATTGAAAGTATCCTGGCCACAGGCAGTAACATCTCCATGCAGCATGGCATGAGTATGCCACCAGCTGAGCTATTTCTCTAGTTCTGCAATCCTTTTTACGGGTCTGTGGTATCCTTTTTAAAAAATAGGATCTTGGCAATCTTGACAGTTGTTTCCGCTTTGGCTGTCGTGTGGCAGGGATATGACATGTTCAGGTTCTGCTGATATTACAAACTGCAAAATCCTGACAGGCAAATTGAGTTACATTATCTGTAATTACAGTCTCTGGAATTCCGTGCCAGGCGAACAAGCATTCAGTGAAAGAAACAGCTCTTGTATGTAAGGGATCTGCTTCTCAGTAACCCAAATAGTAATCAACCATCACATAGTTCTTTGATGGCCCATTGTAAACAAATACATGCTTAATTTATTCCAAGGTCAGTAAGATGTTCCACTCATCAGGGTCTCCCATTTTGGTCAGCTAGGAATTCATTCCAGAAACTGCATTGGCATACAATTGTGAAGCCCTGTACTTAACTGTTTGCATAGGATCTATATACATCATCACCAATACCAGCAGAGCAGATGCTCTTAAAACATACTGCATCTGCAGGTCTTCAGGTCATTAATGCTTCTAGCTTAATATTGAATACTATTCTGTGTTATCAGTACTTTACTTTCTGTTACTCTTCATGAACATTCATTCTTCCTTCATGTCTATTGATCCTTACTTGAATGTTTGAAGTAAATGCCATCACTAAAAACTGGTCTCTCTTATTTAAAAGAAACCTGCCTGGTTGATTTACTTGAGATTGTGTCAGAACTCTTCTTGGCATATGCTGGAGATCAAGTGAGGGTTTCTGAAGTCATAACCTTTTAATATGCTTTACCTAGAAAGTCAGTCATGAACAGAGGAGCTCCAGTAGTTCCCAAGTGAATTTGAATCATTGATACTTTAAGTTATGTTTTAAAAGTTCTAGTATGCATGTATTTGCTATCTCAGAAATCAGAAGGAGCACTTAGAAAAGAAAAAATTAGCTGAGGTCCCTAATTTCAAGTATGGTTTAATCTTCTTTGAAGTTCTGCAAAGCCAACAGTATAGATGATAGTGTTCTTGTTGTACTACTCCCAATACACAATATATAGCTCCAGGTACTCTATTTGATAATATTTCAAGAGTAGACAACTTTTGTCTTGCAGTTTGAATTCCCAGTTCACCAGTACAAGAAGGAATTAACGACTTCAACAAGTATTAGGGCTGTGTGAAGCTTCGGTCCCTGATTCAATCTGGTGGAGATTCAGCCCAGTTTGGTGGCTGAATCTCCAAATCCAAACTGAATCAGAGGACTCTTTAATCTCTCTGAATCAAATCAGAACCCTCTGAATTAATCTGGAGAGATTCAGAAAAATGTGGTGATTCAGACATAGACACAGCTTTAACTGTTTTTTCTACATACCTCAAGGTAGCAGGCAGCTTGTGAATGCTGCAATGGTGGGACGGATGGAACACCCCACAGGAATGCAGGGGTGCCCCAGCACGCTCAGCAGCAGACCTGGAAGTGGACCAGAAGCACTTCCAGTCCACTTCTGGGTCTGCTGGGGAGCATGCAGGTGGCCCCCCCACCATGCCATCCTCGGCTCGGTGACTGGTGCCTCCTGGGTCTGGAGGGGCATCTGGGGTCCCCCTGCAGCTGATCGCTGAGCTTGGTGGGGGGAGCAGTGTGCTCCCTGGCAGACCCAGAAGTGGCCCAGAAGTATTTCTGGGCCACTTCTGGGTTTGCCACAGAGCACACAGAGGACCTCCCTTAGCTCCTGTGGGATGCTCCATCCATCCCAGCATTGCAGTGTTCACGAGCCACGCCTGGTTCCTTGAGGTATGTAGAAAAAAATCATTTAAAGCTGTGTCGATGTCTCTGAATGTCTCTATGTTCTCTGAATCAGCATCAAATCTTCAGATTCAGACTCAGCCAAATTGAACTGGGGACAGTGATCCAAATCAACAAACTGAATCACTGTTCCCGATTCAGGCTGAATCCAAGAGGGCCCGTTTCACACACCCCTAACAAGTATGCCCCAGTTAAACATACCCCTAACAAAGTCAAATAAAGGCCACAACAAAGATCTTGGAGAGAATGGTTAAGTCCAAGATTAGCTACATAATAAATACTATTTGAACCTTTTCAGAATCTGGTCAAGTTTTCTGTTAGGCTCTTTGTGTATAATATTGCTAAACAGGAAAAACAAGGCCATTTTTTTTAAATCACTCAGGTGATTTAGAAACACAATTCTAATGGACTTCCAATGGAATTGATACTCTTAAAATCACTTGAATATTACTGAAAGTTTCCCTTGCAGTTTAGTTCTTTTTTTCTCTTACTCAGTTTCCTTTACTATATGATTGTTTCTAAAAAAGTCACTTCCTAGAAAAGAACAATTTAAAGAACTCTAAGGTGTAGAATCAATACTTATAGACAATTGCCTGGTATCTTTAACCCAGAGTTCTTCTTACTAAACTAGTGTATTGAAAAAGACTGTCTTTAAAAAAGGATGCCATTGTAAATCCATGCTTTCTTAAAAATGAACTTCCATTCTGTGTAACGATTGTACTAGTTTCACCTCAGAGTTGATTTCCAATTTATATTTTTTAAACAGACTTCTGAAGCCTATGAAACATCCCCATATTGATTCAATTATTTGCTCCTTTGTTAGAGACATTTGATTGTACCTGTCAATAGCAATGTACATTGTATTGTTTGCTACTTGCAGAAATCCCAACTTTTCTTTTGAATAGGCTAATAGCCAGGGCACCTGTGCAGTGTCAATTATGCTGAAGTCAAATTTGTGAAGTCTGTCCTTGTATGAGCAGGTCAATGTGTATTTCCCCAGCGAGTACACCAATGTGACATTGTAGAATTTTAGCCTGGGGCTACTCTACAGCAATTTTGCATGATTTATCTTGTACAACACTGTAGTAATCCTTAAAGTTTGTCATACTATGAGCAGAGCCCCATTCTAACTACCGAAAGTAAAAGTCAGTTCATAGAATTAGTGATTCTAAATGTAGAAGAGACCATTCTGGCTTCTGGTTCTCAGTATTTATTAATTATATTCCTTTCAGAGTTTTTAAAAGCATTTTGAGGTTAATGGCGATATCCAAAAAGTGGGGATTTGAGGGACAGTACACAAAAAGTAACTGTGACTTTTGGGGGGTACTTAAAAAAATTCTTGTCTAAGTGGGATCCACTTTATATTTTCTATTATATACAGAAGGAAAAAATGCATAAAAGACGTTTGAGCCCCTGTTATTGAATCCTTGGTTTAGTATTTAGTGCACTTCATATAGTTCTCTGGTGCTAGGCCTACATTTTTACAACATATGTATTTACTGTGGAAAGCAGCTAATAACACAATAATATTATAAAAATAACATCCACAGTGATTTTGTTCAGATACAACATGAATTGTAACTCTATACCAATGGTACATAATTACTTCCTTTCCTTTGTTGCCCTGCACAATGAATTCTTGATCATCATGGGCCTATTCTTCTGGGGCTTTTGCACAATGAGGCAATTTTTAACTGTGCTCTACTTTGTAATATTTCATTGTTTTAAATCACACATGCAAATTGACCTTTTTTATGGAATGGACCATAGAAATTTAAGCATTTTTGCTACCACTCAGTGATTTAGAAGGTTTTGAAATACCCTATGTACTCAAATCCAATTTTTTTTTCCAGTCAGCTGGAGCTGCAAGGGGAAAGTAAGTGGAAGCAGGGACAGTGGGGAGGCAGCACAGGGAAGAGGCAGGAGTCGGGGCAAGTTGCCAGAGGGGACAGGTGCCAGGAGGTGCAAGCACCATAGGGAGGGGCAGGCATCAGGGTGCACAGGTGCTGGGGGAAGCAGGCAGTGCGGGATACAGGCACTGCCTCAGGGGCAGGAGGCAAGTATTGGGGGAAAGGCAGGCAGCAGAGGGCAAGGGGCAAGCCACTTGACTCCCCTACTGCCCCTACCTGCCCTCCTGCCACTGCTTGCCCCACTGTAGCAGTGGGGGGATACATTTAAAATAACCCTCCAATAATTAGATTCTAGACATGGAAAATTATAACAAATGTATAACTATTTTATGTCAAGAATCTAATTATTGGGGGTCATGTTAAATTCAAAGTTGTCTTTGAATATGGTACTTAACACAAATAATGATGAGTACAGGCCAGAGAGCAGGGACATCATCTATATTCGCTAACTGAGAAAAGAGTCAAATAAACATGAATTGGGTAAGCACTGAATAAAACACCAATTTTTGTGGCAGTTGTTTTATTAAAGTTCATTGTTAAAAACTGAATATCAAAAGAGTTAATTATGATAATCTAGTCTAACTGATGCAGAAACAGAGCCCAAAGACCCTCACCTAAGATTTTGTGCATCAAACCCATATAATATTCACAAGGCATGTCTTCCAGAAAATATCCAATCTAGATATAGAGACTGCAAGTGACAAATATTCCACCATGCTCCCAGGTATGTTACCATATTTACCTGAATTTATGATGACCCCCCAATAATTAGTTTCTGTACATGGAAAAATATAAATTTATTATAATTTCCATGTATGGAATCTAATTATTGGAGCATCATCTTATTCATCTTCCCCACTATTGCAGGAAGCCATGGGAGAGGTGGTCAGTAATGGGGCAGACAGTGGCAAGTGGTGGGGAAGAGGTGGGGCAGGGTGGAGCTGTAAGAGGACAGGCAGTAGGCAAGGGACAGGTGGATGGCAGGGAGCAGGCAGTGGGATATGCAGTAGGAGAGGCAGGCAGCTTTTCCCCTGCTGCAATTCTTCCCCCACTTTCTCCCCATTGTGTCTGCCCACCCTGCAGACTCAGGCTGCCTTGATCCCCCTTCCCCTGTCCTCATCCTCTTTCTGCCTCAATGCTGCTTCTGCCCCTCACCGCCTTGCAGGCTTGGGTGCCTGTGCCCCCTTCCTTCTGTCTCCCCCTCCCCAAGTCTTTCCCCCCTGCCTGCCCTTCACCACCACCCCCTTTACATTTCCTCCGTGGTAACAGGCTCTGTCCCTGGGGCCAAAGGGCCAGACTGGGGCACATGACTCCATACTCCAGGCCACAGCAAGGCAGGAGACTGCTGGCACAGCATTTGTTAGTTACCCTAATAACTATTTTTTTTTCCAAATGCCTAATCTCATTATACTTTTTCCTCTTCTAAATTAAAGTCCTATTATTTTAAATATCCTCCTATCTACACCTTGACCACCAATGTTTAACATTTCCTTCAATAAACAAAAATATTACCTTAGTTTCTTACTGTAAGTTTCCTACACTCCTAATCAATCACTCTTGTGGCCCTTTCTGAACCCTTTTTAATTTGTCAGCATCCTTTTTGGTATGTGGGCATCAGAAATTCCAGTAATGCTGGTGTATTCAGAGTTACCAGTACCACCTTAGTACTACTTGAGATTTCTGTGTTCATACATCCATGGATTGTTTGCTTCTTCAGTATAGATGGAAGAACCTGCACTTTTAAGAGGCTTTTACAAGAGCCAGTGGAAACTAGGGGTAATGGTGTTCAGGTACTTAGGTTACACAATACTGACTAGTTAGAGCTCAGACACTGAACAAAGCAGACCTCTGTCAGATTTCTTTGCTCTAAGTGACTGGTGAGCAACTTCTGGTGACAAGTATAAAAATAACTAAGAAAAATACTGTAAGTGGAAAATGGAGAAGTTAAAAGCCTCACCAGAGTTAAAGCTTTCTGGAAATGTAGGGAAAAACTGTAGGAGGATTTAGCAATGGGTACCAGCAAGAAGGAAGACCATTAGAAAGTAGCTTTATTTCTGACAGCAGCTGTTTCAGAAGCACTTGATATGTTTAGCAGTTTTCAGTTAACTCAGGCAGAGAAAGCTAACTTGGAAGCTATTACAGAATTTTGAATAACACTGTACTCCACATAAAAATTAAATATTGGAGGGTTTCTTTTTTAAATTAGAGAGCACAAAAAGGTGGTAAAAACAGACATGTTTATGACTAGTCTTAGGTCAAAGAGCCAACCTTGCAAATTTGAGGTCCTGCGTTTCTGGTAAAAGACCAGATCATGACTGGTATCTAGGATGACATGTTCAGAAAAAGAGAGAGATCACAGAAAGATTCAGGGTTAACGGTTACAGCAATTATAACAGGCCAAGCAAAGGAAGTCACCTTGTTCAGACAGAAGTTTATGGAGAGTAGACAATGCTCCAGTACCATGGACATGATAGAGAATCTCAAATACTACAAGAGACCCAAAGCTGAAAGACACAAAAAGGGCAGAGTAAAGCAAGAACAGCACATGAAGCTGCACACACTGGCAAGCCAAAACATTAATTGGCATTTGAGGGGAAAAATACAAGAATTGTGGTGGATTATATCACTGTGCAAGAGTTTGTGAGCACCAGCAGAGAATGTACAGCAAGGACAAAGAGACTGACATGTATTCCATATAAGCCTGTTCCAGCTTATGAAGAAGGGGAACAAAGTTGATGAACTATGTCTGAAACTTGGTGTCTCATCTAATTGCCTGAACCAGCAACCTGATCGCACTAGTTTGCAAAGATATCCAATGGTTATAGCACATAAAGCTTAATAATGAGTCTGAGAAACTGAAGGAATTAAGCAGACCTTAGTCCTGAGGACTATGAAAGTAAATGTAAAACAAGAAGAGAGTGTATCTTAGGCTACAAACAGTTATCGTCCTTGGAGCAGGATTAGCTGTGCTGGGATGGGTCTCAACACAACTGATCTTCTTCATTGGGTCAACTGTTGTCCTGAGGTTTCAGGGACTCAATCCTGCCAGACAACTGCAAATGCAGGAACTGACTCAGGGCGTATCTCTGCAAATGGGTTCTCCCATTTGCAGAGGCACGCCCTGAGTTGGGGCATAGCAGAGTGATATGCATTAGGGCTGCGCAAAGTTTTTGGTCCCTGTTTCAATTCAGCAGAGATTCGGCCTGATTCGGTGGCTGAATCTCCAAATCAGAGGGCCCTTTAATTTCTCCGAATTGAATTGGAACCCTCCAAATTGATTTGGAGAGATTCAGCGATTTGGCCGTAGACACAGTTTTAAATGTTTTTTCTACATACCTCTAGGTAGTAGGCAGCTCATGAATGCTGCGATGCTGGGGTACATGGAGTCTCCCACAGAAGTGCGGGGGGCTCCCCAGCACACTCTGCAGCAGACCTGGAAGTGGATGAGAAGCACATACGGTCCACTTCCAGGTCCACTGGGGAGAGTGTGGGGGGGCCACTTGCACCCATCTAGCTTCACAACTGGTGCCTCCCGGGGTCCCCGTGTGGCCGATTGCCAAGCCAGGGAGCACAGGGGGGGCCCTGCGCGCTCCCTGGCATACCCAGACATGGACCAGAATTACTTCTGGTCCACTTCAGGGTCCACCGCTGAGCACACAGGGCCCCCACCCTCCCCCCGTGCTCCCGTGGGATGCTCCATCCACCCCAGCATGGCAGTGTTCATGAGCCGTGCCTGGTACCTTGAGGTACGTAGAAAAAATATTTAAAGTTGTGTCTATCCAAATCACTGATTCTCCAAATCAGCACTGAAACTTCAAATTCAGATTCAGCTGAATCAAATAGGGGACACTGATCCGAATCAACAAATCTCATCACTGTCCCTGATTCAGGATGAATCTGAATCAAATAGGGCCCATTTCGCATACCCCTAATATACATACCCAGGAAATCTCACGCTGGGGAATTTGGAGAGTGCATCTATGCAAATGAAGGAATCTAGAGTTTCCCCATTTGCAGAGGTGTGCCACAAGTCAGGGCACAACAGTGCAATACCCATACCAGAGAAGTCCCCTGCAAGGATATTCCTTTGAATGCTGGATGGAATTTCTGAAGCCCTGGGAGTATCTGCTTGGGAAGGCTGGAGAGCACAGGCAGCTCCCACCATAAAGCAGACATCTGCTACAAAAGGAGTGGCACACATTTTTAGTACATATTGTCATGGCCACAATTTTAGACATTTGTGGCATGACAAGGGGCATGGACATTAGGGGTGTGCGAAGTGAGCCCTTTCTGATTCAGATTCAGCCCAAATCAGGGACAGTGATTCAATTTGTTGATTTGGATCATTGTCCCTGATTCAATTCAGCTGAATCCGAATCTGAAGATTCGATACTGATTCAGAGAATCAGCGATTCGGACAGACAGCTTTTAAAGTTTTTTCTACGTACCTTGAGGTAGCAGGCATGGCTCATGATCACTGCAATGCTGGGGCGTATGGAGCATCCCACAGAAGTACAAGGGGGCCCTCCACGTGCTCAGCGGCAAATCTGAAAGTGCACCAGAAGTACAGTATCCCCTTTAAGGTATGCCAGGAGGCACCATCACTAAGCCAGGAAGGCACAGGGAGACCCCAGCGCGCTCCTCGGTGGAACCAGGAAGTAGACCAGAAGTGCTTCTGGTGCACTTCTGGGTCTGCTGCTGAGTGCGCTGGGGAGTCCCCCACGCTTCTGTGGGATGCTCCATGTGTCCCAGCACTGCAGCACTCATGAACCCCTGCTACCTAGAGGTATGTAGAAAAAACATTTAAAGCTGTCTCTATGTCCGAATCTCCAAATCTTTCCAAATCTCTCTGAATCCATT
Source organism: Gavialis gangeticus (assembly GCF_001723915.1). Lineage (NCBI taxonomy): Eukaryota > Metazoa > Chordata > Crocodylia > Gavialidae > Gavialis > Gavialis gangeticus. The sequence goes on along the minus strand of NW_017729022.1, from coordinate 94,310,992 downwards.
CAGAGGGTTCCAATTCAGTTCGGAGAGATTAAAGGGTCCTCTGATTTTATTCAGATTTGGAGATTTGGCCACCAACTCAGGCTGAATCTATGCCTAATCGAATCAGGGACCAAAGCTTCACACAGTCCTAATGGACATCTGTTTACTTGGGTTTTGTGCCATCATAAACATTTTTATGGAAGCACAAAAGCAACATCCATTTTCATCCTTTAGGCACTAACAAAAGCTGAATATCAATAGACTCCAGCCTCTGTACATCAATCTAAAAACTTTATTGACAGTCAGCATTAACCAAAACTGACCATAAACCATGAACTGGCATTGCCAAAAGTGTCTTGACAAATAACTCTAAAATAGATTAATTTTTCAGTCGCAAATATATGATTTGCAGATTGAATGCAAACTATGAAGATGTTTGGCAGTTGTAGACACACTGTCTTGATCAATGATTCTCAGCCAGAGTTCCATGGCACACAGGAATACCTTGAGATCCATTCAAGGGTGCCATGGGGCACCATACAACATTAGCACTGTTAGATGTGCAAACATATTTCACAAGAGAAACCCAGTTTTCAAATAGGAATCTATGGTGTTAAAACATTTTGACGTGTTGTAGGCTTTCTGAATCCTTTGCAACAGAAGAATTGCGCTATGATTTTTCAGTACTCATAAAGAAGAGTGAAAGTAAGAGTTGGCATTTTTGATGAGGTACCCCAAGTCTATTAGAGAGCTCCTTGAATCTTTTGACGAATGGCTCATGTTTAGAAAGTTTGAAAACCACTACTCTAGACTTCTTTCAAACATTCAGGGTGTGTCTACACATGTATTTAGGTTCACCTAAACTTACACATGGATGTGCTAATGAGCATTAAGGCACATTCAATTTAGGCAGGAATAGCTAAGTCTCATTAGTCCACGTGCAGACATGTTAATGTGCATTAAGCGTCTACATGTGGGCTAATGCAACTTAGCCATTCACAACTTAGTTTGATACTTCCTTTATGCAGGTATCAAATTTAGAGATGGTTAGCCTAAAAATCACTATTTTAAGGTGCATTAAGGGTGTGCATGTGTGGACAGGTGCCCTTAATGCACATTAAAAATAGGCTAATCCTGCTTAAAAGAGGTACACGTAGACACACTGGCAGTGAACTAAAGTCCAGGTCTAGGCTACATTTGGGTCATGTCAATCTGATAAAAAAGGTCCAGTGTCAGACATATTGTTAACTATGATTGCCAGATCTACTACTGAGAAGGATATCTACAGAAAGTAATTTTGTATGGCATGGACAGCCTCTTCCAAGGCTCTATTCATTTAAGGGGAAGTGGGGGAGGGGATGGGACTCTCCTGGCTTAAAAATATCAGGATGGCAATCCCTATGCTGTTACATAAAAATAAATTTAAAAGAATACATGATAGCCATTTAGGGACTTCAAAAAACCTAAAAGAAGGGACAGAGATATTTTCTAATAGCCTCAAGTGAACATAAAGCAAACTGGTAAAATGTATTGCAAAAGTACTAATGATGTTCAGTAAAAGAGCCCATATAGATGGCACAAAAAACATAGAGCAAAGTAGGCAGTTGTTATGTTAACTTGAAGAATCTAAGTACTTCTCCTAGACTTTTTCTCTCAATTCCCTGAGACAGCCTTATTAGAAGATACTGCAGATAAACAACTCATTATATACACAAAATCCATTTTTGCTAGACACTGTGTACCTGGCGAAGTAATACCAACAACAGACCACAATTTAATGGAGGTGAGATTAAGCAGTTTGCAATGAAGTACAGGTGTAATACCACTAGTTCCCATTAAACACTGATCCAATAGTTGGGTGGAAAACTGTCTCAAAATTATAAAACACTGGCTAAAAGAAACAGCAGGGTCTGACTCTGATCCATGCTTAGCACTGTTAAATTACAGAACATCAGTAATGAAGCATGGATTGTTACCTACTGACTTTTTGTTCAACAGAAAACTGAAAACAAGAATGCCTGCCATGTTAGACTGGCATCAGAATCACTGAGGATTTGGGAAAAGACAGCCAAGGCAAAAACAAACAAAACAAAAAAAAACCTTATTATGGTTTGGGTTTAAGAGGATGCCAGTACCTCATTAAAAGAATGCTATGCATATCTACAAAACGGTCACAAACAGCAGTGATGTCACAACAGGTAGTTTTGATTGTACAAGGTTATCACCTCCTATAGTATTTAGCACTGGATGACAAAAATGGTGGTAATATCTTAGAGCAGAGTGTTAAACATCTATCCCATAGAACCATTTCATCTAGCCTGTCAGTAGTCCAGTAGGCTTCCAGAACTTGGGGAGGGCAGGGCTAGCGAAGCATGACCTGTTGTAGAATTTGGGGTCTCTTGGCCATCAGCAGTCTGGGGGTCGGTGGGGGGGAGGTGGAGAAAGAAGGGAGGAGTGAGGAGCATGCAGATACGGTCCTTGCTCCCTCCACCATCCACCTGACCCCTACCATTGCCCCCAAATCTCTGATGTCCCCCCCCCAGACCCAGGCTGCTGCCAAACCCCTGCTGCTTTCACTGGACTTGCTACAACTGCTTCTAGCCTTGTGGATCTGGCCCAGGAGGAGCTCCTGCAGTCCAGATCCAATCTGGGACCCAGTGTAAATTTGATACCCCTATCTTAAGGAATCTCAGACTCATTGAACATAGGAAGTAGGTGGCTTAAAATATGTATTAATTCAAAGTGTGATATTATTATGTATAGCTGAATAATGAAGATGGGGAAGCTGTGCCTTTAAGCAGTTCTGGAAAGAGGCAAGTGTACCTAACTGTTAGGCTTTGCAGCAGTGGATTCCTGATAAGTTGGAACTTGAACATCGAATAAAACACACCTCTGTGCTCTGGGTCTGAACAATTACTGGACAACGCAGCAACATCAGACCAGGAGCTTATGCTCAGCTAATTATCTAAGATACCCCTAAATCCTCTTCAGTCATTGCATGCCTTGATACACAGTCACCCATATTATAAATGTGACCTATATTCTTTGTCCTTAGCTTTATGACCTTGCATTGGACAGTGTTAAGGAGCACATTGTTCAAATATGTTTATGTCACCAAGCAAGTCTGCTAGGGACAGAGTACTTATATATCCCAATCTGTGATTCACAGCTGGGGGTACCAGGGCACCCTCAGGAACCACAAGTTTCTTTTAAAGGTGTTATGGAGTGCCTCACAATATTGGTACTGTTAGGGGTGCAAACGCTTGCACATGATTTACAAGATGAACTCAGTTGTGTTGTTTGTTGTGATAAACAAGTTCTAGATACTTGACAAACCTGCCAGGCTCATGTGTCTCATTGATTATTATATGGTTATTCATACATGGGGGGTTTTTTTCCATTTTGCTTTAAAAAATGTGTTTCCAGTCATGTTAATTCTTATGCAGTGTAAAAAATGGGTTTTGAAATGCTAAATTCAGAAAAATTGTGGAGGGGTACATTGAGTCTAAAAAGATTGAGAAGCATTAACCTAGCAGTTACCACTCCACCTGACTTTGGTGTCATCTACAAGGTTTACAAGCAATGACTTTATATTTTCTTCCAAGTCACTGACAAGGGTATTGAATAGCACTTAGCTGAGAAGAGAGCCCTGCAGCATTCCATGAGAAAACACCACATATTCGATGGCAACTCCGCATTTACAATTACTTCTTTAGATCTGGCTGTTAAACTGTTTATAATATATTTAATGTGGGCTACATTGATTTTGGATAGTGCCTTTTTTGTAATTGTGTCATGCAGCACAAAGTCAAACACTTTACAGTAGTTGATTATGTCAGTACAAGTACCTTTCTTAAACATGTTACCTCATTAAAAAAACATCTATATCTTGTCTTATTTTTAAGGGCTGTTTTCTATAAACCTTTGTTTAGCATATTCATTGTCTTATGATCTGAACAGGGACCACATGGGATCACCCAAAAGAGACAGCCTGTCCCTGTCCCAAAAAGATAGGAGCATAACTTGATTTTTTCCTAATTGCATCCCATATCGCTCTTTTCATTACTTTGTCTGGAGATGTATCAAGCTAATTTCTCCTACGGCCCCCTGGAACTAACTTACTGTAATATTTGTTATAAAAAATCATGAATGCAAATTGTTCAGGTGCAAGTTATGCTGTTCTGCTAATTTTAATAGTTGTAATCTAACAGCCTGCATAGTCATGGATAGAATACAAAGTATTTCACTATCATGGTAAGTAAGCGCTGAGCACATCTCAGCTTTTTTCCAAATACAGAACAGAACTATTTATTGGATACTTCTGCCTTTTCTGCACTCTGAAAGATAATTTTACCATCCCTGCTGGTATTGCAGCACTACCATTGCTATGATTCTGGGCCATTTAAAAGAGTTATATTTAAAATTCTTACCCTAGTCAAAATGACTATGCCAAAAATTTTAGCTCTGCATGTCACAAACAATCCCTGCAATCCATAAGAAAATGCACTGCAAAATTATGAGTCAACAGTGCGCCCTTGTTGCCGAGGCTAACACATACTGGGTTCCATTACTAGAAGCATTGCCAGCAGATAGAGAGAAGTGATTATTCCCCTCTGGTCTGCACTGGTGAGGCCACATCTGGAGTACTGTCTAGTTTTGGGACCTCCACTATAAAAGGAATGTGGACAAATTGGAGAGAGTCCAGTGGAGGGCAACAAAAATGGTTAGGGGGCTGAGGTACATGACTTATTAGGACAGGCTGAGGGAACAGACTATTTAGTCTGCAGAAGAGAAGACTGAGGAGGAATCTGATTGCAGCCTTTAACTACCTGAAGGGTGGTCCCAGAGAGGATGAAACTAGATGGTTCTCAAAGGTGACAGAAGACAGAAAAAGGAACAGTGGTCTCAAGTTGCAGCAAAGGCAGTTTAGGTTGGATATTAAGAAAAACTCTATTACTAGGAGGGTGGTGAAGCACTGAAACGGGTAATCTAGAGAGGTGGTGGAATCTCCACCATTGGAGATTTTTAAGTACCAGCTCGACAAGCCCTGACTGGAATGATCTAGTTGTGGATGGTCCTGCTTTGAGCAGGGGGTCGCACTAGATGACCTCCTGAGGTCTCTTCCAACTCTAATTTTCTATGATTCTATGATTCTAATTGTTAAAGGTAACAAACACTGTAGAACAGGTCTTCTCTTACTTACAGAGAATTTGGACTTAAATATTACTACTAATTGGTTAATGGACATT
>NW_017729022.1:94299803-94300764 GCF_001723915.1 Gavialis gangeticus | reverse complement strand
GATTCTAATTGTTAAAGGTAACAAACACTGTAGAACAGGTCTTCTCTTACTTACAGAGAATTTGGACTTAAATATTACTACTAATTGGTTAATGGACATTGTCAAGTCTCACGGTTGTCTCCCTGATCCTAAAGTATTACCATAGCACGTTTCACATCAGACTCCTTGCCTCCCATCTTATAATTACATTCCTTCTTGTGGAATTACAGTATATAAAAGGTAAGCATGATTGGATGCAAGGTTTTGCTCAGTTGTGAGGGGTAGAGCTAGAATTTCCAGAAGTGGAGCAAAATTATGAAGCACTGCCCTCTGCCTCACCCCACAACTATCTTGCTTTAAGGGGCATGCCCTGTGCAACAAAACTTTTGGTCATTTGTCAGTACCTGAGAGCAAATGGCCAAATGCACTCACTATTCTTTTTCCTTCTCTTTGCCTCCCTACCCCCATGCTATTCTCTCAGGGGCCGATCGAGCAGGGTAGTGTGGCACAGTCAGAGTGCCTTTCAGCAGTGTAGCTCACCTGCCAGTGACTCCAGTTCCCTACAGCCACAGATACCTGGATCCCTTGCAGAGTCTGAGGTGTGGTTGGAGCCCCAGACTGGCAGGGTACACCCAGGATGGGAGGAAACCAAACGGAAATGTCAACAGATGCTACATTCCCCACTGAGTTGGGGTAGAGGAAGCCTGAAACTACTCCTGCCCATTCTACCCAGGAGCTGTCAGGAATGGTTGCACAGGGTGCTGGGCTTGGCAGCAGCAGCAGGGAAAGTCATACCTGCATCAGGGACTCACAAAAGTCCCCAGTGGCTGCTGCTACACCACAATCTGCCTGCTGGGGGATGGCTGTAACCACCCCTGTGGTAGCAGTCACTATACCTACACCTGTTTTTGAAATCCTAGATCTGTCCATACCCCTGCCAATTAGGAATGTACTTTAGTAAGCAACCAAGACATGGCAGGAG
>NW_017729022.1:94285007-94299157 GCF_001723915.1 Gavialis gangeticus | reverse complement strand
TGGGATCCTATGATGCCAGCTGACTTCCTGCCCTTTGGGTGGGGGGCCGGACTCAATAATCTTCCGAGGTCCCTTCCAGGCCTAATGTCTACGAATCTATGAAACCTATGAATACTCATAGTGCATTGTCAAGTCTAAAAAAAGGTTATACGCTAAAAATATTTTCAAAAATGGATGCTTAAAGTTAAGCTCTTAAATCCCTATTTAGTCACCCAAGTAAGCTGCTTAATTTTCAAGAGCAACATACACTTGTACTCCCATTGGCTTACAGAAGCCATTTGCTAATGTTAGCCCAAATATTTATAGGTAACACAGGAGTTTATTAGTCATGGAGATGAACAATAATACATATGAGATGAACAATAATACATCTGGAAAAATATTCAATATGACACAGAAAAATATAAAGATGACATTGAATTCTAAATGCAATGGGTGCAGTATGTGTGTGCTATATGAGCATCTTTCATGGCAATGACTATAAAAATGCATATGATCTATAAGAAGCTCATTTACAAGTTGTTAAAAATGCATGATTTAAATGGTTGGGACATGAAAGGACTCACTACCACAGGATAGTTTTAAGTCTTTAAGGGGATTAAAAACAGTCATGTCCTCCATTAACTGAGGCCCATTCTAAAAGTCTTTGGAGTTTTTTTTCCTCAATATTTTTCTGTAACTTTCTATGGAGAAATCTGATGGAGAAATCAGTATGAGGGTGTAAATGGCTGTGCCTAATTCAACTCTGCCACCGAGATCTTGCTGTACTGTCTGCTGAGTGCCCGTTCTTAGGGCTGGACAACTTGGCTTCCGTTCATTTGTGTTAACAGGGCACACCTTCCGTTGCTCCTGCCACCCCTTTATTCTTCTAACAAGAGGTAAAGATCCTTGACTGATGACACCTGCCCATGTGGGCACCATGGGTCACTGGTCCTTGGGGCTTTTCTTCCCCTTACACCCTGTCCTTACACCAACCAGATCTTACGATTTTGCCAGGATGCTGGCCATGTGGTGGGAAGAGAATATCATTAGCAAACTGCTCATGCCATTGGTAATCTCAAACTAGGTTAGGGAAAGTCTCTCTCTTTATCTTGTCCATCTCTGGGTCTGGCCAAACAAGTCAACTGTACCTGGACCCTGTACAGGGTGTGCAGGACCTTCTGCTCTTTGATGCAGCTGGGAGATATGGGACCTCTACTCTGGTCCCTGTGTTGAGTTATAATTCCTGTCTTTTCTCAGCCCCTGGTGACTACAGTCTCTGCCCCCCAGTCACAATTCATTGGGCTCTTATGGTTACACCTAGCAGAACTAACCTGGCAAGTCCTTAACTCTGAATATTAAAAAATTGATGTACTTACAGTCAGTACAGAACCACGGATTCCCCCTTCCTGGAATAAACGCACAGTTGGAGCTCACATCATTTTCCTGAGGAAGGCAAGGTCCCTCTGGGCTTCACAGGCCAGTTAAACATACATGAGTGCTTGAGAAGTGGGACCTTAGAGTTTAATTTCTTCAGGACAAGGAACCATACCCTCTAGTTTATTTGGGTACCACTAACCTCACTATAGAGGCTAGCAGAAAGAAATTTTTATGCAAAATACTGGCCTTGGTTCACATTTTCATACTGGTTTCATACTATAAGAGTCTCTTACTATTATAAGTTAATTATTCTGCCTTTTGCACCAACAGTATTTGGAAAGGAACCCCAAACCAACCAAAACATATACTTTTATTGGCTTAAGTGAGTAATTTTTCAGCTGTGAGTTAAAAAAAAAAATCAAGGAAAGAATCAATATGGGCATCTCTGTAATTGAAAACCAGTGGGTGATAATTCTGCACTGAAAACAAGATAATAAGAATAGAGATGAAACGCTGGTGGGGGGAAAAAGAAGAAAAGATTAAAGATATGATCTTCAGTTAAATAGCAACTATTATTAACATTATATTAAAAACTTTCACATAACTTTATCACATACCGTATATTTTTCTTCACTTTTTGTCTAATGGATATTAAAGAAAAGAACAAATGGAATCTTGTAAAAACAGTTATAAAAAATTCAAGAAGACCCAATCAAGTGTGTCCTTAGTTGATTATTTATTCCTAATATATCACTGAATACCCCCAAATATGCAAGAACTTAGAATAGGTTCTACCTCTAGGTGCACCCTTCTTTTCTTTTCTTTTTTTAATTTCCCTCTTCTACCAAATGGGCAGTGAGAAGCCATTCTTCCAGGACCTCAAAAATATGAAAACCCAAGAGGATACAAACTTTTTTAAACCCACATTTCTCCCAATAGCACAGCCAGTGTACATTTATCTCTGACCTTTTACAACCCTGCTGTTTCCAATTCTGGACCTCTCTGAAGCTAAATTTGGGGGAAAGAGGGTTTATCCCATAAATAAATGGCCCCAGACATAATAGCTCAATGGACTGACTCATTTTTCTCTTAGATTCTTCACATTTAAAAAATGTACAAAAGAGAAATTTCAAATACAACTGTTTAAGCCTAAAACTTAAACTCTATCTAAAAGAACCCAAAACATAAAGCAAGACATGATTTTTAAACCCAACTTTAAAGAAGCCTGTCGCAGTGTGGGGTCCCCAGGGATGGCCATGATGCCCCTAGGGCTGTATGAACATGTAAATTCTGCCCTGTGAGTGCCTTCTTTTCTTACCTGCCACATCTTATTGGTATAAATAATAAATAGGGAGGCTGCCCACGAGTTTCTGCATGGCCACGGTCCTATTGGACCTCACTAAACCCTGCAGGTTCTCAAACCCCTTGCTGGGTCCCACTCTAAGTTGTTGCCTCACAGAACACCCCAAATCTTATGGTTAGATGCGTAGCTCCAAAACGTCCCCTTTGCCACGCCCCATTCCTCACAGGTGGTATTTAAATATTATCTTCCTAATAAGGTCTTGGCCTAATTCAGCCTTCTATGGTCACTGGGCTCTGCAGCCTGTCACTGCACCCTCTCTGGCGCTGGACTCTCAGGCCCCTATAACTGTACCCCTCTGGTGCTGGGGCTTTACACAACTGTGTGCCCCAGTGAGGCCTCCTCCTCCCCTATTAGCCTCTTCCCAGTCTACCAATATAAAAGACAACAAGGAAAAACAAGCCCCTGGGCTACAACATAACAATAATAATGGAGACTACACTCTGTCCCTTTAAGAAGGTAAACTTCTCTCTTATCATCGTGTGCCTCCTAGCCCCAGGTACCTTATGAACTTTATTAATCTTGCAGGCAGTGCACCAGGCCATCAAATGTCTTTAAGTAGTTCTTTCCAGCAAGAGCTCCTTCCCCCTGGCATCTGCCAGAGAAATAACCTCTGCCAGCCCCAGCCCTGGGGCTTATTTGTGCCCAGGGCCCTGCCTCCTTCTGGTCAGCTGACTGGGTGCAGATGCCAGCTTATTCCCTCCCTGGGTAACCTGCAGCTGTGGAACTCTGCCTCAGCTCACAGGGTACTCTAACTAGGCTTTTTCTGTTCTTAAAGGAGTAGGAACACTTTAGTGCCCTGCAAAAGAGCCGAAGATCTTTTTAGCAAGCACAAAACTATATATTACATATGCTAATATTACACAGATTAGACCTAAGAGCAAGAAGATGGAAAATGCAGGTATACTACTTAATGGGGGAGAAGAACAAAATAGCAGGTGATACAGAGAAGGCTGCCTTTTTTCTTTTATTCAGTCTTTAAAATTGATAGCAACCAGATACTCAACACAGTTAGTTTTAACAAGGGGAAAACATCTAGTGGTCAGAATAGGGAAAGAGTAGGTTTAAAACAAGGGCAGGCAATTATTTTGAGTTGGAGGGCCACTTACTGAGTTTTCACAAGCTGTTGAGGGTAGCCCCACCCCTTCACAGGTACCCCACCCCCTGGTCTCCATCTTGGGACTGGAAGTCCCACCCCCTTAACCTCGAACCTGTGGCACCAAACATCCCTCCTTTTGCCCTTGGACGTATTCCTTTGGGGAAGAGGGTTTGTCATCTTAGGGAAAAAGAAAAAAACAAATTATATACTAAAAATCAAACACCCATAATAATATATTTTAATTTTAAAAATATAGTTTTGATCTGATTTGTGTGTGTTTGTGCTGTATATGTAGAAGTGATTGCATAAAAGCTCAAAATACAGTCTTACTTGTATTTTGTGTGGGGTGTGCATGGGTGTCAGAGGCTATGGGGTAGGTGTGGGAGTTGTGGGTGGGTGGGTATGGGTGTTTGTGGTGTGTGTGTGTGGTATTGTGGGTATGGGAGTCACAGGGTGCAGACTGGCTGGCGGGTGGGCAAGCAAGTGGCGGCAGGAGAGGTGGGGAGTGGAAGTGATTGAGTGTGCAGGAGTGTGGGGCCTGTGGGGCCCAGAGTGGGGTGGTAGGAGCATGGGGTGTAGGCTGGCAGGGGTCTATGGCAGGGGTTCCCAACCTTTTTATACTACAGACCTGCAAACTGTATAATTTACAGATTTAAATTTAATTTTTATGGGGTGGTGGGGTTGTGAAGTTTGGACAGGGTTGGGGCACTGGGGGACCCCGCAGAGGAGCAGGCTGCACAGGCGGTGGCCCAGGCAGTGGAGGTGAACAAGCTGCTGCTCAGCATGGGGGAAAAGCAGCTGCTTCCCCTCCTGCCACCAGCACTCCCTCTGGCAGCTGCCCAGAGCCCACACAGGACTGTCCTGCCTCTCCACCATGTCCCTGCTGCCCGTAGGGCAACAGTGGCAAAGGACAGTGGGCACAGGCAGCCCCGTGTGGGCTCCAAGCCAATGCCACAGGGAGTGCTGGAGGCAGAAGGGGCCGCTTTTCCACAGTGCTCAGCTGCAGTTTGTTCCTTGCCACCATTGCCAGCCTGGTCCCCGTGCTGGCTCCGAGCTCACCCATCAGGCTGAGTGGCATCAGGGCACAAACTGCTGTTGGGGTGGATGAATGCACCGCCCCCCTTGCCACCGCTGGGCAGTGTTTGCTGGGGAGCCCACTAGGCTCTACTGTGGCTCCTTTGCCACCGGCTCTGTGCTGCCCAGAGTGGCTGGTCCGCATGGCAGCACTGGGCAGCATAGAGCCAGTGGCAAAGGAGCTGCAGTGGAGCCTAGCGTGGAGCAGGCTCCAGCAGACTGCCTGGTGGTGGCAGGAGGGAGGTGCTTTTTCCCTGCACTGAGTTGCAGTTTGTTTGTCATTGCTGTTGCAAGCCTGAGCCCTGTGGCAGCTCTGGGCTCACCCGATGGGCTGAGCAGCAGCAGGTTACAAGCTGGTGCTGGGGTGGGGGAAAAGTAGGTGCTCCCCCTCCCACTGCCAGTGCTCCCTGTGGTGGCCACTTGGAACCCATGAGGGGCTGCCTGTGCCTGCTCTCCATTGTCACCGCTGCCCCACAGGCAGCAGGGACATGGTGGAGAGGCAGGACAGCCCCACATGGGGTCTGGGTGGTTGCTGCAGGGAACACCGACGATGGGAGGGGAAGAGCCACTTTTCCTTGATGCTGAGTAGCAGCTTGCTCCACACTGCCACTGCTGCTCAACCCATACAGGTGAATGCAAGGCGCGCAGGTTCGGGGCTGGTCGCAGTCATCCCTGCTTGTGCTGTGGAGCAGGACAGGTGGGGCTGGGAGTGAGCGGGCATGTGGCAACCAGCGGCAGCTGGGTGGGAGCATGGGACCCACACTGGTGTCTCAGGGCCAGCACTGGCAGGGCCCAGAGTGGGCAGCAGGAGCGCAGGGTTCCAGCTGGCTGGGGCTCTATGGAGCCAAGTCAACTCCCCTCTCTCCCTGCTAGTGCAGTGCAGCCCAGCTCCATAGACCCTTGCTAGCCAGGGCTTCCAGCTGAGAGGTGGGGCCAGGCAGGCCCTACTATTGCAGGAGCCTGCCAAGGCTTTCCCTGGGTCCTACTGCCCCTGTCTGGTGTCATATTTGACAGACAGCTGGGGCAGATAAATAGTAATTTCCTAAATTTTTCAGGGGCCCCATGGGCCAGATAAAATGGCCTGCAGGCTGTATTTTGCCCACCCCTGGTTTAAAATATTTAGATAAGTTATATGTATATCAGGCAGCACATCTGGATGCAATTCATTAAAGAACTTAAAGATCCAGCCAAAGCAATCTTTGATCCATTAATGATTATTTTCAAGAATTCACAGCAGATGGGTAAACTCAAAAGAACTGGAAAAGGGCAAACAGCAAAGTTCCTTCCTTTAAAAGGGTAAAAGGAGGACCCATAAAATTATAGACCAGTCACTCTAATTTTGATACCCCAAATGGCACCAAAACAAATTATTAGATAATCAGCTTGTGAGGAACTAGAGCAGGGGTGGGCAAAATATGGCCCACAGGCCAGATCCAGCCCACCAGGCCATTCTATCTGCCCCATGTAGCCCCTAAAAAATTTAGAAAATGTATATTTCTCTGCTCCTGGCTGCCTGTCAAAAATGACAGGAGCCAGGGGCAGTAGGACACAGGGGAAGCCAGCAGGAGACAGCAACAAAGCCAGCCCAGCCTCGCTCCACCTCCAGCCCCCTTCCAATCTGGCACCCTGCCCAACCAAAAGTCTCTGCTTGCCGCAGCTTTCAGGCTACTCCAGCACCACATGGCTGCAGCTGGACAGGAGCATGGGGCCTGTGCCAGTACCCCGGGGCCAGAAGCGGGAGGGTGGGTGTGTCCGTCTGTGCAGTGAGGGAGGGGGAGAGACAGAGAGCACCAAAATAAGGAGAGATTGTGTGCATGTGTAGTCTGTGTGTGTGTGTGTGAGAGAGAGAGACTGTGAGTCAGAGAGAGGCTGTGTGTGTGTGTGTGCATGTGTGTGTGAGGGACAGACTGCATGTGTGTGAGAGACTGTGTGTGTGTGTGAGAGAGAGACTGTGTGTGGGTGGGAAGGAGAGACTGCATATGTGTGACAGGGAGAGATTGTGTGTGTGTGTGTGTGTGTGTGTGTGTGTGTGTGTGTGTGTGTGTAAGACAGAAGTTGTGTGTGCATGAGAGAGAGAGACTGTGTGTGCATGTGGAAGACACTGTGCGTGGGAGGGGAGGGAGAGACTGTATTTGCAGTAAGGGAGGGAGAGAGTGTGTATGTGTGTGCATGTATATGAGACAGAGACTGTGAGACAGAGACTGTGAGCATTTAGTGAGAGAGAGACAGACTCTGTGTGTGTGACAGACTTTGTATGAGAGAGACTGAGACTATGCATTTGTGTGTGAGAGACTGTGAGAGACAGTGTGTGAGAGAGACTGTGTGCGTATGAGAGAGAAAGAGAGAGAGAGAGACTGCGTGTGAGGGAGAGAGACTGCGTGTGAGGGAGAAAGACTGTGTATGTGTGACAGAGAGACTGCATGTGTATGTGTGAAAGAGAGACTGTGTGTGTGTGCAGTGAGGGAGGGAGAGAGACTGTGTGTGTGTGTGGGAGGGAGATTGTGTGTTGGGGGAGGGAGAGACTGTGTATGTGTGAGAGACAGACTCTGTGTGTGTGAGAGAAACTCTGCATTTGTGTGAGCGACAGACTGTGTGTGTGTGTGTGTGTGTGTGTGTGTGTGAGAGAGAGAGAGAGAGAGAGAGAGAGAGACTCTCTGTGTGTGTTTGTACATGTGGAAGAGAGGGAGAGACTGTATGTGTCGTGTAGTGAGGGAGGGAGGGAGAGTGTGTGTGTTCGTAAGGCAAGTCCCACACTCCCCCACCATACACATGCACCCACACCCCCCTCGCACTGCCATATATGCAGACCCCCACACCCTCACATACCACAGCCACCCTCCCCCACACAGCCCCCCCAAACCCTATACCCATCCACACACACCCCCACATGCTTCATTTTAAGCTATTGTCCAATCACCTCTATACACACTACACAACCCCATGTAAATCAGGACAAAAATATTAATGTTGTAGATGTTTGAGTTTTAGAATATAATTTGGTATTTTTCTGGTTCCAGGATGGCAAAACCCCTTGCTGAAAGGAGTATTTCTGGGGTGAAGGGGAGGAACTTCTGGTAGCAAAGGTCAGGCATTAGGGGTGGGACTTCTGGTCACAAGACAGTGACCAGGGGGCGGGATGCCTGTCAACTACCAATGTGGCCCTCAACAGCTTGCCAAAACTCAGTAAACCCTTGTTTGCCCCTGACCTAGAGGATAATAAATGGTAACAAAACAACCAATATGGTTTTGCTAAGAACAAATAGTGTCAAACCAATTTATTTATTTATTTGACAGGAAAACTGGTCTAGCGGAGTTGAAGAAGCCAGAAAGGTGATCTCTCTTGATGTTAATAAGGCTTCTGATACAGTCCCATTATGACAACCCTTACTTAGGGAAACATGGTCCAGATGAAACCTGTATAATAGTATAAAAACAGTTGAAAAATAATACTTAAAGTATAGGTATCATTGGTTTGTCATCAAACTGGGATAAAATATCAAGCAGTCTCCCACAGGGGGTCTTGTCCCATGTCTGATGCTATTCAGTATTGTCATTAATTACACTGATGATGGAAGAAAGAGAACAATTATAAAATGATCAATTATACCAAGCTGGGAGGGGTTACAAAGATTTCTGAGGACAGAACTAGAATTCCAAATGAACTGAAGTTAAAGATGAAATTCAAACTAATAATAATAAAAAAGCAAGTGCAAAGTACATTAGTTTGGAACTGAGAATGAAATGCACATGGACAAATTAGGAATACCTGCCTTGTAGCAAAACTGAATAAAAGAATGTGTACATTACGACATTGGCTAATGTTTAGTTTTTATCCTAATGTGAAGTGCTGGGAAAAGGGCAAAATATGTTCTGTGGTGTATTAAACGGAAAGTCATATGTAAGATCTATGAAACAATTCTGCTCAGTGGGCATGTCTACACGCGCATTAATGCACCTTTGCTACTGTGCATTAAGTTTAGTACCTCTAGTATCAGTTACTACTACATAAATGCACAGTGGCCAGCATTATTGCACAGTGGCACAGGCGCAGTCTTTTCATGACACTTACTGTGCAGTAGACTAATTCTACTGTGCATTAGTGCATTAGCATGGCTTTTGCTGTGACACGTTAATGCGAAGTAAAATTAGTCTACTGCACATTAAGTATCTTGTGTAGATGCACGCAGTGAAGCCTTAGGTGTAATACTGTGCCCAATTTTGGGCATCACGCTACAAAAAAGATGAAGACAAATTGAAAGAGCGACAAGAATAAGTTTTGAAAACATAATTGAGGAAGGGTTGAAAGAACTGGATTTGTTTTCAGTCCAGAAAAGAGAAAAAACTAGAAGGGAAGCAATACCAGTCTTCAAGTTTATAATAAAGATGCCAACAATCAATCGTTTTTTATTTCCTTTGCGAGTAGGACAGAAGTAAGTAGCTTAATCTGAAGCAAGGAATACTACAGTTAGACATTACAAAAAGCTTTTTAACAATATGGAATAATTTAGCACTAGGACAGGCTTTAGCATAGGGAGGTTTGGGGTATTTATACATGTGCTACAGGAGTGTGTCTAGGGAAGGAATTTTTAATTAGAGCAACTCCAAGAGTGCCCCCACTGCCATTTTTCAGTGTGGGGACACTGATACACGTGACTGGAGTCTTCTGGAGTGCAGTATTTACCATGCTCCAGCAGACTCGATTAATCAAGTCTGCTTTGACTTGCTGTAATTACACAGCATTGGGGCAGCCTCACTGCACATGTATAGGCACCCTTGGAGATCACCTTCTTGGGATATTTCAAGAACAGGCAAAACAAAATCTCTCTCAGGGATTGTCTAGACAACCTTGATCTTATACTGTGCAGGGAAAGGCACTAGATCAATTCTTGAGGTGCCTTCTAGAGCTATAATTTTTATTTGAGATGGTGGTGGTCTACACACCAGGTAATATTAGGCATGAAATGTTTGCTTCAGATGGATAAGATCATGTGTTTCAAACTTGTTTTCAGTGCCCTCTAGTTTACTATTTTATCTTTATTGGCCCTGAAGGGTAGACTGTGTTCCTGCACTCCTTGCCTCACTTCTCCCAGAGCAATAATTTGGGCCTAAGGGAGCACCTATAAGCAAAAGGAACTATGAAGAGAGCTGTGGCATCTTTTGAGCAAACATAGTCATTGCTGGACCCAACTTGTGAAGTAGGAGGCCATATTTCACCTCTGGGTTGTTAGAGCTTAGCTTCACTTTAACCACTCAGAGTGAGATTAAAACCCCTACTGGCCTTAATACAGAGCATTCTCCAGAGATTTCTCTCACCTAAAGGGTCTTATTTATGGGGTAAATGAGTTTGATCCTGTGAGATTTGAGATCATCTTTCATGTAGAAAACTTTTCAGCGTGGTATTATCAAACCCTTAGATCTGCCTAATTTACCTCAAGTCCAAGAGCCAGATGTCTCTTCCACCTCCTGCTGCAGCACTCTTCCCCACACCTTTTCTGGCATAGATATTTGCTAACAGCATGCCAGAAACTGGCATGCAGAAATGTTGCTGAAAGTTAAAAAAATTTAAGGAAATCTACATGAAACTGGACCAGTCTAAACTGCACAAAATACAAAAAGGAAACAGATTGTATAAATACAAAGAGGGTGATATTCTGCTATCTTTACTCACCAGTAGCTCCAACAACTTCAATAGGACCATTTGTGTAAAAAGAGAGGATAGCCTGAACTTAAGGCATCAGATTTACAATAATACCTCTCCCACACACAGACTAGAACAAGGTAAGGAGTAAGCTCCACTCTTCTCAAGGCTTCACATGAAGAAATAGCTCTTGTCTGTGACAGCTTCGATGTTGTTTTGTTAGACTGCATTGCCTTTGCTTTTTAAAGATTTTTTCCTGATTATGGTCTGGTTAAGCACACAAAGGTCGTCAAACAAAGTGAGATGAGGAGAATGTGTAGGAAGTTAGAGAGAGGGGAATAAAGATACTGAGACCGGTGCAGCACAGAAAGTTCAGAGAGGCAAAGGCAACTTTAAGTCATCCTTGAGCCATCCATATTCTGGGTCAGCTGAGGCCAGAATTACAGACCTAGTCAGGGCCTCCTCTATTTTAACACTGGCTTTATTTGGGTTACTTCATAGCCCAAATTTTTTATACCACAGCACTAGGGAGATTCCCAGCTCCTGAACCTGTCTGTCATCCACCTGAGACCAGGACTCTGAGCTGCTACGACAGAGTAGCCTTCTGAAGAACCTTTGATCTCTTCCATGCTATAGCAGTGCATAGGTTTATAATGAGCACCTCTTGAAGTAAAGCATGGAAGCAATTGGCCTGAAATAATAGAGCAACTAGAAAAACCGAGAACCAATCAATAAGAATGACAAGGACTTATTTAGATTCTATCTGCTACAAGGATCCACAACAGCAAGACCTGTACTGCCTTGAATCCTTCCAGTTGTTCTCCCCCATTTCAAAATAGCTGGGTACAAATATAGATTAACATTCATATTATTGAATTTATGCCACTTTACAAACACAGACTAAGGGTATAGATGACTGAATAATTATACTGGTTGGGGAGAGAGATACTTGTTTCTCGTGAGCATACATCGGCTGAATCTGTTGCATTTGTTTCCTCCTGTACTCTCAGTAAGCAAAACTAAACTGTGATGATATACCCGCATTAAACATGTGGTAAATTTTATCCTGGGGTACGTGGCAACTGAAGCAGTCACAAAATGATTACACAAAAAGAACGTAATATTTTTGTGGCTGGTTTCCATCACTCCTTTAAATGCATGTGTATCAGGGTAGTCTGCACCAGCATAGGCCCCACTGTGGGCCTTCCTGTGGGCTTCACCAGCCAACAATCAGCTGAATGTCACCTAGTTCTGCCACTGCACCAGGGCTCAAATGGACCCCAGTGAGGTGCCTGCCAGCCAATGATCAGCTACTTATCAGTTGGCTCCTGAGACTGTACTGGGATTCAAATCCAATGCTACCATGGCTAATTTAACTGCCTGCAAAGTCCTGATCCAGCCAACAATCAACTGATCTTTGGCTGGCTCCAGAGACAGCAGTGCGGCTGGAACTGGCCCTCACGGGTCCCCAGAGCCAGCCAAGAATCAGCTGATTGTCAAGTATCCTTGCCAGTACAGGGGGAGCCCAAGATCATTATCATCCTGGGCTCCCCTGCACTGGCAAGTAGGATGCAATTGGGGTCTGATACCTGATCCCAAAATTGTATGTCCTGCCACACAATCAGATCCCATCACACTCCTTTATATGAACATCTGTCAGCACCCTTAATCCAATAAGGAGGAATAATTCCCTAAATCCCTGTCCAGCCATAGTGGGCCTTCAGAAATCTTGGATGTAAGTACTGTGAGAAGAGCAGGTACTGTGCTTCTGTTCATTCTTTCCCACCAGAAAGGGAGAAGGAACAAGAGGAGCCAGGAGTCCCCCTTGCCATCCAACACACATGCTTTACACTAGCCAGAGGAGCCATCAGGGTGGGAGGAAGTAAACCATGCCCTTTCCACATTTCCTTAAATGAGAGACATTGTGACAGAGCTGCTCATTTCCTTTCTCAGGTTTCTCCTGGGATGGTACAACTACATATCACCCCATGACCAGGGCTGAGCCTAAAGGCACAATCTAGCCCACAGCAATGATGGTCATTAAATAAGACAATGGCAATATCAATATATCTGAATATATTCCTAGGTACTATATGAAGAAAATAATCTCTCTAATGGAGTTCAGTATTTTAAAACCTACTGTACATATTACTGATTTTAATTATAGATTTTTGAAGTATCTTTCAGTCACTTAGGGCCTTTAGAATACTGGAGACTATTATCAGTTTGAATATTAATGATGAGCTTACTATTAAAAGTGCAATCAGCTCTTTAATTTTTGTTAGTTGTGCCAAAATGGCTTCAGAATATTTTAATTTATGAGATTTACCTTTACAGCTCTGCCTAGAACAATGTAGGGCCACATTGAGATGACTGTCATGTTATTAACCTGGGAGTTACTGAGCCAACTGGAAGTGCACATGGGAGTGACTATGCAAATGCTTAAGATTCTAAGGGTGCCCAAAAATGCCTGTGGAAACCTAGGCTGATTCTGGTTGTACCAAGTGCTCATGAAGATTAATTAAAATACTGACTTCCAAGTGCTTACTACACACTGTGGCCTAAGAAGGGGGAGGAGAGGAGAGACAAGTCCATGAACAGTGCTCATGGTTTGGGGTTTTAACATAAAAAATGTCTATCTATACATTAAAAGTCGAAACTTGGTAAGCTGCAGTTGTCCCCAGTGCAGAGGACCCATGAAAAGCCCCTGAATGCTACTTCCAACCTACTGAGGCTTGCTAATGGATTAATCAGATGTTGAGCTCTGTACAGGTGTCTGATTTGGGATCAATTCACACAGAGTGTAATTATTTCAGGCATAATTAATGAAATGTTTATCCGAGTCATGCACCTTTTATACATCTCATATTGGCCCCATTACCTCCCAGCTAGGATTGAACGACATTCCTTGCTCTGACATTTCCCAGACTTTGACATATTTATTCTCACAATACCTAGTTATATATGTGGATCTATACTGCTCTCTGCATTTCACAGATGGGGACTGGAGGCAGTTGGATCCAAAGGATGTAGGTACCTAAAAACCAGACATGGGCACCAAAAATCCAAAACTGCAACCTAAAAAAACTCCTTCTCAGCAGCCACCTAATCCTGGAGACACCTACATTCATTGGGCACCTTGTTTTGACCTGAAAGTTCTCTGGAGCGTAGCCTGATGCACACATCTAGGATCCTCCTAGACTGAACTGACAGGCAGTTGATTCTTGCCTATACTTCACTGAGATCCAGAAAATAGGTAGGGTAGTTTCTAATTTTCCTATATAGCTCAGTCCACTGGGTTTTCTCAATGCATACCTGACATACACTATTACCATGGAGTTCAACAGAAAATACAAAACTCATAGCCACTTACGTTCAAAAAAACCTGGAATGAAAGATGCTGTCTGTCTTGGACATAACAGTTTGGAGGTCAGAGTGCTCACCCAGGCAATGGAGATGTAGGTTATGGGCTTTCCTAAGCTGGGAATGATTTAACCTTATCTCCTGCCACCCAGGAAATTATGTATGTGCCAGGCAAGATCCACCCAAAGTGACTGGATCCAGCCCACAGCCTAGGGGACCAGCAGAAAGCAGATCAGCCTGGCATATCCCCTGCTTTG
>NW_017729022.1:94278961-94280007 GCF_001723915.1 Gavialis gangeticus | reverse complement strand
GCTCAGGCCACTGGGTTTTCTCAATGCATACCTGACATACACTATTACCATGGAGTTCAACAGAAAATACAAAACTCATAGCCACTTACGTTCAAAAAAACCTGGAATGAAAGATGCTGTCTGTCTTGGACATAACAGTTTGGAGGTCAGAGTGCTCACCCAGGCAATGGAGATGTAGGTTATGGGCTTTCCTAAGCTGGGAATGATTTAACCTTATCTCCTGCCACCCAGGAAATTATGTATGTGCCAGGCAAGATCCACCCAAAGTGACTGGATCCAGCCCACAGCCTAGGGGACCAGCAGAAAGCAGATCAGCCTGGCATATCCCCTGCTTTGCACCCTACTGCTGATTCCCTCCACAGCCTTCCCTCTCCTAAGGCAGGTGCAGCTTACTCTGTTCTTCCTTTTTTCCCCTCCCCTATGACAGGGACTGCCTACCAAAGGTAAGTGTTCTCCCTCCCTTCAACCTCCCCCACCTTGCTGGAAGGGAGTGGTGACCCACAGTGCAGCCGGGTCCCAAGTGCCCAGTCTGCCGCTCCAAAAGGTTGTTGTACTGGTTTATATGACATCTTGAATCTTGCCTGGCTGGATGTTATGTACACACCCATAGTGGACTCCATGCATTAGGACAATCAAGAAATGCGAGTCCTCATCAGGTTAGATCCCATTTTCTGCCTTTAATCTATATATTTCTACATAGCATTTCTAGCTTCACTATTCTTAATTACAGCAACACGAATCATCATGAAGCAGCAGACAGTCCTTCAGCCAGAATCGACCAATATTATTAATCTCATTACATACTAAGACAACCTTGACATGCTTTTACTACTAATATTACTGCTCTGAGATTTGATGGAAATTCTCTTTACAATGATATTTTAATACAGAGTACTTCCAGTGTAAAGCTCTCCTCTGGACAGCTTTTCGTGAGAATTTATATTAACAGCATATTTACTAATAATTGTTAAAAAGATGTTTAAATACATAGTTAATTTGTAGATAATTATATTCATAGATTCATAGATTCATAGATTAAGGGTCGG
>NW_017729022.1:94275274-94278950 GCF_001723915.1 Gavialis gangeticus | reverse complement strand
AAATTTTGGTGTCATCAGCGAATTTAAACAGGTTACTATGTAACCCTAGCCATAGTGCTACCCACGGCCACATCTGGATTTAAGGTCCTGGGGTGTCAAATAGCCTCAGTCAACCTTCGAGACCTTAAGGCTGGGGCCATCTCTCCATGGAGTGATTTCTTCTGGTTTCCCCATACACTGGAATATGTACAGTCCAACTATTTCCACAGTTTATTATTTACAAAATAGTCAGCGTATGAATGAGGTTAATAGCAGAACAGGATATTAATAATCTAATTGTCAAAGGCAGGTATCAATGAACTAAAACACTCTGTACAAACTGAATCAAAGACACCCTCAGTACAACTCCCCAGTTTAAACCTCGAGACTCCAAGTGAATTTCAGCAGAAGCACACAGGGTTAACAAGATATCAGATCTCCTTCACACTAGCAGCACAATAACTATGGCTGGTGCTGCTGCTTCAGAAAGTCCTGCTGTCTGCTACAGCCTCATGGGGAAGAGAAGTTCTCTGCTCCAGCTGTCTGGGGTATCTGCAAAGAAACAGTGTCCCCTTTCCCCAAAAACACCTTTCTCCAATTCACAGGCACAGCCCCTTGTGCTGATAATTGAAATAAACCCTGGATTTATCACCCACTCGGCCCCAGGGTGGTTTGCAGTTAACACTCCCCAAACCCTTCCCAGATCAACACCCCGCCCTCCTAGGCAAGTCTACCATACCATGCTTTTTTCCCCACATGGGTCCCTCTGCCTCACAGAGGGAAAAGGGTTACCAGGTTGTCTTCTCCCTGTCTCTACGGGCAGGTTCACTTCACAGGCAAGCTGCAAGGTAGTTCGTCCCCAGGCTCTGTGGTCCTGGGACTCCCTCTCTTCTCTGAGCCTGGCTGCTCCCCTCTCCTGCCTCAGGAGCGAATCAAAAACATACATATGGTCTAACAACTTTCTGCAAATTTTTCCTTTTGCCTTTGCAGGGATCCTGAGCCCTGCTGCAAATCCAGCAGCAGGTGTTACATATGGATTCCAACAGGACAACTGGCTGCTTATAACCATGGCTCAAACCATATATAGCACCTCCTGATGTGCTTGCAACCATTTGTAATACCTACTTCACAGGGCTAATAAAATTAAGAGACACTATTAGCACTTCTCAACCATTTTTAAGTGTAGTCTTTTGTAAAGTATCTTTTTTAAATAGTGCCATTGACAGAAGCTCTACAGAACGTGTATTTCACTACGACCGTGATCATATGAGAAATCTTTACTGGCAGGGCAGTGTCAGATAAAAGGCCAAATTCTCTATACCAGCAAAAGCCCTATTGTAGATGTAATTTATTAATTTATTAGATTTACATGCCTTGCTTTTTGACAAAGGTTCATGGCATGTTAAAGAAGAAAGCAAAACAACCCATAAACCAGCTAACAGAGAACAAAACAATTAATAAAGGTCAATAAAATATTAAAATAAATCATACAGAAAACAATATCTTAGATTGTTCTTGCCTGCTAAACACATGCCCAGACAGGAAGGGCTTGCAGTGCTTCTGGGAGATGTCCAGGCTCAGGCTCTGGAGGGCCTGGAGGAAGAGGGAGTTACAGAACAGAGGGGCAACTACCAAAAATAACCTCCCACATATTATTGCCATGTAAGCATTGGTGGTGTATGCAGGAGGTTGCTCTTGATTGACTTTAGAGCTCACAAAGGAACATAAGGGAGAAGGTGGTCCCTTTAGTATGTAAATCCAAGGCCATTTCAGGCCTCATAGGTAAAACTAATATCTTGAATTGCACCCAGAAACCTATTTGGAACCACTACAGACTCTGGAGCACTGAAATTGTTTTCCCGGCAACCCGCCCCCATACAGGGTTGGCCTAAGGAAAAATGGTGCCTGGGTGAATTTGTATTTTGGCACCACCTCAAGTCAGTGGTACTGCTGCAGGCAAAGGCAGAGGCAGGCAGGCAGCCAGGGGCATAAGACGCAGTCTGGCAGAGAGATGGAGTGACATGGTGCATGAGGCAGGTGGGTGGGCAAGTGCTGCTGCTGTGCTTGAGCAAGGCAGACTGACAGGAACAGGTACCACCCAGCCCACACATGCTGGGTCTGGCTCCTCCTGAGCAGCAGCTGGAGGCAGGGGGGTGCCTAGGCTGGGCACCGCTCCTCCTGCCTGGGGTGGGGATCAGCTGGGGTGGGTTGGGGTGGGGTGGGTTGAGGGGAGAACGCTGTTGTGCAAGTGGACTGCTCAAATGTGTGTTTGTGCATATGCATGTGCATGGCGCACCCCTGACCATGGCACGCTGGGTGGCTGCCTACCCGGAAGGCCAGCCCTGCCCCGATAAGAATGTGAACCACCACATTCTGCAGCAGCTGCAGCTTGTGGACAGTTTTCAAGTGTCACCTCATATAGAGCACTTTACTGTAGTCTAGTCTTGAGGTTACAAAGGCATGGATGATGGTGAACACATCCAAATCGGAAAAAAGGGTCACAGCAGCCTTTTCAGCAGATGGAGCTGGTGAAAGGCACTCCTAGCCATTGCTGCGACATGGAAATCCAGGCGAAGCAGGTAATCCAGGAGCACCCCAAGGCTGTGAACCTAAGGGAAAAGGGGAGACCAAATCCTACCAGTGATAGGTGTCCCAATCCACAACCTCTCTATGTTAACTGTCTGACGCTTAACTACCCTCATAATGAAGATATTCTTCCTAATCTCCATCTTAAATTTCCTGTGCTATAGTTTGAGAACATTGCCCGTAGTTCTATCTGCTACAGACACAGAGACAAGTATCTCCAGCTTCCTCATAAGCTCCCTTTGGGTACTTGAAGACTGTTATCAAATCCTCTCTCAGTCTTCTCCAGATGAAGCAGTTCTAGTTTTTTCAATCTTTCCTCATAAATCATGTTTCCCAGGCCTCTAATGATATTTGTTACTATCCTCTGGACCAGGGGCAGGCAAAATCCAGTCCACAGGTCAGATTGGGCCTGCGGCAGACTTCACTTCCAAGCAGCCCCTACTTGCATCACTGCAGCCAGTTTCTATGGAGACTCCAGCAGCAGCAGCATTGTGACAGTGTGGGGCCAGGGCTTCCATGGAGACTGCCCCTAGCAGTACTGGCAGGCCGTGCAGCTGGGCAGGGAGTGGGTTCCAGGGCTGGGATCTCACGGCGGTGACAGCGTGGTTCAGAGCCGGGACAGAGCTGCAATCCGCTGCCTGAAAGCCCCTAAGTGTCCACTCAATCCCATCCTCCAAATCATCAATGAAGATGTTAAACAGTACTGGAGCCAGGACAGACCCTTGGAGAATGCCACTTGATACCTCCTTCCAACGAGATATTCAGCTACTGCTGACAACTCATTGAGCACAAGATCCAACCAGTTATGTATCCATCTTACAGAACTTTCATCTAGTCTGCAATTCCTTAATTTATTAATGAGAATGTACTTGGAGACAGTAACCAAAGTCTTGCTAAAATCAAGGTATATCACATCCATTGCTCTCCCTCATCCACAAGCCTGTCATCTGATCATAGAAGAAAATCAAGTTGGTCAGGAATGACTTAGATTTCATAAATTTCATAGACATTAGCGCTGGAAGGGACCTCGGAAGATCACTGAGTCCAGCCCTGTGCCCGAGGTGCAGGAAGTCAGTTGGAGTCATAGGGTTCCAGCAACATAAGCATCCAA
>NW_017729022.1:94260687-94270274 GCF_001723915.1 Gavialis gangeticus | reverse complement strand
TCACTGAGTCCAGCCCTGTGCCCGAGGTGCAGGAAGTCAGTTGGAGTCATAGGGTTCCAGCAACATAAGCATCCAAATGCTTCTTAAAGGAATCCAGAGTAGGTGCTTGCACCACCTCTGGAGGGAGTCTATTCCAGGCCTTTGGGGCTTGGTCAGTAAAGACATTTTTCCTTATGTCCAGCCTAAAATGGTTTTGGAGGGGTTTGTGACCATTGGACTTTGTCATCCCTTGGAGTGCTCTGGTGAACAGGTGTTCCCCCAGATCCTGATGCACACCTTTGATATACTTATAGGCTGCCACTGGGTCACCCCTGCGCCTGTGCTTTTCCAGGCTGAAGAGTCCCATAGCTCACAGCCTCTTGTCATCAGGCCTATTCTCTTGCTCTCTGATCATGTGCATGGCTCTCCTCTGGACTTTCTCAAGCTTCTCCACATCCTTCTTCAATTGCGTTGGGCACAGAACTTTTATGGCCCTTTGTCTAGGGATGAATTTCAGTGCATACACAAATCCTTGGCACCAGTTATAGGCAAGTTTCCCATGAAAATCTAGCAATGGCATGTGGGAACTTATTTCAACAAGCTTACTTTGAGCACTTTTTTTAATTGGTGGATTTAAATTGGTATTGGTTGTTTTTAAATGCCTAATTATTGTTATATAAATGGCACCCTATCATCCTGGAAGTGCTGTACTCGATGCCCTGTGCTGTTTGTTATTTTGCATTACAATTATCAAGCATAGCATAGAAGGTGACTTTAAGCAGCTCATTTGAAGTACTCCTTTCTTAAATGTAAAATCTTTGTGAAGCTATTTGCATAGATGTTTATCATCAGATTTTATGAAAAAAATCAGCCCAATTATAACACAAAAGTTTTTATTATGGGTTTAATTTTGAAATGTAAATGGGCCATTGTAAAATCCATGTTGAAATTTTAATTTGCATTTTATTTGTGTCTGTGGATTAACCAACTATCCTGTGTTGAAATTAATTACAGAGATACACACAAAATATTAAGAGATAATGTAGTGTGTGAAGCAAAATGGCTCAGGAGTCGTACTAAAATTTTCTTCCGATCTATATATCATAAATACTGAAAAATACATGCTCGTCTACTGCCCAAACAACTAACAAAAATCTTGTGCAGATGATATGTATTCATTTAATGTTGCATTTGGTTGCCATGGCTATGATAGCCTTAATATTGTAGGCTCACAGCAAGGTTGCAATTAGTATTTGGATTTAGAAGAGGGAAGATAATGATTTCATATTGAAGCATCTCTAGCTTAATACTCTTATGGACATAAAACTGCTTGCAGGTTTCAAAGCATCTATTTTTTTGCAAAAAAACCCCCAAAATACAAAAACTGAAAAGAAGTCCCTATTGTTAAGTTTTGAACCAGATCCTTCACAGGGCTGTGTGGTCTGGTATCTTCAGAATGGAGCCAGTTCAGTTCAGGCTTTCTTTAACTTCTCCCATAGGATACAAATCGGTTGCTTTTCTCTTTCTCTTGTCATAGCTCTGACAGGCTGCACTGCAGACACCAAGTTGTGTATTGGTTTGTTCTTCACTACCATGGCCTCTTGAAGACTATGTCCTCTGCAATAGAGGGTTACGGTGCCAAAATTTAATGGCATGTCTTCACTATCAGAGGATGGCACTAGGAAGCGCTAACGCTTCCCCAAACATGGAACACAGTCACACTGGGAACTTCCTATACCTACAAAGTGAACTTTAAGTGTATGCCTGGCTCACATCCAGGTTGGAACGTAGCATGCAAACCATACATTACTGCAGCATTCCCTAGCATAGTCCTCTAATGATGTAGACATGCCCTGTAAGCAGTGGTGTGACAAGCGGAGTTGCTGCCTGGGGCAAAGTCTGAGGGAGAGCTGGAGTGGGAGTGAGGATGCTGTTTCAAGAGCAGGGGTGGAGGACGTGGGTTCCAAGAGGGGGGGAAGGGGTGTGCAGGTTCGGAGGGTGGGGCCAGGGGCAGTACTCTTACCCACACCAGGAACTCCATGGTCCTGGCTCATGTGCTGTGCCCAGCCTGGCTGTTGCCCTGAAAGTGGCAGCAGCTGGGGACTGTTTTGGAGTTCCCAGGCTGGGAATGCTGCCAGAGTGTGGACTCTGTGGAGTTGAGGACAATTCTGGTGTCCCTCCTACCTTGGCACCTGAGGTGGGTGCCCCTCTCACCCACTGCTATTACACTACATCTTAAAAAGATACTTCTCCAAATAGTAAGCCAGATTATGCAAGCCTAACTAGACTTGCACTCCACAAATGCTGATAATTTACATATAGGCATTTTATCAACAGTATTGTGCTACATTAGGATGAAGTAGTAGGATGGGGAGGGCAATATGTTATTCAGTTTAGCCCCTGTAAAATACAAAATAAAAGCCTTGAGCAGATCAGCTGGTTCATGATGCTTTATTTTATGATATTAATATTAGTAATCATTAATTATGAGGACTAACTGCTGTGTTTTTCTACTTCCTGTCACTTCTGATACAGATTGATATTTTCAACATAGTCTTTAACATTCTGCTGAAGTTTATTTTTGGTATGACCATTTGAATTGGACCAGTGGTATATCTACAGCCATTAACAGTGTTTAGTATATGCTTTAGAAACCCTGTAAATGGACAATTATAGAACAGTCTGACCACAAAGGAAATAGCCTCCTGATCTACATCAAGAAATTATTCCCCAAATGTTATTTTGTTTTAATCCTATAAAATAAAGGCGCATGCTCTTATGCACTTAGGTGTCTCATTTTCTTCTTTGAACCCACTGAGTACTGGGCTTCAGTAGTGTAATGTGGCAAGGAGTTCCACAAGTTAGTTGCATTGTATTTAATAAAGTATTTCTTCTACTCAGGTTTTAAATATACAGTACTGCCTTTCAATTTGACTATCCCTTTGTATTATGAGCAAGATTAAGTAGGAACACGGTTTATCATCTCTGTATTATTCTGAATAATTTTGTCAAATCTCCACCTTATTTCATCTCCAAATTGAATACTGTTTCAGTCTTTTCCTGAGGGAATTTCTCTGCCCTTAAATATAATGCATCGCTAGATCTTTTCTTAATGTATCCTGTTACTGTGAAAGTAAAACCTAAAATTAATTTGTCATTGGTTGCTTAGATTAACCATTATTAAGTGTTTATTCTCCAGTAAGCTCAGGCATTTAGTAGACAAGTAACTTCCAACAATACTTATTAAATTAGGGCCCAAAATTCTGGCCCCAATGAAGTCAATGGGATTTTTGCCATTAATTTCATGCAGGTCAAAGTTTTACCTCGAGTCTTTAATTAAATCCCCATTGACATCTGTCAAAGTTTTGTTTAAGACAGGACTGAAGAACTGAGTCCCAAATACCCAGTGACATTTCTGCTGTTTTAATGACTGCACTGATGATGTGTGGGTTACTAAGTACAGCACAGAAAGCCTCTCAAGAAGCTATGTAACCAGCTATAGCACTAAAAACTCCTGGTTTCCCTGTTCTAACAGAGGAACCAGGCACTCACAGAGACTGACCTCCTCTTTCATGTGCTTGGCACAATTGCTTGGACTGTTTGGGAGGAGATGTGATAGTACCAAAGAGTTAGTGTGCTGTCTGGGTGAATATGTGCTTCCTGGCACTCTCAGAGACGCTAAAGTATATGAGCCCTCTTGGGTGGTAGGAAGGGGCTAGAGATGGATACCTTCAAATATCCCTAGCGCATTCACAAGTCCAAAAGTCACACTGCAGAATTCAGACCACTCCTCCAATGTCCCAAAGGCAATTTCTCTCTTGATTGTCACATGGCACTTTAAATCTGAAGACAATCTCCACATGCTGAATCAAAATTATTAAAATATTTTGCTCTTGATGTTTTATTTACCAAGTCTGCTATGTGGGAAAATAGAAAACTACTTTGAACTTTCTGCAGATTAGGTGTCCTATAATCAATACAAGTAAACATTTCTAGAACTTTGTTATTTATATTAGTAGCATCCAGAAATTCCAGTCTTAAACCAGGGCCCCATTACTCTAGATGATGTATAATACTCACAAACAATAGTTGCTGTCTGGAAGGCCTTACAATCTGTGTATGATAGGAGGTAGGTACACACAGGGAAACAATAAAATAATGATGTACTGAGACCTCTGCCTATCAGTCAAACTTTATTTTTTTTTATAAGGATCATGATAAAGGAGCTTTTTAAGGAAGAATTTGAATGAGAATGAGGTAACCTTACAGATGTGTGCACGGTTTCCCACCTGATCATTAGATGAGCAGGGGAGAAAGTATGAAGCTGCTGGACTGTTTTTAAGAATTTGGTAATGGAGGTAGTATGACAGGCTCAGTAAGAGGTGACAGCCAGGGAGGGGACAGCTGAGACGGGCTTTCAAAGTGAAGGCAAGTAACATGTTTGAAAAATGAAAGCTAGCAAAAGGATGCAATGAGAGGAATAAGGTTAGAAAATGCTCTAATGCAGCAGCCTTATGAATAGGACAAAATTGCATTTGTCAAGTTCAGGAAAAAGGATGTTGCAGCAATGAAGACATGAGCCCAGACACGAGCTTCTGTTGCATGGATGGATAGGAAGGTCTGTATCTTTCAATTGCTATCCCAAAAGAATATGCAAGGTTTAGATATAACCCAGATACAAGAACCTAGAAAAGAAAAGTATTTATACATATACCTTTTTATCCCGCAACATGCTGGAGATCCACTGCTTTAGAGCAGACTTGATTAATCGAGTCTGCTCCACACGTGAGCTGATGTGAACTGCACTGCACCGCGTGCAGTAGTATGAGTGGTAAAATGCGTGTTGGTGCACAGAAAATGGCAGCAGTGTGCTTTTTGAACTGAAACACCTTCTGCATGTTTTAGCTCAAAAGTGCACTGCAGCCATTCTCTCAGTGCTCATGCACATTTTGCTGTTTATATCACTGCAAGCGATGCAGCGTTGAACACTTTTCAAAGCGCTGCAGTGCTTGCATGTGTAAAAATGCCCCAAGACTTGATCAGAGCTGATAAATTAAAGGCCTGAGTGACAGGCAGAAAAGTGATGTTGTCCACCGTGCTGAAGAAAGAGGGTAGTAGGCTGGGGATTAAGAACTCTGTTGCCTTCCTCTCCTTTCTTACATAATTTGAAAGCAGGAAGTAAAACAAGGTTGACATTTAAGATGTTATTGACCGTTAGAACCATTGTTCCATCATCACTGCTGTTTCCAGCTCTGCAGATGCAAGCAGAGCTCTTTGCATGTGTTTGTAACTACTGTTTATAATTCATAGTTTCACATTTTCAGGGTTCCTTCTAGAACCACAAGGACTAGTGACTGATGTAGTAAAAATGAGAGCTGAGATTCTGGAGACAGGACAGCAGATTCAAAAAGGAAAAAAAATAAAAATTACAGAGTCTCTAACCCAGTAAGGTCTGGTCTAGTTTGAGCCCTGCCTATGATCTCTATACACAGGCTAAACAGCTCTTCGGAAACAGCCAATAGGGAGCAATCGAATGCAGGCTGCACCACTATCTGTTGCTCTACTTCTAAGCCCCTGCTACATTCCCTTCTGGCTCAAGGTCTGGATCCCAACCATCCAAAAACTAAGCCTTAAAATATTAAGTCTGATACTCCTAGGAATGAACTTTGTCTTCAAAGCACTCTAGAAGAAAACTATATAAATGTGAATTGGGTATAAGCCTCATAGGGCATCGTTACATGTGCTCTAGGGCTGGGGGGACTGCTTTAATTAGAGTGGCTCGTGTATTCAGCATTTCATGTATTCGGTATCCTGAGCTTCAAAATGTCTCGTTCAATGAGCTTTAGTTAAAGCGCCCCCTCTGCCATGTTGAAGTGTGCGGACACTGAATGCATAAGACGCTGATGCTACTGGAATGTGCTAATTAGTAACCATGTTACTTGCCTTCACTTTGAAAGCCCGTCTCAGCTGTCACCTCCCTGGCTGTCACCTCTTACTGAGCCTATCATGCTACCTCCATTACCAAATTCTTAAAAACAGCAGACTTGATTAACTGAGTCTGCTCCAACCCACTGTAATTACAGCACGTTGAAGCAGGCATTCTGCATGTCTACAGACAACCTAGTGAGATTAGTTTATTGAGAGCTTGGAGCAGTGGCTCCAAGAGGTGTAATGGAAGACAGCATAGATATGCACCTTATTAGATAAACTAACTAAGATACATGAAGAGAGCATAAGATACAGCATAAGACTTTGTGAAATGGATCTCATCAGATGCTGATGATAACTTCGGACTAACATGGGTAAACACCTGTCTAAGAGGTGTGAACAGTTCCCTTCACCTGACACAGATGAAGCTAAATGGGAAAAGGGCATTCTTACTCTGGAATAAAAGTATCTGCCCAGGATGTTATACAGGTAATACTATGTTATGTTAATACTAATTCAAATGCCCTGTTGAAGCAAGCCCTAGGAAATGAGGGAGAATCACGTTACTAAAGTGTGCCATGCTTAATCCCATTTCAAGAAATAACCAAGCCCAAGGGTCTTTAAGGTCCACCAAAAAGGAAAAAACTCCCCAGAGTCCAGCACAGCTCAAACAGCTGTACAATGATACTTTGAATATCGTCATATTCTACTATTCCCACATTCTCGCTCCTATGGGCAGAACTCATTTTAAGGGTAGAACTTGGAAAAGTATCCCTACCTTTCCCCTCATCCAATTGGTTCCCAATGATGAAGTATAATGTCAGTTACCTGTGTCAAATTGCTTGAGAGTGATCTAAAATCTCAAATAATTTTTGCTGCAATTATTTAGCAAAATAATTTTACAAAACAAGTAAGTTAAGGAAAACTTATATTTGGAGACTTCTCATGAATCAACAAGAAAACTAAATTCTTGAAATAAATCATTCACTATGAATTATGCATCTGGCTGTGCACTGCAGGAATCTGCTGAAACAAACTGGCAGTGTGACTTAAAAACAGCCAGGGTCACTGAAAGAAGGTAACAAAAACTAATTTCATATGGTGAGTATATTTAATTGCACAATATCCGCTTGCATGTACACTGTAGTAAATCAATAGAACGTGCACCATCCTCTTCAAAGACAGATAGTCAGTGATTGCAGGTAGGACATGCTGAAGAAATTGGTGTTATTGATCTGGCAAATCTAAATGAAAAGACATTTACAGAAGGTAGATCTGGAACCTAAACTATCTGAAGCTGCCTTCACAACTATTTTGAAGATAAGCCTAGAATTAGAATGCAATGAATAGGAAAGGAATCCTTTCACCTGCCTCTTTGGGAAAAGGCCACTTGTTGATCACTTTTAGAAGCTTGCTTTGTGGGGCTAAAAACAGGAAAGAAACACCCCAGTTACATGGTTTAGCACATGGACCTACGGCTAAATGTGCCATTTGCTTTGGAGGAAACCAGATTTGGATTGAACTAGCGTAAGCCCCACTTCGGGCAAAGCATGTTCTTATAGGGCTGTGAATTAATATTATTAAAACAGATCCAAAGACTTGCCTATAAGACATGAGTCTAAACTGAACTGAAAACAAAACAGCACGTCTGAATGCAGCAGCACATATAGCAAGTGCTCTATTAGCAAATGCTGTGGATCAGGAAAAAAAACTTGACTAACCAATAAATAATGGGGCTAATAAGATTATCCACATTGAAAGGAGAGATAAGCCTGATCTCCCATCACTATAAGAATGGGAAATACAACTCCTTTCACACCAAAAGTCAAATAATGGGCTCGATCCTGCAAGGTAGTCTTCTAAACATTCTGACCCCCATGCAAGACAGCAATATGCTGTATGTTAAGCAAGTGAACAGTCCTATAGACTTCTCATGCATATGGTTAAACACATATTGGATCAGAGCCATGATACACAGCATTTTACAGGTTCCCACTGCAAAAAAACCAGGAAAAGCAGCAGAGACATCCGGATAGGACTTGGCTGCTTTCTTCTGAACTCCTGTCCTCAGAGGAGCACTACCCATGAGCAACTTCAGGATTATACCCTACCAGTGGAACATCTTGCTCTAAGGCATGCAACACTCTTATGCCCATGACAGATGTTAATTTAATTGCATAATCAGGATCAAACACATTTTATCCCAGATCCCAAAATTCATGCATCCTGCCATGCTACACATGCCACCAGCTGATGGGCTCCCCACACTCAGGGAGCCAAAGCTCCCCCATTCGCAGCTACTGGCGCTGTGGACCCTGGGTGCAAACAACTGGAAACTGGGGATACCCCAAGCCATGTGATAAATTGAAAGCTGTGCCATGCAGCTCACATGGGGCTGCATAGCAGAGGAGCACGTTCAATTTAAGATGTGATTGAACCCAGCCACAAAAAAATTCCACATTATGGCTAGTTGCTTGTTTTGTTGTGCCATTAATTGCCAAACATATGGCAGGGTTACTATTTATGGTAAAATTTACACGTTTATTATGTCATAAGTGTAATATTTGCCAGAGTTGTTAGAGGTCTAATCTTAGCCAAAATCAATTTGCCTATCTTCAGTAGAGTGAGGAACAAAACAGCAGGTTAACCGAGTACCATACAACATGCAATGCTAACATTAAAAATACCAATATTAATCATTTCACTATAGGAAATAATAATGAAACTGTTAATTAAAAATAGGGATTTTGTCAGTAGACCATTAGTATAAAGAAAATGTAAATTTATGTGATTTTATCTCACACCAAAAGCTTTAAGTTAGATTTAGCATTAGATCTTTTGCTTAAAGAAAAGGACTGTTATGGAATTTATCACAATGGTGAATATTTATCAAAAATGTTCTATGATTTTCCAGACACTTTTCCCTTGACCCCTAAATGTCTCCATTTGAACCTGCATCAAATATATGCATACAAAAATACAGAAAACCTCCAAAGCCAGAAATAGAAGTAGTATTTGGAATGCCAACCTGCTGAGAAATATTTACTCTTATTTCACATGACTTAAAAGTAGCTAAAGGGAAGTTACCTTGAACAGTAATTTGATGCCTTGTGAAAACTATCAAAAGTTACACGCAGACACATTTTAGAGACCTGAAGGAGTACTCATACTTCACACTTCTTAGTAGGAGTGTGAACGTGTGGCACTGTCTAGTGATAAGGTTACCAAAGACAGATCAAATATCTGGTCCCAAATATCTGAATTGCATTTTTTCTGCAACTGCACTTACCAAGCCATAAATGTGTCTGTTATTTAAAAAATTATTGCTAACAATTTCTGGATGTACTAGTGCCAGACATAACTAGTAATGTTTGCCCTTTATGCTTCATTATGACCTCACTAAGAGTCTTGTTACACATTAATTTTAGGCAGGTCCTAGAGCTCTTAACCCCTGGATTGCCCACACATTAATATCTAAAACTAGTTTTAAGCACACTTCAGATGGCTTAGTTACACCACTCCAAGGCAGGTTTATCTCTGATCTGTGTTCCCCAGCTCCTGTTCCATTAATGTGTGGCCACTCCCCACAGATGAGCTGTCCAAGTTGCAGCCCTCCAGCATCCCAGGATGCAGTGTCTCTTCTCCCACCCTCCTGTTCTGTATGGACAAACTTTCCACTT
>NW_017729022.1:94259818-94260167 GCF_001723915.1 Gavialis gangeticus | reverse complement strand
CCCTGCACTCCCGACCCACAGCCCCCTGCCCTCCCCACCCCTGCCAGTACCCCTCACTTCCAACTCACAGCCCCCTGCCCACACAACTCCTTGCTGCCCCAAAAGAACCCCACCCACACTCCTTTCCCCCACCTCCCTGCCCTGATGCAGCCCCAGTGCTGGCAGGCACCCGGCCCCTCCAATGCTGATACACATACACACTTACTTGCCTGCAGCTACCAAGGCATCTGCAGAAGCATGTGATGCCCTGGCCTCGAAACGCCTAACCCCACTCTCCCCGGCCCTGAGCAGCTACTTACTGGGGCAAGCTGGGAAATGCTGGAAAAGCAGAGGCAGAGCAAAATCCCAG
>NW_017729022.1:94252465-94254818 GCF_001723915.1 Gavialis gangeticus | reverse complement strand
CACATATTGGATCAGAGCCATGATACACAGCATTTTACAGGTTCCCACTGCAAAAAAACCAGGAAAAGCAGCAGAGACATCCGGATAGGACTTGGCTGCTTTCTTCTGAACTCCTGTCCTCAGAGGAGCACTACCCATGAGCAACTTCAGGATTATACCCTACCAGTGGAACATCTTGCTCTAAGGCATGCAACACTCTTATGCCCATGACAGATGTTAATTTAATTGCATAATCAGGATCAAACACATTTTATCCCAGATCCCAAAATTCATGCATCCTGCCATGCTACACATGCCACCAGCTGATGGGCTCCCCACACTCAGGGAGCCAAAGCTCCCCCATTCGCAGCTACTGGCGCTGTGGACCCTGGGTGCAAACAACTGGAAACTGGGGATACCCCAAGCCATGTGATAAATTGAAAGCTGTGCCATGCAGCTCACATGGGGCTGCATAGCAGAGGAGCACGTTCAATTTAAGATGTGATTGAAACCAGCCACAAAAAAATTCCACATTATGGCTAGTTGCTTGTTTTGTTGTGCCATTAATTGCCAAACATATGGCAGGGTTACTATTTATGGTAAAATTTACACGTTTATTATGTCATAAGTGTAATATTTGCCAGAGTTGTTAGAGGTCTAATCTTAGCCAAAATCAATTTGCCTATCTTCAGTAGAGTGAGGAACAAAACAGCAGGTTAACCGAGTACCATACAACATGCAATGCTAACATTAAAAATACCAATATTAATCATTTCACTATAGGAAATAATAATGAAACTGTTAATTAAAAATAGGGATTTTGTCAGTAGACCATTAGTATAAAGAAAATGTAAATTTATGTGATTTTATCTCACACCAAAAGCTTTAAGTTAGATTTAGCATTAGATCTTTTGCTTAAAGAAAAGGACTGTTATGGAATTTATCACAATGGTGAATATTTATCAAAAATGTTCTATGATTTTCCAGACACTTTTCCCTTGACCCCTAAATGTCTCCATTTGAACCTGCATCAAATATATGCATACAAAAATACAGAAAACCTCCAAAGCCAGAAATAGAAGTAGTATTTGGAATGCCAACCTGCTGAGAAATATTTACTCTTATTTCACATGACTTAAAAGTAGCTAAAGGGAAGTTACCTTGAACAGTAATTTGATGCCTTGTGAAAACTATCAAAAGTTACACGCAGACACATTTTAGAGACCTGAAGGAGTACTCATACTTCACACTTCTTAGTAGGAGTGTGAACGTGTGGCACTGTCTAGTGATAAGGTTACCAAAGACAGATCAAATATCTGGTCCCAAATATCTGAATTGCATTTTTTCTGCAACTGCACTTACCAAGCCATAAATGTGTCTGTTATTTAAAAAATTATTGCTAACAATTTCTGGATGTACTAGTGCCAGACATAACTAGTAATGTTTGCCCTTTATGCTTCATTATGACCTCACTAAGAGTCTTGTTACACATTAATTTTAGGCAGGTCCTAGAGCTCTTAACCCCTGGATTGCCCACACATTAATATCTAAAACTAGTTTTAAGCACACTTCAGATGGCTTAGTTACACCACTCCAAGGCAGGTTTATCTCTGATCTGTGTTCCCCAGCTCCTGTTCCATTAATGTGTGGCCACTCCCCACAGATGAGCTGTCCAAGTTGCAGCCCTCCAGCATCCCAGGATGCAGTGTCTCTTCTCCCACCCTCCTGTTCTGTATGGACAAACTTTCCACTTCCTGAACACTACTGCCAGGGGGTGGTTTTAGCACCAAGCCAGCTTCCCTTCCCACCCCTGGGGATGTGACCCTCCCATCTCCAGGGTTGCAACCCCCTGCAAACAGGCTGCAGAGCACATGCCAGATAGCCAGGTTGCAGGGCATAAACAGGTCCAACAGTGGGTTCTAGTGGGGCGGGAGAGTGGAGGGGAAACAAGGTACAGAGCCAGATCAGTCCTCACAAGCTGGGGTTTCCTTCCTCAGAAGCAACTTCTCTCACCACTCCCACCTACCAGCCACTCCAAAAAGTATGACCAGCACTTCCCACAATCCAATCCCAACTCCCAATTTATTAACTAGGTTTACCATATTACCAGTTTCAATAAGGAAGACACCTGTAGGGGTGGGAGGTGGTATATGTTTGTGGAGGGGGCAGTGATATGCCTGTGCCTGCCCCTCACTCCCAAACCACAACTCTCCCAACCCTGCTGCTGCCCCTCACTCCCAACCCAGAGGCCCCCTGTCCCTGTCGATACCCCTCACTCCAGACCCACAGCCCCCTGGCCCTGCCTGTACCCCACACTCTGGACCACAGTCCCCCACTCCACTGTTGCCCCTCACTCCCAAGCCACAGCCCCCCA
>NW_017729022.1:94241422-94252428 GCF_001723915.1 Gavialis gangeticus | reverse complement strand
CCCAGCCCTGCACTCCCGACCCACAGCCCCCTGCCCTCCCCACCCCTGCCAGTACCCCTCACTTCCAACTCACAGCCCCCTGCCCACACAACTCCTTGCTGCCCCAAAAGAACCCCACCCACACTCCTTTCCCCCACCTCCCTGCCCTGATGCAGCCCCAGTGCTGGCAGGCACCCGGCCCCTCCAATGCTGATACACATACACACTTACTTGCCTGCAGCTACCAAGGCATCTGCAGAAGCATGTGATGCCCTGGCCTCGAAACGCCTAACCCCACTCTCCCCGGCCCTGAGCAGCTACTTACTGGGGCAAGCTGGGAAATGCTGGAAAAGCAGAGGCAGAGCAAAATCCCAGACATCTGTGGATATTTTATAAAACTGCCCAGGTGGTGATGGGAGGGCTGAAAAAGAGGTCATGTTCAGGAAAAAGCTGACATATGGTAACCCTATTAAAACATGAGACCTTCTTTAATTTAGTTCCACCTTTAGTTCTTTTTGATTTTTTTTTACTTTTTATTTTATCCTTCAGTAGGTGACTCCCTTCATTTCACCACATTTCTCCCACCCCCACTTCCTTTCTTCCATCCCACTAACTCTCTACCTCCCAGCAGAGAGGGTTTCCACCCTCCCCCTCCCCTGCAACCCATTTCTCACAAGCCCCACCTACAGCAGGCAGAGAAGTCTGTCCTGGCTCACAGCCCTGTAGCAGCAACTCACAGCTGTTGCTCCTAGTCAGGCCTCTGCTGACCGCTAGTGGCAAGTCACAGCTGTGTGGTGGGAGGGGGGCAGTCAGAGAAGGTTTTTAGCTTTAAGGTGTGACTGCTCCAACCTTGAGCTAGTGCTAACAACATTTGAGCTCCTAAAAGTGCAATGTGCAAAAAGGCCCTAAGATTCAACAGAAATGTAAACCTATACCAAAATATAGGACCATATATTAATCTGGTGCACAAATAAGAACTTCACAATACTGTTCGAAGGCCAACAGCTTTGAAAAGATGAAAATGAGGTTTTCATGTGGATACCAGTTATTGCAAGAAGTCACCATTTAGTGCCTGCAGCCAGTTATTATAATCTTGAGTGTACACTAGGAATAAATTAATAGTAGCAGACCAATGAGATCTGCATTAATTTCTTTGACCAATATAAAATCTTCAAAGTGGTGAACAAACAGTAACACACCCTTCTTGAGGTGCCTATGTAAATCTCACCATGAAAGGATCAGAGCATCAAACAGGATATTGAAGCCTGATGCAGGAGTTAGATGCCTGACTTCCAATGGCATCCAAGGATTTGTCTCTCATTAAAATTAGTAGGAACTATTTGTTCAAATCTTTTTTTCATCTTTGAAAGCTTGAGCCAGACAAAAAGATTCTGTGATGCCTAACTGCATTATGTATGGTTTGGTTATTCTTTTGTCATGGTTGCCATGTCTGAAGTATAAAAATCCTGTTAGTCCTTTTAAATTATTATTTACATAAATTCCATTGTGTGCAGGAATGAGGTACAGTGGTGTAGGAAGAGCAGAGAAAGTTGGGGGAAACATTCCTATCTTTCTGCCCAAAATAAGCTCTGCCCATGAGAATTGCAACCAAAAGGAGATACCACTCTCAGTAAATAGCGTAGATGTTCAAATATGATAGCAAATGCTGTCTGGCTTTGAGAACCTGGGTCCCTTTCAGTGGTACATGAACCTGGATATAAACAAAGATTCTGTCTTTGATCTATATTGACTGGAGGGAAAGGCAGATCTGTGGATCCTGTCTTACATGAGGCATGAGTAAGTTGTAACTGTCACATTTAAATCATCGCTCACTTGGTATCTGAGTCAATATCTCACCAAGATGACAAAGGTAGCTCACAATTTTCAGAACTGTTGTTTTAGGCTCTTTTCAGATTCTCTGTACATCATTTGCATGTAATTCATTTTTCTACCCACTGTCCCCCCATGTTTTTAAAAGATAAGAGATTCTGTAGAAACAAGAGAAGCACTGGTATGGCTAGGGATGCAGAGCAGCTCTTTGAAGGCTAATTATCGGCATATAAAATTAATAAAGCCACATATGGGCATTAGATTTCTACCAGGAGAATTGCAACTCTCCTGGCAGAAGCTCCAAATGTACAAGAACTTGCACATGTTCTCCTGAAACAAAAATGGCAGTTTCTGGAGGAAAAAACCCTAATGGCTCTCTGTCCCAGAAAAATTTCTAGCAGGGGAATATTTCCACTCTCTCACTTTTCCCTGACAGGCTGTGGGTAGGGCTGGGCACCAGCCAAGCCCCACCCCGGCATGAAAAATTAACCCTGGAGGGAACACAAGTTCCCTAAGGTGCTCTGCTTTTGAATGCCTTAATGTAATACCTGATGTAACCAGGGTTCATTTTTAATGCAATTGGCCATTTAAAAAGTGCTCTGCAGCCATGCACATGTGTTAAGTCATAGCTGTAGAGCACTTTCAGAGGTCAGATTGGTCAAAAAATGTCACTTTTGTCTGTGCCTTAGGAGATAATCTCCTAGTGTAAAACTCTGCTAAGTAAGTGGACTACAGGTTTCCCTCACATTATGCTGTACATGCGTTCCTGGAAAACAGCGCATAACTAAAATTCACATAAAGGGAACCCTCTTTACAATGTAACAAGTAGGGATATGTTTCAAAACCTCAACTGCACTGACCCCCGGGCCCATTTCTACCACTTTTACCAGAAAATGTTGGTACTCACCAACAGCAGACAGTACACACAAGCACAGGACACTATCATAATGGGGATGGCAACTACAGAAACATGTGTCACAGACAATGAGCGAGAAGCACAGATCCACACAGGTGACTATATTTTGGTGCGTGTCACTCCCACAATGCACCACACAAAGACACTGACTGCAGGCTTCCACCACAATGATCACATAAGAAAGAATTTACCTTGCATATAATGAATTGTTGGTATAAAAAGAGTCATCGCATAAGAGCCAATTCACACATACAGAACTCGCATAAAGCACATAAAGCAAGGGAAACTTGCATAGTGTTCTGTATGCTTTCTGCTTCTAAGTGGTCCCAGTAAGAGTCTCATATGGGGTGACAAAGGCTGGATATTTGTGGAAGTGTCATCTAAGAAAAGAAAAAACATGTTCTTCTTGACGGGTATAGGTGCAGAAGTATGTTCTTGACCATAGCCACTACCCTGGCACTGGGAAGCAGCCCATGCATTTATACATACTTTTATTAACAAAAGGTACCACATTCCCATACTCTGGAACTTCAGTAAGTTCTACTAACTCTTGGCTACTTTACTAGGTCCACAACCTTCTAACCACCCAGTCTATGTCAGACCCCTATGTTCTTACATAAAGAGATAATTATTCTTTACCATATCATATATGCTAAAGATGAAGGGATACAAGTTATCAGCTTACTAAATACCCTACAGTGCATCCCTTTCCACTCACACATACAGTGGTCTCTCAAAGAGAGTGGAAACTGTTTGCACATACTATAATATTTTTCCCTGTTCTGTAGAAGGAATCCAGAAGGACTCGCTCTTGGCTCACTCTATTGCACAGCAACTTCTCTCTCACACTTTAGGTAGGTGCCACTGAGAAACAATTACTGATTACTCCAGCCTAACAAATATCTAAAATTTATTCAATATGAAACACCTCTGAAAAGAGAGATTAAATGAGATCTAACTGAAAATAGCCATAGACTGATGTATTAACATTAAAGAAGAGGAAGACCAACTAGTACAGAAATACAAGGCCTCTTATCTGCAGGCCAGGAGTGTAAGTTTGTTCACATCACCAACATATGTAAAGGTACCATATGTAAAGCTACTTAAGGGACCAGATCATTTTTAAACAAACTGAATTACATTACTAGACAACTAAGAAAGCCAAGCTTCCCTTGTATGTAGAACTGCTGCAGGTTATTGTTGTTTCATTATACATAATGGAGGGGAGCAGATTTAAACCTGAGAATCATGCCAGATTATCCACTTTGTCCTCTTCTTTATGGAGCTAATTTTAATATGGGTTTTAGGGAACTGGATAGAGTCAAATTCCCTTCAGTTAGAAGTTAGACTGCAGATACTAGAGGTCGACATGGGAATCTCAGTGTAGAAGTTTGGAGAGAAGGCCCATTTGGAATAGTTTTTCTATTACCTATTTTCATCAACCATGTTAAAGGAGGGTTCCATACTATCACATCCAAACACTAGATGTGTACCATACTAACGGTAGTATCAGAGTGACATTGTAGCCATGATGATCTAGAAAGCCCCTCAATATACCAACCTCTTCATAAGCCACCAGGAGGAAGAATTTCTAGAAAACTGTAATGCAGGTATAGTGCAGGTTTGGTACATAGGTGATATTTTCATTATCTGAACTAAATACCTGGACTCAAGTATGGATTTCTACTACAGGTTTAACAGCTATCACACCTGAATCCAGCTTTTGTTGGAATACTCCTAATCCTAACATCAACTTTCTAGACATCAAGTTCCACACCCAAGATGGCACCCTTCAAACCAGCATATACAAACCCATGAAACATCACACTTACGTCTACAAGACAAGCATTCGTCCCAAGCACACCACAAAAGCTATGATTTAGTCAGGCTCTCAGGTACTGCTACATATCATCTGAGGAGAACACTCATAATGAACAACTGACCAGCTAAAATCTACGTTTATACAACAGACTCTCCAGTACAGAAATAGACTGTATGTTTGAAAGAGCCACCCACATACCCCACAATAACCTGCTACAATACAAACCCCCCCACCCTGTTGTTGCATACCACTGGTGGTCACCTGCCACACCTCACACTGGAACAAATCAGAAGAATGAAACAGACAATGTTTTCCAAATGTCCAATACCTGGGGGACACTTTTTTCCAGATTAAAATTGTTGGCACGTTTCACTCACCAGTCCATGACCAGGGCTGCATCGCACTGCATGAGACTGCTGTGGTAGGAGCCCCATCCCACAGCATAGGGGCAGTGTGGCCAGGGCCCGATTCAGCTCATTTTCCACAACACACTTCTGCCTCTCTCACAGCACACTCACACGCTGTGGCACACCCTTTGGGAATCACTGGTCCAATAATGACATGACAAGTGAGTACGTGCTCATCAGAATTGAATTCAGACTATGAGCCCAAAGATCATTACTTTAATCTATTACAATCTCAATAAAAAGGTCAGAGTCATATGGTAAGAAAGGAAAGCAAAATTAAGCCAGGTACTATGGAAAAAGGAGAATAGGGCCTGCTACCTTGTTAGTACTATGGGGATTTTTACCACCCCTCTATGCTTTAGAGCCCTGTAAATGCCCTGTGAACAACCAGTACATTTTGGTAACATATTTCAAGCATGGATTTTCATATTACAAGCATGGACTTACCAAAGTAGTAATTTTGACTGTATATATATGGCATGTCCTGCAGCAGGACACTCAAGCATACAGTGCCACTTTGCACAGGCTACCAACTCAACCAGAATCCATGTCTACATAGTGCTTGGGATAGGCCAAAATGCACATTCCCTCAGCAACAATAACCAACCCCTCTCTCCTCCCCCTGCTCCCAACCTAAATCAGCTACTTTGACATGGCTACACCACTTTTGGTTTAAAAGCCAACTCACAGAGCTGTGTACATGCTGGAAGGTGCTTTTACTAAGCCCATCAAGTTTGCTGTATAGACATGGCTCTGAAAACAAAGGGTTCTGATCCCCACTTTAGATCCTACACATTGGTATGCATGAGCCACGTGACATGTCCATGTGTCAGCCGGAGCCTGGCAGCACTCAGTCCCAGTGGCCCCAGCTCCCAGACAGTGCGTGGTGCCCTGCTAGCCACGCTACACCCGCATCATGGGGCATCTGCCGCACAGGTGCCAGGAAGGGTGGGCAATCCCCACTGCCCCGCACTGCATGGGGGGGATCCGCCATGAGCCCTCAGAGGCCCCCAATCACTGCTCCCAGAGCTGGTAAATGCGGGGGTTTTTTTTTGCTTTTTTTTTTTTTTTTTTAAGTCCCAGGGTTATGCTGGGGCTGGGGCAAGGTGTGAGGCCAGGCAGGACAGCCATGGAGGCTTCTCCCACAGCTCCCTCCACCCAGGGAGAGGCAGGCACAGCCAGAGGAGCCATGGGAGAACTTGCAAGCACCTAGCTGTGCCTGCCTCTCCCTGGCTGATCTGAATCACCAAATCTCTCTGAATCAGTGCTGAATCTTTCAAAGCTGATTCGGCCAGATCGACTCACTGTCCTCCAAATTGGCCAAATCTGGATCGAATTCTTCCCTAT
The DNA here is from genome assembly GCF_001723915.1 of Gavialis gangeticus. NCBI lineage: Eukaryota > Metazoa > Chordata > Crocodylia > Gavialidae > Gavialis > Gavialis gangeticus. The sequence goes on along the minus strand of NW_017729022.1, from coordinate 94,246,127 downwards.
TCACATAGGCCTATTACACAGCATTTTTAAATCCATAAATTTCAAAGCACTTCAAAAATATATATCAATATTCTATTAGACTGTACCAAACTGGCCTATGTTTCATCTTTTTAGTTCACAGATGAAAACTGATTCTATTATATAAGAGCATCTGAAATATATTTTGACTCCTAACTTACATTTTTGTTAGTTTAGCATTTGATTTTTTTTTTAATCCTCATTTTTAAAGTTAGGCCTTTAGCCAGAGGGCAGGTAGTGAAGGAAATGTTATCCCTACAAAACAGCAGGGAGGATAAGTTTTTCATCTAGGACTTTGTTAGTTGTGACAGTGAACAAAAGGGAATGGTAATTATCATAAAACCTGCAAAGCTATAAGGGGTGAAGGGTTTCCATGGTTTGATGCCCTGTCTATGATAGCAACCAGTGGTTGGTACATCAGAAGATGACAAAAAAACTTCTCACAATACACTAATTGCACCATCTTACTAAGCTTAAAGACATGTCTTCCTGGCCCCAGCTGTTGATCATCCCCTGCCTTGAAGCATAATGACTGAAATCTTTTGCCATTTTGGCCCTGTTACTGTAACTGCAGGTGCTATTCTTATTCATAGAAGTGTTTAATCCTTTTGTTAAAAAAATATTACTAAGCTGTTTGCCTCAATATCATTCTGCAACAGTGAGTTTTCCAGTACTTGAACTATTTCAGTCTTTGCAATTCTTTAATAGGGATCTAAACAAGGAAAATAAAAGAAGGGGAGCAGAATAAGAATGTCTAAAAACATATTGGTACAAAATTGGCAGCAAGATCAACAGGAATAAGTGAGCATGGGAAGACTGATTATTTTACAACAACAAAAACTAAAAGAAATCACTGTACCAAAGGCACAGAAAATAATTAGAGGAGATACAGACACATCAGAAAGTGGGAGAGCAAGGTTGATCCCATTAGGAAGGAATGTTTTGTTATTCTAATTTGGTGAGGTTGCTCCTGAAGGTTTTTTGGGGGTTTTTTGTTGGTGCTTTTTTGTTTTTTTTTAAAGCAGTTTTTCCGTGTAGTTGAATTAGAGGCTGAACAGCATGGAGGGTATAACCTCAGAGTCAAAGCTGCAACTTGCTAAACTAACATCCCTGCAGTTTTCTGAAGTAACAAAAGTAGACATACCAAGTAGTTCTACGGCTACCTTCCTCAGATCTCTTCTAGATGAACAGTCAAATTGTCTAACTTGAAAATGAACATTTGGAAAAGTGTTCTTGACTATAAATGAAATTATTCAAATGCTTAGAGACTTTTACTCCGTTTCTGTGGAGTAAGAAAGCAGGATTTTTTTTTCCAACTAGACATCTCTCTCTTTTGTCAGCCTAAACCAGTTCCTTATGCCACAGCCTCAGCAATAATACATAATTCTGAAGAATAAGTTGGTGTAATATATTACAGTGTTACATATGTTATTTCAATAGTAGGAAGTGAGATTTTTAACCATGATCCAAACTGATCTTTACTTTTCACAAGAACCCTCTGTCATACCTAGCATGAACTGACTAATAAGTTTCCATCAAATCTATTACTTATCTTTCAGCTAAAGTAGCATCCACTTTAAAACCCAAAGAGACTAAACAGGCTCACTGCTCATGGCGCAAAGTATTTCTGATAGTTTCGTTAATCATCATTTACAACACAACTCTTGGATGTTAAGCAGACATGTTGCTTCACGAAAAGGCTTTCCTTTAACCAACCCTTAAAATGCAGTGTTGAGGAACCACTAGACAGCCAGAGATAAGTGGTTGAGAATAACAAACTGAATATGGCTTATAAATTTGGTCTTAAACCGAGCTATTGAGAGTACATGGACAGATTGCAATGTCCTGGTGGAGCCCCACTGATTAGCAGAATACATGGTAGCATTCAGGACAGGAAGGATTTCACAAAGGGAGGTAGGGGAGCAGCAACAAGCACTCTACCCCTGTTCTCAGCTTTCTCCCTCCCCCCAACTGCTTTAGGCTGCCACCAAAGGGGCAGACTCATAGGCAGTGGAAGGGGAGCGCTACCGGGGCTCAGCACCCCCAAACACGGGGCAGCAGATATAGCTGCCCGGGAAGCAGTTGCAGGTTGCTGCAGCAGGGGGGAGGGTCAGGTACACTCACATAGCCTGAGCTCTTGCAGCCAGGATCGCAGCCAGCTCAGCTGCAGGCAGGTATGCTTCTTTTAATCAGGTTAGGGGGTGGGGATTGATCGAGAGAGTGGTAGGAGCAGGGCAAATCATTCACCCCTACCTGGCCCCCTCCTGCACTGTGGGGATTGCCCCATGATTTGGCCCAGCCAGGGCCGCATTCACGGTGAATCAGGCCCTGGCCAGGCTGGGTCATGAGGCAATCAGAGTCCGGTGGCTCCTCCAGAGCCAGCACAGTACTGCTGAAAGAATGGGGTAGGCACATGTAGGCCCCCAATCTTTGCACAGGGCAGGGGCAGGCCATAGCTAGGATCAGTATCTACTCCCTGAATCTGCATCTTCTTGCTGCTGCTGCTTTGAATGCAACGCAGTGCAGCGCCATGTGCCTTGCTGCCTGGCCTGCCCAGCGGCAAGACATATGTGCCGCCGCGTCATTTTTAAAGCAGCAGCAGCAGCAAGGTGCGGATGCAGGGAGCAGAGGCTGAGCCCAACTGCGGGCTGCCCTTGCCCCATGCAAAGATCGGAAGCCCACGTGCCTCCCCCCCTTCATTCCCCGGCACTGCAATGACCACGGGTAGGGGAGAAGGGGCTGCCTCACAGGCACAGCAGGTCCCAAGCCCAGCACAGCCTGGTGGATCCTCCAGAGCCAGCACAGTGCCAGGGAGCCTAGGGATGGGGGGGCATGTGGGCCCCCAATCTTTGCATGGGTGGGCTGCAGCTCGGCTCAGCCTCTGCTCCCTGTGTCTGCACCTTCCTGCTGAAGCCCCCTTCCCCCACAGACTCTTCTGCCTTGGGGGGGTGGGGATGCACACATGCACACATGTGCTCAGCCCATCCCTCCAATTTTTTTCCCTCCCTTTGCCTATAGGCACACTACAGCAGTAACAATGGGAAGTGGGGGTTCCCTTCTGGCTGAAGCAGGCACTGTTGTGTTTTGGGTTCATTTCACTGAGTCAGGAACCACTTAAACAAGAGTTTAATTATTTATGCCAACACCAGTATTTATTTACTGATGCCAACAGGACCCAGGCAGCCACAAAACTCTTTTTTTGGCTTTCAGACTCCACCCATTTCTTGCTGTATAACAGTTGTATAACAGTGTATATAACAGTGATATCCTGGAAGGGAGTGGAGTGATAGCCTATCCCTCAAACGTATACAATCTTCAAGGACAGAAGTTACACATAAACTGGTTTAAGTGATCAGAAACTGGTTTAAACCTGTAACAGCACAGAAGTTTAGTGCACATAAACCTCTTTCAAAGTGTCTGAAACTGGTTTACGATAAACCTGGCTGAAAGCAGTATCAGATTTAACTGATTTTGGGTCAAACTGGTTTATGAAACTTCTGTCCCAGAACCCTTCCTGGTTCAAATTATATCACACTTCCCCAGCATCCCAGCATGTTTTCCAGCCCTGGGTTGGGTGGTGCTGTCTGCTCCAGCAGAAAAGGATTGGGGGTGAGGGGGAGGCAGGGACCACCCCACACCCGCAGGCAAACCCCAGCTGGAGTCTGGGGCCAGGGAGGGGGCAGTTAAACTTCTCTTTCTCTGAGTACAGAGCTGCCCTGCTAAAAACTTACTGCTGGCTGTGACTGTGGACTGCAAATCTCAGAGGCAGGATGAGGAAGTGATGAGCAACCCTTCAGAGTTCTGCTTCTGTGAGTCTGGACTGCAAATCTCAGAGACCTTGGGGGCAGCAAGAAGAGGAAGCAAACACACAGTCCATGCTGGCTGTGTCAGACAGCCATGCTCTTGCACTCCCTGGCTTCTGGCCTTAGCCACCAGAGGTATGTGGCTGCATTTCTTGAATCAAAAGTAAATGTCTATCCAGTTGTTTTTCAGTTTAGTCTCTACAGTTTATACTAACCTGCAAAAACTAATTGATTCAGCCTCAGGCTTTCTGAATGTCTGTACTTAGCCCAAATCTCCCCTTTCAACCAGTAAGATTTTAAATAAATTTAATAAATTTACATTTTTCAATAAGTCTTTGCAGTGCCATTTGCAGTCTTGCAGAGCTGCAAGACATCACATTAGTCTCTGCATGGTCTTGATCAGTCTGTGCTGTAGTTCCTGTATTTTCTCATTCAGTCTGTATTATGCTCTCCTCCATGTCCTTCTCCAGACACTGTTCATTCATTTCCCTGTCCTTTCTTGATGTACTTCCCATATTCATTGCTTATTTTGTTCAGTATACCGCTTAGATTTCCATTAATTTTTCACCTAAATATGTTATATTCTCTGAACCAAAATTTGCACTTTTGTCTATTTTTAACCCTGCTGACTGAGCCCTTTGCAGAACTGTCTGTAGCCTCTGATCACATTCCTCCAGTGTACATCCCTACAATTTAAATATCATCTATAGCAGGGGTAGGCAACGTTTTTGGTTGGACTGCCAAAAAAAACTGCAACATCTACCTTGTAAAGTGCTGGAATGCCAGCATATCAGAAAGATAAAACTGGGGTGGTGGGTACATGGCAGGACATACTGCATATTAATATAGTTAATAATCATAAATGTTGATTTTTTTTTTTTTTT
>NW_017729022.1:94240479-94241168 GCF_001723915.1 Gavialis gangeticus | reverse complement strand
ATTTTAAAAAAAAAAAATTTTTTTTTTTTTTTTTTTTTTTTTTTTTTTTTTTTTACAGAAAGTACCAGGTTTTCTACAAATTCTAAATTTGGTGACAATAAATAAAACTTCATCGACTACCTTTGTGATTGTGTATTCTTTTTTTTTGTTAAGCATGTTTTGATGAGAGAGAGAAAAACATGATAAAAGAGAGAGAAAGTAAAAAGGAGACAAGACAGAAAAAAAAGAAAGAGGAATGAAAGAAAAAAGAAAAAAGAGGAGAAAAAAAGGAGAGAAGATTTAGGTTAGATATTAGGAAACATTTTCTGGACTTTAGGAAGGCCTTCAACACCGTCTCTCACCCTGTTCTCATTAAAAAAACTAGGGGACTGTGGCATCGACACCTACACAGTCAAATGGCTCACTAACTGGCTGGAGGGCCGTACCCAGAGAGTGGTGGTGGATGGGTCATTTTCGACCTGGAGGGATGTGGGCAGTGGGGTCCCCCAGGGCTCGGTCCTCAGGCCTGCACTGTTCAACATCTTCATCAGTGACTTGGACAAGGAGGTAAAAAGCACCCTGTTCAAATTTGCTGATGACATTAAGATGTGGTGGGCATGCTAGAAGGGAGGAATAGGCTGCAATGGGACCTAGACAGGTTACAGGGGTGGGCAGATGAGAACAGGATGGGATTCAACACTGACAAGTGC
>NW_017729022.1:94207285-94240158 GCF_001723915.1 Gavialis gangeticus | reverse complement strand
GCAGTGGTGCTCTCCCCTACCTTGGGGGTCTTTAAGAGAAGGCTGGATAGGCATCTGGCTGGGGTCATCTGACCCCAGCACTCTTTCCTGCTTAGCCAGGGGGTCAGACTCAATGATCTGTTGAGGTCCTTTCTGACCCTAGCATCTATGAATCTATGAATGTTTCAGTCTAACTTGATCCCAGAACTTTGACCTATACTAAACATTACTTCCCTACCCTCAACCATAGACCCATGTAAGACTGCAAGGAAAAATAAATTATAGCTACAAAGAACAGGTTTATAGACCTGCTACACTAATCTTATCAGTTTCCTATCATGCAGTCTTATTCAAAATATATTTCAACTTAGCCAGCCAAGAGCCCAACTATAAAACCTTTTTAAAAAATGAATTAAGAAATTCTTTGTGGAAATGAAGAAAAAGAAAAATACCAGAGCCTTTGCTCTGCAATGCAAATACCACTCCTTTTAAAGTGATATTTTGCCATATCATTCTACAAAAACAATAAATACATTTTTTCACACCAGGAGTTGAGGTATATTATTTATTGTAGTCATGAATTCTTTTCTCAATATCCTGGATATGAGCTCATGCCATATAACAACCAACAATAGCTATTGTTTTTGGAGCTTAAAGGAAGTTTCTGTGTTCAGGAAACAGGGTACCAGATATAAACTAATACACAAAAGGTGTTTCATATTGTTTCAGGTACATCAGGCTGCCTTCATTTAGCCTATTAGTAAAGCTTTTCCCAGAGTCAGGAGAATAAAAATATATACTTATCAGAAGTAATTGCCCATTGTATGAATGGAAACATGGCACTTGCATTGCAAGCTATATATAGTGCATGCAGAAAGTCAAGCAAAAATTAAGTCTGAAGAAACCGGAACAACATGTTTGACTTGGAAAGTGTATGTTCCAGTCATTTGTTAAAGCTCTATCATTATTAATTTGGTTGTCCAATAAATTAGATGAAGGACTAAGCCATCATTCCTGTGGTCCACTTGATTGAAAAAAGGCCAAGAATCTTGACACTTTACTGCATGACCAGAGGTTATACTGGGTCCATCTAACACTACTACTGATGAATAATAGGCAATAGCTGAGGGAAAGGTTTTGCTGGAGAAATCAGCCACACTAGTTTCAGACTTTAATTCCTTCTTCTACATTTGTACAGTTTAGACTTACACCATGCTGAACACAGAGGAGTGAACATCTAAAATTTTCACATACAAAACATTCACATTTTGAATGTACTTAGTGCATTAACCCTCACCCTTACCATGAGGATCTGTAATATGCTCACCCCAATAAACAGACCATATCTGCCCATTACTTGCTACATTACTATCTTCTTGGTAAGAAGATAGTGTCCTGCTACCCACCTTCCTCTGCAGGAGTGGCCAAATGACCTTCATTTCCCACCTCTGTCCATCTGTTCAAGAAGCCTTTAGAAATGAGTTCCTAGATGCTCTGTAAGTCATAAAGCAGATCAGAAAATGTGGGAAAGACTAGATCAAATGAAGTGCTCTGACCCCTTTCCAAGACAGCAGGCATATCTACATGTGATGCTATGTCACTGTAGCAACGCGCTACATCAGATTTTATAAACTACAGAAGGTAAGGGAAAATTTCTACAGTTACAGGGGCAGACAGAAGCCCCACAAACACTTTCTGACTTGAACAAACTTTAAATGTTTATTACCATGCCTACAATAATACAACGTCCATGAAATGCTGATTTTGATATGATTCTCTCTCATTTTAAGATCCAGGCTAGTGTATGGCTCAACAACTTCTCCTGAAGTGCCTCATCTATTGCAGCACAGCCCAAAGAAAGGAATGTACATACAACTCTCAAATCAACTCTGCTCCCATACTCATGGGATGTTGCTAGTCATACTTTTTCTTTTGCCAGTGGTTCCAGCCTCAGTCACCAAGTGGTGATGCTATTCCCACCAGCATTTTTAAGCTTTTTCTATGTGGCCTTTCATGGTTAGAAATTCCAACTGAAAGTATCCATAGTACCACTTCAAAGCCACTTCTGCGACACCTGTAGAACTAGTTGTCAGCTGGCTCTGCAATTGATGAGACAAAACTACTATTACTAATCTGCCTATGTTTCTCCCCCAAAAACACGCCTATACAGCTGTTACATTCTCCTCTTCCCATCCACTCCTGCTTCACCCATCTGTTATCAGAGGTAAGTTAAGATAAATGGAACCAAGACTATATTTTAAAGGATGTCTGTGTAGCATCTAATACAATGGGTTTATAGTTCTAATTAGGCCCTCTAGGTGCTACTATAGTGCAAACAATCTACCTAGTAAAACAGACAGTAGAGGAATGTTCCAGGGTGCTAAGTAGAGCAAAAAACCATTGATGCATGCACATCTGATTGACACTTCTGTTCCCATTCAGGTGGGACTTCAGCCACATTTCTCTTTTCTATTATCACGATGACCCACTGTACCTCACCTTCAACAATCCCAGCTTAACTGCTGTTCCATTTAAAATGTGATACACTTGGAATGGGGCCTGTTTGCAGATGAAGATTAATGATAGCCGCGATTTGAACCTTGAAATGAGACACAAAATAAAGATGTGATAAAAGCATTAACAATGCCAGGGTTCATTATATTAAGGAGTGGGCAGACCAGCGCAGAATGAATGCAAACTGAGTTGAACCTTTTCCCACAGCTCTCATACTTTCTGGAGTCTTGAAGGAGGGATAAAGAAGTGGTATCTTTTTAAAAATTATTCTCATGGTCATTTTTATATTTTTATTCTCATGCTAATAGTTCTGCCAGGAGCATGGATGAAAGTGCCAAAATACCATTAAAAAAAAACAAAAATAAAACTTTCCCAGGAGAGTTACAGACTAATTTTACAGATTTCAGAGGGCTGAATTACTGGGACAAGGTTCAAATAAACATCTAAATTTGGGAGTGTCTATCTGATTCCAGCATACAAAAGTAAACTTCTCCCAGACATAATAGGATAAAAATGTGGCAATGATAGTGTGATTTCTATGTCTCATTTCTAGGCAAATTCTGGCTCTTAAGATTTCTTAAGAAACCTTTTTATTCGCCAAGGAAACTGCCCCATTACTGCTGCTGCCACCGCAGGTCATAAAACCAAGAGATGCTCTTTAAAAGAGAAATTAGTAAATCAGACAGAAATATAGGTTATCCAGATGGAGATTATTTGTATGGTTATGGAAGAAACTTCAAGAACTGAAGGTTTGGTTTTGGCTTAAATAAATATACTTTACACTAAAATTGAACTTATCTATAAATGAGTCAGAGAAAGGTTCCTAAAGGATGCACAGAACTGTCTCAGAGCTGAGAACGTAACCAAGACTGCCAGAGTCCATCCAGAACATTAGCCCTCAAAAGATTCACCAAATCTCCTCTGTTTGGATTTCCATTAAATCAGTTCTGAACCTTGAAAGAAGGTTACATTAAGTTATGCAAGTACTGAGTGAAAATGACAAAGACATTTTTTCATTTTGGGTCAACCTAAAAGAATTAATTGGAGCCAAAATTAAAGGTTTAATTTTAGCAGGAACATATTCTGGGTTTGGGCTAAACCTTTTAGGTACTTTAAAAAAAATGTAAATGTTGGCAATTTTTAAAACAATAATAATTGTGAAATGGGATACAGAAACACTGGCTTTTTCTATGTTTTTTCAGCTGAAACTACTTACCAATTCTGTCAGAGCATGTGAAGAGTTGTGCTCCCTTCACAAACTGGATTTTGCCGAGTAACCTATTGTCAAAAAAGAGAGAGTGCAGTTCTATGCTGGAGGACTCCATGGCAAGCAATAGTGCAGAAGGCATTCAGGGACAGGGCTGCAGGCCAAGGGACTATCTTATCTTAAGACTGGCTGCCACAGCTGTCAAAATGATGTCAAAATTATCTAGTTCCCGCAACATGTTAGTATTGGGAGAACAAAAGGTGGCTTCCCAGAGCTGCTTCTCAAGCCTACTCTCTCGCCCAGAGTGGCTAGCTACCACTATTAAAAATCCCTTGGCTCTCTCAGCTGCTCCCATGCTCCATCAGAAGTCCCTTGTGAGCATCAGAGCCTCAGTCTGAGATTCTTTATCAACCACCTCATCCTTGCAGGATGTTCAGGGCTCAGGAAAGTTAAAGCACAAAAATGTGTCAAGTCTACCACTCTTCCAGCCACATAGTTGGTCTAATACAAACTATCACAGAAAATCAAAGAATTATACAAAAGGGCCATAAATCTGGTCTATTCCAAGCTGGCTTTTAAATGTAAGATGGTATTTCAAGAAAAATGCAGATTTCCAGCACAAGTTGGCTCTTTCGATCAACTGTACCTTCAAATCCAAGTATATGCTTTGCATTTCCAGGAAATCTGGCTTTACCTTATGAGCTGGATATCCAACGGTAAAACCAGGTAAAACCAAGGAATTCTAACTGAATTTAACATTTGCCTTTTTTGTTTATTCAACCTAAGTATAATGAAAAAATAGTTAAAAGCAACTATAAACCTTGTAGAGCCCGGAGTCATGGGGAACTATCACCCCCCTGACAGGCTCCAAGGTCCTGATCCAGCAGTGCTACTAGGGCAGATCCAGAAAGGGCACAGTGATGCAGCCCCACTTCCTTTTCATACTAGACCACATTTCAGGAGCAGCAACTGAGGACATTAATTCCCAAAGCCTGTAAGGCTAGGGACAGACATTACACATAAACTGGTTTAAACCTGTAACAGAACAGAAGTTCAGTGCACATAAACCACTTGAAAAATCACTGAAACTGGTTTAAGATAAACCTAGTTGAATGTAGTCTCAGACTTAACTGATTTAGGTCAAATTGGTTTATAGAACTTCTGTCTCAGACCCCTTCCTGGTTCAAGTTAAATCACAGTCCCCCAGCATCCCAGCTTTTCAGCCCTGGGCTGGGATGGACTGTCTGCTCCAAAAAGCAGGGTTCACCCTGCCCTTCTCTCCCTAGCTGGAGCAGTGAGGGCTGGCTGACAAGGGAGTGTGAGGAGCAAGCCCAGATGCGGTTGCAGCCCAGTCTACAGGGGGCAAGGGGGACTGCCCCTCCCAGCTGGGAACTGGGGCTAGGGAAGGGGTTTTAACACCCCTTCCCCCACTCAAACTTAGTGCTGGCTGCAAGTGTGGACTACAAATCCCAGAGGTAGCCAGAAGCAGGAAGAGGAAGTGATAAGCAACCCTGCAGAGGTCTGCTGCTGTAGTTCTGGACGGCAAATCTCAGAGACTTCAGGGGCAGCAGGAAGAGGAAGTGAACACACAGCAATAGAGCTGTGCTCTAGCACCCCCTGGCTTTTGGCCTGAATGACTGCAGGCATGTGGCTGCATTTCCTAAATCAAAGGTAAATGTCTATTCACATCCATTTCAATTTAACCTATGCACCTTAGGCTAACCTGCAAGGACTGAATTGATTTACCCTCGGGCTTTTTGACTGTCTGTACCTAGCCCTCTTCTCTAGCCTAAATAAGCCCAGTTCCCTCAGTCTTTCCTCATAATTCATGTGCCCCAGCCTTCTCACCATTTTTGTTGTCCTCCACTGGACTCTCTCCAATTTGTTGACATCCTTTCTTCAGATGCACCTCACCAGTGCTGAATACAGGGGAATAATCACTATCCTTGACCTACTGGCAACATACCTACTAATGCAGCCCAGTATGCTGTTAGCCTTCTTGGCAACAAGGGTACACTGCTGGCTCATATTCAGCTTATTGTCCACTGTAACCGCCCAATCCTTTTCTGCAGAGCTGCTGCCCAGGCAGTCAGTCCCCAGCCTATAGTAGTGCACGGGATTTCTTTGTCCTAAGTGCAGGACTTTGCACATGTCCTTGTTGAACCTCATAAGATTCCTTTTGGCCCAGTCCTCCAATTTGTCTAGGTCACTCTGAGTCTTAGCCCTACCCTCCAGCATAACTACTTCTCCCCCCACTTCACATGCTCTAATGGAATTGGTAAATAGTTTCAGCTGAAAAAAAACCATAGAAAAACCCTTTCCTCTCATACATGTCCTGAACTATCATGGTAACAACGACAATCCAACCCTACTAACTTTGACCCAACATGCATAAGGATTTCCATGCAATTTTATACCATGGTACTACTCTCAGAAATAAATATATTCACATAGATAAATATTTACAGAATCAGGATCTACAGTTGAAACAATTATCATCTTTGAAATAAAATTTCCACAAGTTCAAATGTTAAAATAAATAAAACTAAGAAGATGCTTAAAATATGTCGTTATTTGTCAAAATGGGGGTGGGAGTGGGAATAGGTCCAGTCTTCCTCAGTCTACAAGCTATTTGGCTCCTTTATCCTTTGCAATCCTGAGTTATCATTATAGTCTCCATATTATGCCACTCGTATCATTGAGAGAGAGACGAAAAACAAAAGATCTTCAAGGTCCTAAAACGTAAAAACCACATTTTGGTATAATATTTGTTGAGCAACTAAAACACTGCAACGGAAGAAAGTTTCATGAATATGTGACTTCATTTTCACCTTGCTTTCACAAGCCTCCTCATCACCATGTATGTGTGCATATGCACACATATACACTAAGAACTCAGTGGCAGCAGAAAGCAACTGCACTGTACAAGGGGTATTGCTACAAAGCCCACAAAAGTGAACACTGTAAATGAACCAGAGTTTGGGGCTTAGGAAGTAGTTTTAAAACATTTTCCATTCAATTATTAATATTTTCTTAAAATAGTTTTAATACATATTCCCCTTGTTTCAAAGCTCACAGAGCTCTAACACTGAGGTTATCTTGTTTGGCACAAGAACAACTCATGTCTACATTAAAGCTGGAAGCTTAGAAGTGACATAAACAGGCCTTTTTCCATAAAGATAAAAGGCTAAGCTTTAAAGAATTTTATATTTATAGATAAACGTTTCCATAGTAATCATTACAGTGAAACTTGCTGGTGTCAGCAATCCTTTGCATACAAAAATGGCTTATATTCAAATGAGCTGGAATCAGAGAATCAGATTTCAGCCCCTACCTGGAAGAATAACTTACATGGAAACTGTGCACAAAAATCTGTGTGGGGGTGCTTATGATTAGTCTTTTTGTCTTCTCCTCCCTCTCCCTACACAGCCGTACCCATCAAGAGGCACCTTGTAAGGAATAATTTTGCAGTAACAGGAAAACAGATTCAATGACCTAAAAGGCAGTTTCCATCTCTAATGTCCAAAATTCCATGACACAGATATAGACCTACTGAAAAATAAATTGCAGAAAACAGAGGGGTGGACTACAGTGACTATGATGCAAGTGTTTTCCCCTCATCTCTATCTTTTATGTCTTTAAAGTACAGAAACAAATTCTAGTCCTGGTTCAGTAAGGAACTTACCTTTGGATATCAAGGATTAAATTTAAATCCTGGGGTCTTCAATAGAGCCAGGATTTCACCTCTAAAATTCACCAGGTGCCTAACTGTAAGAGCAGTCCCACTGACCTCAGCACTTCATATACTGGAAATCTGGTCAGAAATATATTCTTATATATGTTGCTGTCACCATGTATATATATTCTTATATAATAAAGGGCTTAGTCTGCCTGTCCATAACATTTTTGGAGCACTCTGATTGGTTAGTGAAACAACCAGAGTGTGGAGCACTGCCATGACAGCAGGGATGGAGGGGATAAATATCCAGTGCTAGCCTCACCCCCCCCCCCTCTGTCCATGCCATCATGGCAGTGCTCCACCAGCTCCAAGGAGCAGGGCCATGGGTGGAGGGGACAAGGTCAGCAGTACTGGAGGTGGTGGCAGCACAGGGTGCTGGCAAGTGGGGGCAGAGGGGACAGTGGGGCAAGCTTCCCCACCCCCACTCATGGAATGTGGCTGTGGTGCGGGGTGGTGGCGGGCGGTCCCCCGGGGGGACATTTCTGATGGACAAGTCCTATTGCCTAATCTATGATTCATTGACCCATGTGTCATAACATCTTCCTCCCTTTTGTCTAATTTCCTGCCAGTACTCTCTCTCTCTATATATATATATATTCCTGCAAGATGAACTTCAAAATGCTTTTGTTTGAATGGTCCCATAGTGCTTTGAGATTAGTTGGTTTTGGTTTTAATACCAAAATCTTCCATGAAGTTTTTCATCTGTAGATCTTAAAGTACTGGCAGGAAATTAGACAAAAGGGAGGAAGATGCTATGACCTCCTCTTACACATGGGACAATGAATCATAAATTAGGCAATAGGACTTGCTCAGTCCACAGTAGTATCAGGCATGGAATCCAAGACTCCTGAGACTTAGGCTTGCATCCCACTCACAATGTAATGCTGACTTTGTACTTCCCACAGTCCTAAATAACAGAGAAAAACCTGAACAATTAAGAATACTATCTATCATTGGAGTGTTATGTTGCGAGTGTGAACACGCAAACACACACACACACACACACACACATATATGTATATAAAATGTGGTGGATTTTTTATTAGCATTGAGTAGGGAGCATTAATCATATCTTGCACAAGTACATGAAAACATGCGCACGTGTGTGTGAATACGTATGCACGTGTGTACAAAACGTGAATACTCCCTACTCAGTGCTAAGAAAAAAAACCCACCTTTTTTAGGCATGGCAAGTTTGAGCCATTTTCAATTAATATACAAATGTTTCCATTGTAATCAGCACACTAATACCTGTCACTGTCAGCACCTCTCTTCAAAGAGGGCTCTCATTTTGTTTCTCTTGGCGCACAAGACGCTGACACGCACAAGAGATTACTTTCATAAGGTGCTCTGTGTGCACATTCAATAGCCATTTACCCAGGTTTTATGATATCTTTGGAGACACATATCCAGTTGTTTGGCTGCTGAAAACCTACCAAAGTCTGGGACTTTGCTGGCAGAAAAGTAACCTCCAATAAATAAAGAAACTATTTTGGACGGGGAGATGTTTGTGTTAACACCTAACAGAAGGGAGGGAACTGGGCAAGCAAGGGTGGCTCTGCTTCAAAGAGGTTGCCCCTGGCAGGCATAGGTGCTCTGAAGTGACTGCATACTGTGTGTGGTTGGCAAGCACTCTTGGAACAATGGATGCATTGGCTGCAATCAGCTCAATGGAGCTCAGCAGGAGCATTTGTAGCTGGCTGTTGTTCTCAGGTGTTGCCATGGAACATTACAGTCTATGTTTAAAAGAGAGTAAAATAGGAAAACTAAAAGAAATTCTAGGGCACGTGATGGTTCACTGTATGGCACTTTTTAATAGAAGGCTGTTAGATGCAACAGTGACCCCCCTGTCTCATCACTCCAGTAAAGTTATTTTAATTGAATTACATGTTTTAGAAGCCCCCAAGATACCACATTACACCAATTCCTGCACTCACAAGAATAGCTCTTTCAAAAGGTATAACATTCCAATCATTTTTGGTCCACAGGCTCTTTGAGATACAGGACTAGATTTCTGTCTTAGTAAGTGGCATCCTAATGGGAATATACATAATGAACTGCTGCCACCTCCACCCCTACAAAAAACCCCAAGACAGCCATATAAAGTGTTGGATTGGGAGATGCTCAATAGTGAGTTTCCCTCTCCAATAGCTAAAGATCCAAACAAGAAAAACAAGAGCAGATTGCTTTACTTACATTTCAAAACGGCCTGCTATAAAGTCAAATATGCAAACCCATAAGAGATGCTAAAACAATTCTGTAAGAAACCAGGTCTTTGATAATTCATGTTTCTAGACACTATCTAATTTTCAATGGGAATAGGGTCAACATACCCTGGTTGTGTTGGTACATGTACATGTGCACACATGCATATAGAGTCACCATCTTTTTTAATACCTAAAGCTTAAGCTGAAACACTTTGTATGTTTAAGGGTATTTTAAAAAATAGCTAAACTTCAAACTTGGTGCCCTCCTGATTTTATAATTCTCCTAAAATGAAAAATAAAATAAATTTGAAGCAAATAGGTTGAATAGTTTTCTTAGAATGAATATTTAAAATGAGTCTGTTTGCAGATGTTGTAATAAGAGTTTTGATAAGTGTTAATGCCATTCTTATTCCATAATGATTTAGGACTGTTGGCACTGTTACAGCAGGAATGAAACATGCTTGCTTTAACAGTGTTATAGAATAGGGTAATGCATAATTAGTCACAGAATAAAGAATACCTGCTTTAGTGCTCTGAAACACCATCTTGAATTATCTCAACAAGCCAAGAGCCATGCTGATTTATAGTCTTCTCAAACAGCCCCACACAGTGGCAGACGTACTGTTAACTTTCCATTCACATGTTGGGAAAAAAGGCAACGTTTCTTTATATTTCTTCTGTTTCTGGATTTTTCTGGCTCCTTTTTCTTACCATGAATGGTCTGCCTCCTCACAACTCCTTCACTGTAATTAACCTGGAACTGTTCAAGTATAGCCCAAATTTATGCAAGCTTAAGGCAGAGAAATCAAACATGCACTTTAAGTTGTTAAGGGCCAGACTTTTGACTTCGATGCTGATTGTCTGGCTTATAAACAGTTGACAATCTAGTCCATGTTTCCAAGGCATGATTAGTGCAGTAACAGCATGCATACCTAGTATTTTACCTTGTTTACCTGAATCCAACAAGTTGGAATTTAAGATGACTGCCCCCCCCCAACAATTTCAGTCTATACGTGCAGTGGTTTTAGGTCCCGCTCCAGCCAGGGGTACAGAGCACATGGTAACTCCATCCACCGGCCCAGGGCAGACAGAGGCTGTGGCTCTGGCTCTGGCCTTGGGTCTGAACCACAGAGCTAGAACCATAGTAGTTCATCTGCTGCTGCATGGCATCTCCTACGCTCCCACCTCACACCACCCTTTCCACACTGTGCTCTCTCTTCCCTGCAGTCCCCCAGGGTTGAACACCGTGTTGTCTAACCCATGCTCCCCCCACTACCATGCGGTTAATTGACCACCCTGCACTTCCCCACTGCACAAGCTACTCTAGCACCAGCCTAAAGCAGGTGGTAGCGCTGGCTCCAGCTCTGGAGCCAAGACCAAAGCCACAGCCACCACTTGCTCCAGGCTGGTACTCCACTCCAAGACAAGGGGTTCCCCCCTCCACCCCCAGTGCTGAATGGGAAAAAACCTTTGTCTTGGATTCAAGTAAATAAAGGGTACATCTATATGTTCATTAATGCACAGTAGGTACTGTGCAGTTAGTTTAGTACTTGTTTAATAGTACTAACTAAATGCATGGTAACTACAGGTACTTCGCAGTAGCACCAGTGCATGGGGTTTTTTGTGATGCTTACTGTGCAGTATAATAACACTGCACCGTAGCTTCTTAACACGTTTTTTAAACCAGCACACTAGTGCACTGTGTTATTAGCCTACTGCACAGTAAACATCTCATGTAGATGTGCCCACAGTATATTAATGCTTTCTTTAAAAGTTAGCTTTAATATATCATTATTTACATCATTTTAGGAAAGAAATCATGAAGTCAATTACAAAAACTGTATTGATTTCAATAGAAAACAGAATGTTGTACTAGCTGTATATAGCAAGATAATGTCCACCATTTTTCATTTATATTCTCATTTTATCATTCAGCAAGTTCGTATGTTTTATTTCTTAGCTTGACTTGCATATATTACAGATATATAAAGATACATTTTCACACATATATATGTATATCTCATACCGATATACCCTTCTATGTCTATATATGTTCACTTACTTTTGTTTATATATAAAAAAGTCCACATTGTATATTTCTGTCTGGATGGAAGTTTTCAAAACATCTTAAGATCATTTGATACAGGTATTATGGACTTTTATTTTCCAGTGTGAAAACTCTGGTCTATGGCAGAACCAACACGAAACATTACTTCAATTGGCTAATGAAGAAAATGACAGAAAAGAAAAAAAGGCAAAAGGACAAAGTAGAGTCAGAGGAAAGTATTTCTTTTTGACTAATCAATCCTGGTCTACACACAGTTGTTTTGGTTTCCTTTTTTTTTTAAATCAGTATAACTGTTTCAGTTAGGAATAAATTTTAATTCAGATACAATTAAGCTAATACAACCCTTAGAATGGATCCAGTTTAAGTATAAAAGTTATCTTATATTGGTAGACAAGGCTCTTTGGGTCAATCTAATATATTTTATTAGAACAACTTAAATAGTTGGAAAAAATTTTCTTAGCAAGCTTTTGGGTTTAAAAACCCTTCTTCAGGCTGAGGAAGCATCTGCAGTTGGTGTGTGCTCTTCCTGGATGGAATGAACAGTAAAGAGGCCAGAGTTTGGTATGCATGCAAGAAAGGGAGTCAGTGAAGATGTAAACTGAGGGGACAAGGACTATGCATGTAGCAGATAAATAGTGGAGAGGTACCTGGGAAGTCAGATGCCAGGCAGCTTATAATGTGTCATAAATCCAATGTCTATATTTAGTCCATGACTTTTTGTATCCAGGAGGTTGATGAAGTGAAGTTCATAGACTTATCTGTGAAAAGTGTTTTGTAAGTTCCCTTTGAGGATAAGAACTGAGGGTTTTCTTACGAGAAATGTGCCTCCACAGGTAATTGGGTATTCTTGTCTTTAATAGATTTCCAGTGTATATTCATTTTGGTGCACAGTTGTTGTTTGGTCTCTCCTACACATTTTCCATCAGGGCATTTGGTGCATTGGATGAGATATATTACATTTCTGGAGGTGCAGCTGTAAGACCTTATATTGGTATAGCTTGTTCCTTTTCTTATACAGAATAGGCTAGGTCAGACATAAGTACCTGTATACCTCCCTGCATGCTGGCAGGGTGAGGTGGATGCTTCTATACTTCCCAGTCCTTTGGCATCTTTTCTCCTCATCTTAATCTGAATCAGCTGTAGTGGAAGTGCTAGTCTGCCAGCATCTCCTAGGCAGGACTGTGCAACTAGCCCTTGTTGAAGTATTAAACAGGCTCCATGCCTACAGATGAAGCCAGTCATTTGTAATAAAGCCTTTCATTCCAGAACAGCCTGCCATAGGTCTGCAGCAGGAGCTCTACAATGATTGATGTGCCAAGTCTTGGTTTACTAAGAAGGCTGATTGATAAAAGGATGGTCCTGAATAATTAGTGGGCATATTCAGTTGATTCTGACTTTTCAGCACCTAGATGCCATTATTTTTTCTCATTTATTTAAAATTGCATGCTAACTCAATTGCCTAGCCAATATGAACGTAACTAGACAAAGTGATCCACAATTCCACTCCCTCCACAAATTCCTGAAGGGGATGAGGGAGAGGTGGAAATTTTCCACCTGTCCAATAAGCTACAGAGGCCATGGTCTGGCAAACCCAAACCCTAACAGGGAATGCACTACCAGAATTTCCATTTCTAACAGTATCCACCTTTTGAACCTGAAGACAATCCTAGTTCTTGATTTTCAATTCTAATTCTCACCTTAACCATAACAATGCCTCATTTAGCTCAAGTTCCCAAATTACTTACTGTAGCTTTTTCTTAAGTATCAGGTATTATCTACTGAAAAGCCCTTTTTATTTGTTACAGTACATTAAGGTAGTGCATAGAGGCCTCAGTCCAAATTAGTTTATTGTGGTGTTATAGTACCCTATAGAAATTGACAGAGAGTGCGCCTACTCTCTCTCTCCCTCTCTTTACCTGACTTGCCTACATGGGAAGCACGTAACCCCCAACAGCCAGTGACCTTGCCCACTGCTCCTAGCCCTAAGCAGCCAGCCAGAGAGCAGAAAACCCAGACATTTGCTCTTATTTTAAAAACCTGCCCAGACGCAGCACAGGAGACCAAAAAAGAGGATGTGTCTGGGAAAACCCAGACATATGGTAACCCTACACTACAAAGGCAATATTTAAATTAATTTGGCTTTATATATTTTTTCATCTATCCACCATTTCACTGGAATCACTTTGAAAAATGTCAAAGTAGGTCAAGAGGACAGACGATTCAAAAAATAATTTTTCAGGTACATATTTTTCAGCAACAATTTCTGGTGAGAAGAAGATAAATAAGGGCAACTGATTGTTTTTGGTTTGCTGACCAAATGAAAGAAGAAAAAGAAAAAGAATGTAGGCTCATGCAAAATATTTCACTTAGCTCAAAACAGGATGTTTTATTTTACTCTGCAGGATTATTTTATTTAAAAAATTAATTTGCGTAAATTTCAAAGCACATTTTTAAAATCAAGAGCTGAAATGCTTTGTTTAAAAAACTGTCAAACCAAATATTTCACTTTTCTTTGCATTATTTTTTATTGTTTTTCCCTATTAAAAACAATTTGACAAATTTGTCACAGGCTTGCAAAACGGTTTTCGCTGTTCTGTATGTGCATGTTTCAGTAACAAAAAAGAATATAAGAAAAAAAATGACCATTTCTACATGGTAAGATTCAGCGTGCACTCCTGGGTGTGTTCATGAGAAAGACAGATAGTGGAATTGTTGCAATAAATTAGGATTATTCCTAGAGTTGCTAGGCTTACCTCCACTGGTTGTCAGTGCTAAATGCAGTCTAGTCTGTGAGACCATTTTACTGTAGAACCAGTCATCTCTTAGATTCACTGCCACAAACACCAGCTGTGGATGAAGAAACCAAGAGGAATCTATAGGTATGTACATGTATGAAATGAATTCAAATTTGTGATTTCACTCTAGCAGCATCAATGTGTAAAAAATAAAAAAGTTGTGAATGGCAAGTCTGTGGGTGTGAAAAATATTCTAGGGGTAATGCCTGTTACTTTCTTCTCCCCTACCCTCCTGTACACGGAAGTTTAACAAAAATCGGAGGCGGGGGGGGGGGAATATATTCAGCCATGCACCATGCCCTCAGCATTTGCTTTGCTGTCTTGACATCAGTGAAGCCACATAGATTTTTCCGAGGTGAAGGTGCAGACTCTAGTTCAGGGGTGGCCAACTTGTGAACGGGTGCCACAAAGGGCATGGGCAGCCTCTGTGTGGCATGGAGCAGATTGAGGAGGGGGCAGGCAGCACAGCGGCATATAGGGCAGGGAGCACCATCTTATTCAGGGAGCAGAAAGTAAAGCAGCAGATCAAGTATAGGGAAGGGATTGGAATGACACTCAAGCAGGGTGTGGGACTAATTTGTGGCATGGCTGCCATAAAGATTAGTCTTTACTGCTCTAGTTTACATTACACGGCTTATACATACGTAATCCTGCTCTTCAAAATTTACAGAAAACCATGCATTAACACCACCTAGTATTATCTTGAGTTTTTTCAATTCATTTTTGACCACCAGCAATTTTCAGGCTGGGGGGGTGTTTGTTTTGTTTTGTTTTTTGGTAAGTTTGTGCAACATGATTATACCTGTAACTTGTTCTAAAAACATCCCAATTTGATCTGAGTCAAAGACAAGCCAGTACTTTTTGTTTTTACAAACTTTGATGATGACAGAAGAACACATTCACTGAAATCAACCAGTTCAGTTTGCTCTGATTTGCTAATCTAGATTAAGCTTTTAAAGATAACATACCAATGCACATAACTTTTTAAAAGTGAGTCCTTGGAACATACTGAAATCTTACCAGTGAAAAGAATAAAAAACTTTCACCTGTAACTCCCCACTTGGTTACGTACCTTTCCTGAAAAGCTACCACCTTTTTCTGTCTTAATTGGATGCCATATGAGAGAGGATGAATGAACTATGCTCTGTGCACTGCAGTAGGGTGCTGCTCACTTTTATGGTTTATCTGGTAGGCAGACCCAACACAATCAATTCCTAGGGATAAGTTATAATACACAGCACACAGTTAAATTTAACCAGCTCATCGGCAATGAATTTGTGATTGTGTTCAGAGTTCTTTTTATTTATTTTTAAATCATAACTTTCTCAAAGGAAATTTTGTACAGTAGACTTTAAGGCCCTGTCTATACTGCCACCCTGCTGAGCCTGGGCCTGCTGCCGAAAAATTATCCCCACCCACTTACTCCTGCTCCACGTGCAGCATAGACATGGCCTAAATATATAAATCCCTGCCAACATAAAATACAAGACTATGATAAAAAATAAGATACATAAGTTACAGACCCACATAAACCTTATATGTGAAATTAGAAGGAAGCACTTTGTATGTACAGATATGCCATGCCTTGCCATGCCATGCAATACAATAGATGGCTTGTATTTTAAAGCACTAAACTGAGAATTTAAAGACTGAATTAATTTCCCAGCTTTACCACAGAAATCTTGGGTGACTTTTGACAAGTCACTTAACGTCTCAGTCCCCCATCTATAAAAGGGCCATATCTCATTCCTTTGTCTTGCCAATTTGCCTTGTGAGCTCTTTTGGGCAAAGCCAGTCTTTCAGTCTAAGTTGGTGCAATGCCTAACAATGCCTCTCAGCTGGGGTCTCTCCATATTGCAAATTAGTCATTTATAGGGCTTTTTATTTCAGTGCCTCTTACAAATATTACAATGAGGACAGTGTTTTCGGCAAGTACTGCAGTTTTAAGGAATAAAGCCTCTAGTTTTAGTTGTCTTTATATTAATAGTACAGTGTTCTACAACTTTGGCCCAAAGGGACTTCAGGTTACAGTGTGCTGCTTTAGGTTTTAGGGTTATTGCAATAGCATATGCCATTATTTTAAGAAGGACTTCTATTAAATGCAGATTTCATACAGAACCCACTGATACTTTTCTTCAGACTGGCTAATGTAGAGTCACAGCCGCTAGCTGCAAAATGTTCCTACCTCATAGTGACTCTGGAACAAATGATCCAATCCAGGAATCCAGTCAATACAATATTTCCTTGCATAATAATGCATAGATGAAAGAATGTGGCCAACTTCAAATAGCCATGGTCCATTTACTCTGCATCTCAGTTAAGTGACATTATTTTAATATGTCCTCTAAACCAACCAAATTATTAAATGTGACACTGCACATTATCCACAACCACTGCTGTCATCCTCCTTTAGGATACACCCTAGCCCCAAAAAGTTAGAGTCAGAGACCCTTGCTGCCTGTTAACTACCAAGAAGAGATTACAAACCAGACTTACCTTCTAAACTCTGTCATGATTATTTACCACACAGAGCTATGCTTTTAAATATGTTTTAATTTCCTATAATCCCAGCTCCTAGCATGATTATGTGGAATTCCATTTATTCTATTTGTTCTATTTTAAAAGGGATGAAGTCATCTGTGCTGGAAACTATGACCTGATTGAAAGCACTGAAATGCTGCAATGTCTCAGACACAGCTCTGGCACATGAAGAAGTATAAATTAAACTCTTCTGCAGACATTTGATCTCTTGCTATGAAAAGGGATATTGTGCTTCCTCTGTTTAACAGTATTTTACGTCCACTGTGAAAAGAAGCCTGTTTGCACTTTTTTTTTTAAGTGCAGCATTTTTCCACTGTAAATAGCACAGCAATTAAGCTGCAATATGCATACATACAGTCTATATATTACAGACCATGAATCAAAAGATGCTAATGTTGAATACAACAGATTCAGCAAGTGACACAATTTAAATATTACTGGTAAAACCTATGTTTGGTGCTCCATGCCTGCCAACATTGTAGGGATTCTCATTTTTTCGTCACAAGTGATAGATCACTGGAAAGCAGTTAGCTACGTAACACATTATAGCTTGCAAAAATCCATAAAAATTCTAAGGTTCTTTCTTTTATGAAGGAATGATTAAAAATATTTTTTCTTTATACAAGGTCATCTCATCTCCCTTTCAAACATTAATACAGTTCAATTGAGTGTTGCCTTATTTCTGAATTTTAACTACACATACATAAGCATGTGTTAATTCAACATTAAATGTAAATTTATGCACTATACAGTGATTCTCTAAAGCTTGTTCTTAGATTATATCCTCATTTCCAACTTAAAAACAAGAGTTACCTGCATTCAACTCTCCTCAAGTTAGCTTGACTCAACTCCAAGCAGCCACACCACAAAATCCTTCTCAAACTGCATAGACTGGGGTTAGCTGACAAGCTGTGCTAACTCAAACTATAACCAATAGCCCTAGCAGGCCAGCACTCTCATGTTAAATGTGTCACCTCATTTTGACTGAGAGATATACTGGGTGAGTGAAGTAAGGGGCAACATTCAAATGATGTCTCTTGTGAGGACAAACAATTTCGGTAGAAGATATTCTCAGTTTACAAGTGAAAGAAAATATTGGTTATGATTTACCAACATGTTCAATGTTCACTTACCTAGAGTCCTATTGAAGGTGATGGTAAAACTCACTGACTACAACAGGAGTAGGATAAGGTGAATGGGTGGGTGCTTTTTTTTTCCACCTACTTCTTCCTAGCTTCTAGACCCATAAAAAAAAAATAAAAAAAATCAGCCAAAAAAGAAGCCAAGCTAGATTGTCTCCATATTCCACATGGCTATTAGCAATAAGAGTGCAACTTTGCTGTCCTCCCATCATTCCATGTGTGAGCCTGGCCTTGCACAGGTGTGCCTGACTGAACCTGAGTAAGTATGTTTGTTGCTCGATTGGCTTCTTGTGGGATAAGATTGAGTGCCAGGAGTATCTGAAGTCCTGGACTAAAGAGTCTGGGATGGAGGATGTTTGCCTGTAGTAGCTGCAGATCCCCAAGACTTCCAGGCCTGGGCCTGCACATAAGATGCCTGCCAATGGATTTGGAAGCATCTAGAGGCCCAGGGTGAGAGGTCTGGGATGGAGGATACTCACCAGTTGTGCCACACATGTTGTTTAGAATGGTTGAGTTTGCCTACTTAATCAGTGTGGCTTTTGGAACGATTGAGTTCTGTTCAGTCAATATGGCTTGGAACTGATTTGGCTAATCTGATCTGCAACATGAAATATATTATAATATAAAAAACAAAAACAAAACAACCCCCCTTCACTGAACCTGAGTAAGCAAGTCTTTTAATGCTTCACAAGATGTTCAGCTCCCAGCTGTGCTCTGCTAGTTTCTGCAGGGCAAGCCAGAATAAGTAAGGATAGCTTAGACCTGAAGCAACCAGCTCTAGCACAAAAAGGGGGTGGTGGGAAATCAATAAGAGAACAGAAATGCTATCCTATACTAGGCATGTACCTGTCATTATAAAGCCTCTTTGCCCTGGCCACTTTGGAGAGTAGAAGCACCAAATCTTTCTTCATCTTTGGTCAAAGAAAAAGTTCACACTTAAGACCCAGGCAGGCAAAGGAAACCACAATGCAGGGGGCAAACAGTCTTAACTTAGAGTCTCTGAGAAGAAGTATAGTCCTCTGCTAATCAAGTTCTTATTCTTTACAGTTTTGCTTGGGAATCTCCTGGTTTCTTTACAGCCCTACACAAAATCAAAAGATGGAGAATAAAACTTCCTAGTACATCCTTAAGCTTGTCAGCTACTTCCCCTTCCTGTTAATGTTGCCCCCCTGTAGAGCCCAGGTGTGGGCTCTCTCCTTCCTCTGGCAGTCTGGGTAGCTTCAAGGGAAAGCAGCACCTCTGCTTGTTTAACCCTTAAAAGGGATAAAGAACAAACCCTCCTTGCTTCAGTCTGATGTTAGCCCTGGGGCTGCTATGAACATTTTCCATTGAAACTTTTTTATGTTAGAAAACTAGGTTTTTCTGAAAGCATTCCTTATTTTTTTTAAATCCATATTTCCCAGGAAAACCAAACATTTCCAACCCTACACTGGGGTGTTGGTTGAAGAGGGGTATTGGTGCCCAAAAGCTTGCAAAGAATAATTTTGCCAATTATTTAGTTGGTCTAATAAAAGATACCACATTTACCCAAAGAACTTTGTCTGCCAACCCTAAACTGAGTGCTTTTGAGTTCAACAATTCCTTTTTCCAGACAGGCACTGGTAAGTACAGTCTGTCATGTCCAGCTGCCTCCAAATTGGGCATCAGAAAAGAAAATCCCACATATCTTCTCTTCCCAAGGCTGAGTTGGAATGGGGCTGCTCAGCTACTGCTAAATGTTGTGATCTTAGACCACGATTTTCAAAGGGTCCTAAGGGCACTTGGGTAGCAAGCTGCTGGCCAAGCTGGGTTTGCCGGCATCCCTGTGGTGGCAGGGCCTGGCAGAGAGGGGCCCTGCTTTAGTTCACAGGCAGATCCCAAACCCAGAGATAAGTCAAGGAGGCTGTTCTGGGCTGGTCTATCTGGCCTGCTCTCAAACACGCAGTCTCTAGCAGGGCCCAAAGTATGCCCAGGGGACAAGCCTGTCCCCTGGCAAATTTTCTGGTTTGAAGCAGATCAGCAGGCACAAGTAGGCAAAGGTGCTTGAGCCCCTCAGTGCCAGGCCTCCTGCTGCAGTGGTAAAGATGTGCCTTCAGAAATCCTAATATAAAGGTGGAAGGCTTGAAGATAAACACCACCTCATGAAGCAGGCATTGCCATCAGTTGTCACACTTACCCATCCTAAGGGCGGGAGAAGGAAGACCGGTGACTAGCATGCAGTAGTCTCCTCACAGAAGAGTTCAGAGGCCCGCTTAACAGCTAAACTGATTCTTGCTCAGACAGACGACTGCTCTTCTCTCTTTCTTGAGACAAAACTGCCTAAGGTTTACTGGGGAGGCCTAGTCTAGTAAAATTAGTTAAAATTAGCTAATTAGTTAAAGCCAGGGCTGCAATACTCCCACTCTGTTTGAGCTTTTGGAAAGATTTTTACTTGTCTGGGGGGTTATTTTGGGTCAGGTTAGTTGAGATGTTACAGTGAACACTGCTGTTAAAGCCTTCCATACTGTCTGAGTTTGGTTTTCTGTGGTAAAGACACACATAGCCATTAAAGCTTAATTTTTGCTTACCTGCATCTCCCCTTAGTCTTTTTTTCTGAAGTACCTTCCCTGAATTTTACCCTTACTGATGGCACATGGGTTTTACAACCAACCCCATCTCATTTAGGTAGTGCCATATAGCTGCTACTTTCTCTAGCCTTATCTACTCCATAGATGACTAACAACTAGACCCAAAAGAGGACGTGCATGCCAGGTGTCACTGGCCTTGTGATTCAATCCCAAGGCCCAGTGTTTGTTCCATATAAATACACTCGTCTACAAGTTTGGCGTTTCAGAAGGGTGCTCCTAAAGCATCTCATACAGAGGAGGGAGCTACATTTGAGCAGTCAACAGAAAATGCTCAGCACAAGAATATGTCTGAAATCCCACCCTCTCCACAGCTTAAGCACCAGAGCGAGACATAAAAGTAGTCATCTCCCTGCTCTTGGGAACCAGAGCCCAGAAACATTTCCTGAAGATATGCAGCTGCATCCCAATCTTTCAAAGGACTCTCCTTTAAAAAAGGACAAGTGGATGAAGTAGTAGTGGGTGCTGCCCACTTAGCACTTCAGGCAGGTCTCTATCAGGCACTGCAGAATTTTTCTACTACCCTCCAGCTCTCAGATGAATCAGAGTTGTTTGTTACCTCCCACATTTTCTTAGGATATAGAGCAGTAGGAAAGGAAAGTACCAATTTGCCAAGTTCAGGTTTCACATAATGCTAGAGGCAAATGGGTTTTCCTCCTTGTTTTCATTACTGCCCAGGAAAAGTCAACCAACAATTGGAGTGCTTGTGGTCTTTGCTTCTGGAATAAGTTCTTGCCTTCCCTTTTGACTGATGAGGCCTGAGTTGTGACAGCCTAACTCAGGTATAATGAATAACCACTTCAATAGCCATTTAACATATGTGTATGCTGAAGGAGCACACAAGACTCAGTCATACTGCACACTCCATAGTTTCTAATGATGAAGGGAAAAAAATGAACTTTTTTTGACAATTCATTAAAAAAAGAGGTTTATCTCATGTAATGTTGTGGGGATATTTGCCTGAAGCCAATATGAGTGAAGATCATGCAGATTGAACCCAAAGTAATCTTGGTGTCCCCAGATCACATATCATGACTATGTTCCTATAAGAAGAATATACACTATAAAATCAGCATATGGTAATGTGCCCAAGCCAGATGCTTTCAGCACCTTCTATGGATACTGGTCAGCTGTTGTTGTGTGAGACACTGCAACACACCCGCCCCATCATTCCAACCCCCAAACTACTAGTAGACCACCAGTAAACAGCAACATGTGTCTCGTATCGCAAAATCTCTACATCCGAACCCCCAATGTGCACCATGTCAGAAACCCAAACAAGTTCTTAGCTTGTACAGATACCAGTTATAGCAACCAAATGAAATAACACTTAATCAACTGATATTGGATCCAGTCCTTACCAAAGTCTCTTCATATCTTGCTTTTTTTAGAGCTGCATTTCTGTCACCAGCTCCATTAAATAGCAACAGTAGCTGACCTATATTGGCCTTCAAAGAGGCTGCTACTGCAAAAGAAAAAAAAGAATTAAATAAGCTGGCATACAGCATCATCGCACAACCATCCTCTACTTGCTAATAACACAGCACAATCACAGTCAGATCAACTCATTTGGCTTTGCCTGCAAGTGTCTCAAGGTTACTAAAGAGCACACTGTGCTATACCCATGACAATGTGACTAATTTCACTATTATTCAAACCACTTTCAATGCCACCTGCAAAACTGTTGGCAGCCTGCTACTGAGTACACGTGCAAAATTTATCACCAGAATATATAGGAAAAGTAAGGGGAAGATGTTTAATTCGTTGTGAATACACAAAAGCACCTGAATGGATTTTGCTAAAATTAAACAAACACATAAATTAGCTTGGTATTGGAAGTGTGAAACTCAAAGTTCAAGCTGTGCAGTTTATGTTTGTTGCTTGACTGGCCACATAAATCACATGATCTTGTTACTGATACCTGATTGGATTTTTGGTCATCAGGTATCTGGTACAAAACTGTCACAAAAAAAAAAAAAATTCAATTCATTTTTGATAAGGATTCATGTGTGTAAGCCTAAAATTCAGTTTCCATGGACATTTATGCTCATTAAAATGCAATTGCATAAATGTTCATGGGAAGAGAGTACAAAATGGACACAAATGAGAAAAGCATGAATTAGTTTAAAGATTTAAATGGATATTTGCAACCTTTTCTGCAGCTTTCATTAAGTTCCATTTTAAAACTTAACCATAAAGGCCTTTGAGTGATGAATTTTAGAGAAGTCCAGTAATGAAATGAATTTATTAATTTATGATGGAATATATTTGTTCAGCAGACAACAAATTTGATATTCTGTTCATTATTATTAGGGCTTTTAAAAAACCGTTGCACCTTCTTTTTCTTTTAGAATCTCTTTAGTAACCATGTTTTTTCAGGATACAAAGGGCTATAGAGCATTGCCCACTCTGAATAGGTCCTCTGAATGGGGCCTTTGTTTTCTGTGCTGTTTTGGTAGGAAATGGTTGCTATTTAGGTCTCCAAGAGGGAATATAAAACTATGCTCACCTAATCAAACAGACCAGTAAATACAGCAGTTAATCTGACAACTTCAAATTCCTGAATTGCATTTGGAGAAACAATTTAACACAAACAATCATTTAAAGCCTGCATAAATCACACACCTTGGGTTACTAAGATGCATAATTTATTTTAATTATTGCAAACTCAGTTCTAAGAGACAATTCCATCAGTTAGATATTTACTTAAAAGGAAAAAAAAATATTAATTCTAAAACTTATTATCACCCAAGATATATAATAAAATGGGTTTATCATATATAAGAAGATAACCCTAATATAGATCTATTGTATAAATAATAATTGTCTCAAATATTGGCACATAACAACTGTACAAGAATACCATTCCTTATGCACCCAACCAGCTATTGTTTTTGCTAGCAACAGAATGTTCCTTCAAAACTAACCTGCTCAGTGGATGTGAAATTAAAAGTATAGCCTGTTTTGTTGAAGTTATTAACAGATTTATAATAGCTTCATAAAGTTACCTTGAACGGGTTCAGTCAGCACTTCATGAACAAAAGGGAGAAGGTAAAAAAACACATATAAAAAATCTCCACCTGGTACTTAAATGCAATACAGAATGGCAATTTAAAACAACAAAAAAAGGTCGTCTCATTTGGATATATTCAAATACCAGATATAACTATCATGTTTATACAATGGCAATAACCTCTTGGATGCATGTCCTTGCAATGTAACAAGGTACTTTGTCCAATAGCCACTGTGTTTTTAAAGCATTACACAAACTCTTTCTTCCCTCTTGAAAAAAAATTCCTGGCTTTTAAAAGAGCCATTGTCACTTCTGGCTGAATGTTTATTTTACTGTCTCCTGCACAGCAGAGGGCATTCCACCTATAAAGAGTCATTATATAGCACTGGGACAATTTGAATACCCTAATCAATGCTAGTTAAAGTGTAGATAAACTTTTACAGTGCCAGGGCTCCTACCCTCCATGGAAATTATTGTTAATTTATTGAATCAATCTCAGAACAATAAATTATAATGCCTTTTGTTTTACTAAACCCATCTTGCAGTGTGTTTAAAAAGCATGGCTTTATAAATATTGCAACAGGCTAGGGGGAGATTTTCAACCAAGGCTTTGTGTCTGTCCTATTATACAAGAGATTAGATTGTAAAAGCAAAAAAACTTGAAGGTGTGGAGAATTTGGGGGAAAATAGTCGTTAAGTACAGAAACTGCCTGGGTTGAAGCTTGCTCCTTTTTGGAGGGGGGAGGCGGAGCAGGGGAGGGCGTCTTTCATCTTTTAACTCTTTCATTACCAAAGATACCTCTGTTACATATTTTCAGCCAAGGTAATGTACACTAACTTTAACATTTCATTGCTCAACAATTCCAACACTCAGGCTAGGTCAGACATTTAAACAGCTCAAGGCAGAATCAATCTAAGTTACATGGTTTTCTTTAAGCAGTGTAGTTTAGATGGGAACAGAACACCTGTTCTCCCTTTGGTGGGGTGGGGCAAATCTTAGACCAGTTTCCACCATTTTTAAACCAGTCTATGTGTGCTGAACCTCTTTTCTGTTATGAGTATAGACTGGTTTCCGATCACTGATACTGGTAAAAATATAGGTCACTTTTACACATGCTTTGGGGGTGGGGTGGGTGGCACTTTAATTAAAACAGCTCTGAGAGCTGCTCCAATGAAAGCTTCTCAGTGTCTTATGCATCAGCATTCCCTCACTTAAAAACAATGGCATGGCTGCCTGAACTATAGTTCATTCAACGAGCTTTAGTTCAAGCACTCCTGCCGCCATTTTTAAGTTCAGGGATGCTGATGCATGAGATGCAGGAAGCTGCTGGATCATTACCACACTCCAGCAGAGCTCCAATGTGCTATAATTACAGCACATTAGAGCAGCCTCTGTGCTTGTGTATAGGCATGCCTAATGTCTGTACCTGGCTACAGTGTACCAGTCTAATCTCCATTGCACTATAAATATAGAAGAGCTCTATTAACCTCAATGGGAGCCTTCTGGATTTACACCAGTGTAACTGAGACCACATTCTTGCCCAATAATGGTAAAGTCTGGGGTATTTTCCTTCCAAAAATATAAATACAGAATTAACATCACATTTGCCAGACAGCCACATTATTCACCCTGCTTATATATAATACTCCCTTTCCTTGCACCCCCTTTCTGTCTTGTAAGATTTTCGTAGCAGGGACTATTTATTGTTTTTACAGTACTTGCTAGAATAGAGGTCCTGTTCTTGGATGTCTAAGTTCTACTCTAACAAAATTATTATTAGAGTCAGAAAAGTAGAAATGTTCCAATCATGTACAGTCTGATTAATCCAGTTTGCACCAGCTCTCTAAGAGAACTGAATGTTGTTAAATACTGTGAGGAGCCATTGGCTTATTTTTTTCCAGATAAAATCAGTCTGAGTTGGGCCAGCCTCACTGCTTTGATGGGAACCATATCATGCTGGGAGTGGATAAATACCCTAATTGTGAATGGTTTTTACTCTGTGTCTCTTACTGAGTTGTGGGTGTACTTTGGGATCAAAGTCATGGGATAAACACCTTAAGGAAAAATCCTGGCTCCAGTGAAGACAATGGCAAAACTCTTATTGCCTTTAATGAATCAAATATTTTATCCCTATTCTTTTGCACTCTTGAAAGCGTGTGATAGAAACATTGAACCATTATTAATAGCAGATATAAATTAATATAGCTCCTCTGAAGTCACTGGAGTATTTAAGTTTACAACAGCTGAGAATCTGGCCAAGGATAATTAACAGCCATTCTTAAAGAAATGGTCAGATTCCTGTTTAAGAAACCATCTTGGGATGTTAACAATCTTATCACATATTGTATCATCTTAAACTGCCTACTTCCTGATAGATACGTTTTGAAGATAGAGCTATAATGTAGAGTGTATGTAGACTTAGCCTATTATGCAATATGGTAAACAAAACGTGAAGTAGACCGCATCAGATGGGTGTGCCAATCCCCATGAAATCTTGCAGGTGAGTGTGAAGATAATTGGTTGCTGGTAATTGTTACGATGATTCATGGGTGGATCTAGAATTATGAAAAGGGGGGTGCAGATAGTGAAGTGCATTATCACATATAAAACAACACATTTTTTTCCTCCAGTTAAAAATGAACTAGAAACTTTACTAATATGCTAGGGGCCTAAGGCTGTGAGCCCTCTGAAGTTCTTCTCCAGCTACCACCAGCCTGGCTTCCCACCTCTCTTCCCTTTCTCCTAAAGTTGTCTGATCTCTCATTCTAGTGCCAATACCTGATCTACTTTGGCTTGCACACATGACTGCAGTTGATCTCTCTCTGCAGATATAGCCACCTCTCTGGCCATGCCTGCTTCCAGAAGGGTCCTCAAGGACTGGGCAGATCCAGGGGGCACATGCCACCCCCCTTTTAAGAAGGCAAACTTCTCCCCTAACCTAGTGTGCTACTCAGCCCAGGGTACCTTATGAACTTCAGGAACCTTATGAGTCCTGCAGACAGCAGACCAGACAACCAAACATCTCAGGGCAGCTCTGTCATGCACAAGCTCCTTCCCCTGGCAGTTGCCAAAGAACTAACTCCACCCAGCCCCAGCCCTGGGGCTCATAGGTGTCCAGGGCCCTGCCTTCTTCCTGTCAGCTAACCATATGCAGGTACCAGCTAATTCCCTCATTAGCCTGCTGCTCAGGCAACCTGCGGCTGTGGAGCTCTGCCTAGCCTGCAGGGCTCTCTGGCTAGGCTGAATCTGCCCGTAAAGGAGCAGGCATGTCTTAGTGCCCTGTGACATGAGACACTAAGATTTTATCCATTTCATCAGAACCTATCAGTATGGGTCCTGATGCTGCACACTTGTAAACAATAGAAGTTTCTCCACTGGTTTCAACAAAAACAGGAGCAGGACAGTAGTTGAAAAGCTCTAATCAAAATACAAGTATTTGTAATTTTTTTTAAGTACATCAGATAGACAATATACATTTTAGTTTCTTCAAAGAAGTCATTACAACATACCATGTATGTTAGAACTACTATTCTAAGATTTCTCTATACTTTAGATTAAACTCCTCTAATGTGTGAAGCTACTGTATACAATTATCTACTCTCTAACAGAATCCCTAAAGCAGATGTAATTAGGGATCTTTGGAGCCAAGATATGCATATCTTAATTACAGAACCAATATGGGATACTATGTGTTCCAACATTTAAAAATTCTTCATGGACACATCTAATTTTACAGAAAGTTATTTTTACGCTTGCTTAGACTCAAATGCACACAGCTGGAATGGCCACAGAGTGTGTGATGTTGCCTCTAAGATCTGTGTGGGTGACTTTATGCACCTGTCCTGAAAATTTCAGGAGGAAATATGAGCCCTGATTCTCCACTGCCTTGCACCTCATGAATCATTTACAACTGTGCAACCTGAATTTAGAATAATACTAGAGTAGAATTCTTCATACACCTACATTATGCAGGTATAGATGGCTATGCAAGTTGGTAAGCAATGAGCAATTGGGTCTTTGTCTTGGATTCACCTAATTTCAGACTTACCAGTTTCTTGAGTTTCATATTAGTGCCACTTCAAAGATATATTTAGCTAACTTAGTCAAGAAATGGGGTTCTCATTGTTTTCCAAGAATTCTCCCATTCCCTTTAAAAGCAATAAGAAATATCTAAGACAATGTTATTTCCTTTCAAGTTTCCCATTTGTCCCAGTTCTTGAGTCCTGACAGATATTTCAACTAAAGTTTTAAGCATAAGAGTAGAAAACCCTGCATTCCCAGTCCTCACACTAAGATTTTCTCAGCATACTTTCCTCAGCTGAGAAAAATTGCATTCCTCAGTTACCTTTCTCTGCATATGGGTTTTGTGAAGATTACAATTCCACAATGGTACCTACCTCATAAATGCTTTAGTAATCAGATTAATCAGTCTGCATTTTTCCAAATCAAGTGGGATATTCTAAACCAGACACTAAAATAGTTATTATAGAATTGAGTGAATACAAAAGAGAAGGATCTAAGAACTTTTCCTCAAATAAAAAAGATGAATTTCCATCACACTGATACTCCTGGTGTCATTTTTTGCTTTTCAGTTCTAGATTTTTATCCTGAATTCCTCACTGTCTTCTGTAGTCTGAATAAATTTGTGTCACTTCCACATTTTTCCAGTTTTTTAATACATAACATCTTTATATCCCTGTCTCTTTATAAAGATACAGAATAAATTTGGAATGTTGCTGTAGCTGAGATGGTCCAGAAAATGGACAAGGCAAGCTTACTGTTTTTTGGTGATATCTTTAGTACTGTAAAGATCAAACTTTTTGGATACTTCCTGTGATGAACAAGGGGCTGCTCTGTAATAATGTATTATTGTTGCATATTGCCCATATTGTTTTCTATACCTATTTATTATCCCATTATTTTAAACTCTGCATGGGCAATTAAGAGACAGTAGTATCTGTGTATTAGCGGGAAGATTCCACTTGTTTGGTTCCATCCAAATTATATAGCTTGTTTCACCAGTGCCAGAAACTAACAGATTTAAAGTAGTAAATACAGTTGAAAATTTCTCTTTATCTGGAAAGGAGGCAGCTATTTAGTAACTGTTTATAAGGAACCGACTGACACATACAGATACTTACCTGAGGGTGTGGACAAACAAAAACATAGTTCTTAAGCTCCCTGTTCAATGCTAGTAAGACTCAGGTAATATAGACATAGGTGTAAGCCTCTTGTTTTCAAAATCCTGGTCTTTTATGTTGGTTTTCTTCTCACTGCTAGGATTAAACAATATTTTAACTTAAGAAGACTTGTTGAAGTGATTTGTTTCATTACTAGTCACAGGCTCACAAAGGGAGATACCATAAGTACCATATTCATTTGGACCCACTCGGCCAGGAAGAAGCAGCTGCAGCAGCTCTGGCTGGGGCTGAAGGGGTTGGAGCTGGAGAAGAAGGTAAGAAATTGTGTGGAGGGGGTTGGGGTGGCAGGTCTCCCCTGCTGCACAAGCCACCCCTAACCATGCAATCTCCCTTGCCGCAAAAGCCACCCCTGTCTGTGGCAGGCAGTGGCTTAGCTCCAGCTTTGGTCAGTACTCAAACCTAAGACAAGGCGTCCCTGCACCATGTTGTTTGTGGGGGGGGGAAACTGTTCTTGGAGTTGAGTAAATATGGTGCATATTTAGTGGTAGATGCGGTTTTGAATATTAATATGCAGTTCTACCAGTAGAAACTAGTACTGTGCTCATAATCAAGTCATAATACATCCCAAGTCAAACTAAGGAAACAGAAGGAAAAAGGGCAGAATCATGCAGCAAGGAAATGTTAGTGCTAAAGTTAGAATCCAAGAGTTCCATGCTCAGATTGTTAACTCATGCTCTAAAGTCAATGAACAATAACAATGGTACCTAGCAATTACATTTTACTTTTCATTGTCAAAGCCCCATGCAAACAATAATTAAATACTGTGGCTGAATTCTAGAAATGACTGGATAATTTCCTGACCATTAACAAAGTAAGGTAATCACATCTGATTGTTCACAGGCTAAATTGGTTGCCCAGTATCACCTTAGCTATAGAAAAAACAGAGCAAGAATGCAGAGACACTTCCTAGGATAAGACAGATTTCCCAGCCACAACTAATAGCAGCAATAGCAGCTGAAGAATATGGGGCCACACAGAAAACTTTTATTTTATTTCATTGCTTGATATGACAGGTCCCACATTTTGATCTGAGCTTTTGAGCACTTGCAAAATATAAATTTTAAATAATGCTAACAATAATAAAAATAATGTTCCCCCCAAAAACATAACATCATAATTGCCCAAGTAAATGATCAGTTTATCTATCTAAATGTATATCTGTTCCTTTAATACTATTCTATAATATGTGAGAACTTCCCAAAGATGGCAACCCTTATCCCTCCTTTTCTCCTACTCAGTTTGTAGGAGGCATAGATTGATTGGTTAGTAGGTTGGGTTTTTTTCTAGATGCCTATATTTGGCATATATGAATAGCATACCCACTTCATGAGTGTATGTGCCAGGCAGCTATGTGTGCGCGTAGTAGAATTTAGTCTCATTGTAAGTGCATTAGACAAAGGGAATTTTTCTGATTAAATCATTGGGCTTTGTAAGAGACACTTGTTGGGTGAAAAAAAAGTCAAAGAGATAGATAGGTCACAATTCAGGATATCACAAAACCATAAGTTTATCTTTCAATTAGAGGTGCACTGATACATTGGTTTGCTTTCTGATCAGCACTGATATAAAAAAAATTGGCTGTACCGGAAATCGGCCTGATGTGGCCAATAATATGGCTGACAAATGGCCCATATGTGCGTGCAGCTGCAGTGCAGCACATAGGTGGCAAGAAGCACAGCCCACTGGGTGGCAGTGGTGCTGGGAGAAGGGGTTGGGGGGCTACAGTGAATTTTGGGAGGGCAGGAGCCCCCCCATAGTTTCCCTTCCCAACACTGCCAACACCCACCCTGAGCACAGCCTTGCCCAGCCCCCACTGAGAAGAGCCCAGCACAGCCCCATCCCCAGCCCACAGCAGCAGCCACCCTGCCCTGCACAGATGCAAGGGCACATGCCCCCCCATGCCCTTCCACGGTGTGCGCAGTGGCGGGGTGCCCCCCAGATGAGCCCTGGGCAGATCCAGGGGGCACATGCCACCGCCTGCCCTGTGCCCTCCTGTAGTCCAGCAGTGGGAGCCATCCCTGCAACTCTGGACAAGCCACAGCTCCATCCTGGCTGGCCAGCATTTGCCCCAGGCCCTGCCCCTGCCCCTGCCCCACTCCCTCCCTCACTACAGGGGCCTTGATCTGAGCCCCACATGGCCCTTCACTTCGCCCTCCCCCTCCCATTCCACCACAACAGACTTACCAGCTGCACGCAAATCTCCATGATGTATCAGAGATTGAATCAGCATTGGCTGATATGCCTCCTTAAAAACTGGCTATCAGTATCGGTGTACCCCTACTTTCAATCCATGGTTGAGTCTCATTGAGTTAGTAATGATGTGCTTTCCTGCATCAGGTCCTTAGTTCGGAATGCCATGACGCTCGCATTGGTTCGTATCTCTGGGTAGAGTTCTAAGATCTAGGTCCATTCTCCTGCTTGCAATTTCTCCCTTCCGTCTGATAATTTCATGGGTCTTGTAGAACTCATCTGTTGTGTTATAAAGGAGAAAAAGGAGAGGGTAGCTGTGAAGACACAAGGGTCTGCCCACACATTTCTGTTGGAAGAATCGAGACTCAAAACTAAAGGTCAGGAATTTACATGCAATGCTTCCTTGGTTCTAGTCCTGATAGACTGAGGTATCTTCTTCTGAAAAAACATGAACAGAAATAAGTGCTTTTGCTACTGTTACTGTTGGGGCATTGAGATTTCATTGTTTCCTGAAAAGTCCAGAACTTTGTGGACTGGCTAAATAATTCAAGAGAAGATATGCCAAGAAAGATGAACTAATGACTAGGTTAGCTGCAGAAAGTCCTCTGTTTTGTTCATTTATTTTCTTTATTTGCATTCTTGATGTTAAACTTGAGAGCAGCACAAAATTGTTTTTTTTAAACCATTGCTTGCCTGAGGGTTAGAGTGAAGAGGAGGCACCATCATAGAGTGGGACATTGGGCCTCTTGAGTTGATGAGAGAATGTGGGCCTGAGGAGATGTGGTATATACCCTGTGTAAGTTTAATTCTGCTGTCAAAGTCATCAGAGGACAGCTCATGTCTTCTCCTCAGACTGCCCTGGAGTGTCTGAGAACACTGCCTGCGATGAACTCTCTCAGTCACTGCATGCTGCAAGGGCAAGGGCTGGGAGGATTCCTAGCCCCTGTACAATAGTCCAAGAAAAGTTCCCTGTGCCATCCCCCAGCTAAGCTCCAGCAAACCATGATCCAATCCATAATATTTATAATCAGAGACTTTAAAGGTTCTACCACTACTCAGGTCTGGGGGATTTTTGTCTTTTTTAATAAATAAAATCTAGCAAAGGCAGGGGGGAAAGTAGCAGTTTGCAATAATATTCCTTTCTTAACATGATCATGCTAATTCCTTATTTGTCCAAGCACTGAATCATCCTTGCCTCCTCTTGCAACATTGCTCCAACTGTTGTGAAACCCAGTGGCAAGGGCAGAACTGATTAACTGCAAGCTTCCCTGCTGCTGAATTTAGCCAACAAACTGCGTATGGGCCATTGCCCCAGCAAAATTTGTCTGCTCTGTGAGTCTGTTGAAAATCATGGATGGATTTCCTCCTGCCCTCCCTCTCTGCAACCAGAAGATGATGACACAGCCAATAAGCAAAACCCTGCTGTTTGATAGGAGTGGGAGCAACAGGGGCAAACTTCTGCTGGATTCACCCTGTAGGTGCAACAGAATTGCAGGCTTTGTTTCTGAGTTTATACTGTCAGGAGCTTCACAAACTTATGCCAGTATTCTGCAAATGGTATTTTTGAAACTGTGAGAACACAACACTAGTGAGGACATGCTAAAATCATGATAGCATGATGTGGGGTAGTACTGAAAGAAAGAAAGAAAGAAAGACTTTTAAGTACTTTATTC
>NW_017729022.1:94180833-94207274 GCF_001723915.1 Gavialis gangeticus | reverse complement strand
CGGTGCGTCCAAAGCGGAAGGAAGGAAGAAAGAAAGAAAGAAAGAAAAAGATTTAGCTGAGTTAAGTGAAAACAGCTTGAATTCACCAAAATATTCATTATTAAAACAAATTGGTGGTAAGACTAGGTATGCACTACATGAAATTTCTTGCTTTCTGGGTAAGGCACAAGATTAAAAAAAACCTGTATGAAAGAATTACTCCATTTTAGTACAAGAGTTCTTTGATACAAAGGTGTTCTAGCTATCTCCCATCTTTTCTGAGTTGTTGCACGATATTCATAAAATTTATGAATTTTTTTGAACTATTTAGTGAGATGGTTATTAGCCTGTTATGATAAAGTTTGAGAAGAGGCATGTAGGGTCATTCTATTGATAAAGACAAAAGATATTTATAAAGTCCCACTAAGCCAGTGATAGAATTGTCCATTCAGGAAAATATTGTCCCTGAGAGCCCACTGAGAATACTCAGGTTCTGCCAGTCTTTGAGTAGGCACACATCCCTTACCTTGACAAGAGTGGTGAATACCCTCAAACCATCATGAGAATCACATCCCAAATTCACTTACCATAGGTTTTTTGAAAACTGTTTTTCATGCTCATGCTCCTTCCTGTTTGGTTGCAATACTATCCAAAGGAATGAAAAGTAAACTAAAATGGCAGAAAAGGGCTAAGGCTGATTTCTCTTCGTAATATTTATTGCATTGTATAAGATTTATTTGTTGCATTTATCTATTTAGTGAGATGGTTATTAATACAGTAACCACCTCACGGTTGTGTCCATATAATGCATCATGACTACTACAAACTTCACAGAAATGACAAGAATTGTTTTGTGAACACACACATTCCCTAGAGGAGGGTAACTTTTGGCTTTTAAGCTATATAGGGCACCGTGTATAAGATATGATACATGGGGTTAACCATTTCTGATTCCATCCTTTGTGGCCAATTTATTAGCCCCACTGAGCCAATTCATTATGATGCAATTTGTAAAGTTAGATCAGGAGAGGGCAGAAGTGAAATGCCATTTTTAACCCTGGACCTGGTCTAAGTACTGCTTGGATGAACCTAAGGGTTAAGGTAAAAAATGTGATGTGATTGCTGAGTATTGTAATACATTGGTTGCATACCATTCCTGTGCGTCAGATAACATCCAGCTATCTAAGTGAAATGCAGGGTTACAAGCTGTTGTGGAGCACTTCAAAAGATAGAGCTCCTTAAAAATGAATGGTTAAATTAAGCAAAAGATTTTTTAACACTGAAACTGAAGGCTTCACAGATTCTGAGGCCAGCAGGTCCTATCAGGACCAAGAAATCTGATCTTCATTAAAACACAGACATTTACCCAGTCAGTCCTACAAGAAGACCATACAGTGTCGAGCTACAGCATACCTTGAGAACATTCATTTTAGACTTCAAGACTTCAGTTAATGGAGAATCTATCACCACATCCCTTGATAAGTTTTCCCAGTGATTAAGCTGTGTTCTGATTAGCCAAGAGTGTTGCCATCTGTCTCCTTTAAGTGCCAACATGCCACATCTCTCATGACTTCATGGCAAAATTCAGTATCAAAGATAGCCACAACAGCAATAAGTGAGCTAGCTTGGGTAAGGAAAGCAGTATGACTGCACTGGCAAGATACTCCACCTAAATTAATTATCTCAGCTGAGAAGTCAGCTATGCTAGCCTGGGCAGAAAGCACTGTGCAAATGCACTTATATTGATTCCAATATCATCTCTGGTATCTCTGCAATTGCTGCATTGTGTGCAACACAGACATACTGCCTAAGTGCACAGGTACCGTATTAATCAACCAAAAGATGCTGGAGTTTGCCCTTCGCTATATAACACAA
The DNA here is from genome assembly GCF_001723915.1 of Gavialis gangeticus. Lineage (NCBI taxonomy): Eukaryota > Metazoa > Chordata > Crocodylia > Gavialidae > Gavialis > Gavialis gangeticus. The sequence continues at coordinate 94,205,420 of NW_017729022.1, read as the reverse complement.
AGACTTATCTGGTTGATACTAACAGCTAACAGCTAAGTAGCCAGCTTTTCAAAAGAGCTTCATGTGTACCATGATGAGTTTTTCTGAAAATATGGTTTAAGTATCACAGTGGGAGCTTCTAGGTGTTAAGTACTTTCGAAAATCTGTCTCTAGTTTTTTACTTAAATTGGACCTGAGCTCTTTTGAACATCTGGTCATAATGTCTATATGAAGGAAAAGTATGAAGGCAAATTGCATATTTGATTTCCTATTCACAATTATTTTCTCTGAATACTCAAGATTACATCTCTTCAATGTCCTTCATTTCAAGAGATGTCATTCATTTTAGTGCCAAAGGCAGTATATAAACATTGTATCCTGTTGATTAACTGACAGAACTATTTTCGCTAAAGGAATGAATCCTGCATCTTTTTAAATTTCCTGCAGGAATGATTTATTGGGTCCCTCCTTGTGTTTTGTTGTCACACATTATGTCCCACATTAGGGCTTTGGTGAGTTGAGAATTATGATAATTTAAACCATTTTTTCTTCATAAAGAAATACTAAATGCCCTGTAGTCCCACACAATACTACCGTAACTACTCAGAACCACTAGTCAGTAAGAATGGAGGGAACTCATTTACTACCAGTATTGGACCCATAGTTAATTTAGAATTAGTAAGAAGTACTGGCTTGGCAGCGCTGAAGAATAAATTCCTGAAAATATGTTAGCCTGAGCTTGAAACCTGCACCTCTAGGAGTAATTCATTCTCTTATTTCCAAAAGTGCCATGCCTCTACAGACTTGACCTGCAATTGTAAGAGAATTAAGACCCTTGGCAAAATCAGCCTATAGCAGCCTTGGTCCTGTATAATCCTTGGCATGTCTTTGAGCACTTTGGCAATGGTGATCTAGAAATAACAGTTTAGTGATACCTATCTATTGGGGAACAGACAAAGATAGTCACTTCTGACTACAAAGGGAAGCATTAAATAATGGTGTAATCAAAATGCTTGTCCCCATTTGCCCACAAATACACACCTACACTCAGGGAAGTATTCCACTCACCCCAAACTACTGTATAGAATGCATATGCTTGGGATTAATGGCTGCTATAATCAGAGCCCTCACCATACAGTACAATAAAAACGCATGTTTTTCCCCTTAAACACATTTTAGCTTTGGTGTGCATGTGTGAAAAAAGCCAATTATTCAACCTGAATTATTCAAGCAATATTGCAAGTGCCCCTGCCCTTTTGTTAATTTACTTGGCTTGTTGCACACATGGCATTTGTTCTATATCATGTGTGGAACTTACTTAAAAAAGTCTGCAGGTTTCAAATTCCTTTGGTTTTGATAGGCGTACTGTATGTACTGTTAGGTTAAAAAAAATTTACAGGTGGCTGCTATTTTTCCCATCTCAATGCCACAAAACCCCCTTTATTAAAAGAAGTCTTAATGAAAAGAAAAGTAGGGCTACTGTATGTGAAGCTGCAAAGCTCTCTGGTGGAAATATTTGGTGTTTACATTTTGCCAAACTATTTATAGTGTGGACACATGCAACACTAAAGGCTCTCTTTTCCCTGCATAATAGAAATCCTTGTGCCTGAATTCTATATACTTAGTATGGTTTACATTTTTTTATCCAGCCTTACCACATTTTATTCCGCCCACCTTTCCACATGACTGTATGTCCTTAACAGAGCTGTATAATAGCAACACCTTCTGGAAGAAAGGAGGCACTGGAACAGCTGGGCCATTTCTGCCTCAAACAGCCTGTTGCTGTCACCAGTCAAAGCATATTAGAAGGTGCACAGAAGGGTTTTTTTTTTAATAATTAGGACACATCACTAACTGCATATGCATTTATTGCCTCAGTTAGTGGTAATTGAAAACGCTGGGTTTTTAATAACTCTTTGAGAGTCTTTTTATTATGAGTGCTTTTAATAGTTAGCATTCAGTATTTTAATTATGCTGGATTTATAGGTCCAAGTCTCTACTCTATACCCTCTTTGTTTCAAAATATTGAAGAGGGAGAGCTTTGTAGCCCCTCAGCTGGGTAGTAGAAATGGTCACCTTTTCTCTCCCTCTGAAGTAGTGCAAAGAGCTTAGAGCCACTAGTTTCAAACTTGGCTGCCTATAGTTTAGAGTCCTATTTCTGTATTTAGGCACCTAAATTAAAATTACCAGCATTTTATATGTACTCAAGACCTATAAATCTCAACCGGGAATCCAGCTTGTTTATCCCTTTGATAAACAGACCACTACTACTTGTAAAGCCTAAATGAGGACACAGAAGCTTGACTTAAGCATCAAAGCTGTGTGTGTGTATGTATGTGTGTGTGTGTTTTAACTGTGAAAGTTCTAGCTATTTGACTGTACAAGTACAGATAGAGAACGCTGCTTTCCTAATAAAGGGCACCATAATTTTGCTTTGTCCTTATGTTTTGGTTATATTCCATTATTAAAATACAGCATATTACATTCATAATAATAACATTTTGGAAAAGTAATTAAGTCTTAATTCTTACAAAACCTGTGTGCTAAGCAAACAAGCATAATTATTCCCATTTTGAGGAAAGTCCTATTGATAAATTAAATGAACTGGTATAAAACACAAATAGATAGGTGGTAAAGCTACTGGTAGATTTTGGGATAAATGAAACACCTTTATTCTAGTGGCATTAGACTGTTTCCAGCCACTTCTTAAAATATTGTTTTTTGGGGTTGCGCTTGATCCTTAAAACATTATTTTCCTCTAGTCAAAACAAGGAATGCTTCTGAATGGTTTAAAAAAAGAGTATTAACTTTTCACTATGATGAACAACTAGATCTAGGGTCTGGGCTGGTAAATTTTGATGAGCTTTGTAAGGTTTCCCCTCAATTTCAGACATCTTTGCAGAATATTTTTTAAGTGCAGTTATTTCCAGAACTAAAATGCATTCAACATTATGATTTTTGAACATCTTGTTCTTGAATGTTCACATTTTTAACATAGCTAGTATTTTTTGGTTTCTGTCCTTCCTTTTCTCATACATTTACTTCTGTTGGCTCAGTCCCTGCTATACCTGGCCCTAACCAATAAAGAAACTAGTGTACTCTGAAGCTTGAATTCAGCATGGCCATCGTCTGCAAGACTACTTTAATTTTATTAATTCCATTGAAAGAAACAGGTCTGAGGAACAGTATATTGAGAATTGAAGTGAAGGGGAAAAAATCCCCCTGCTGTTATGCTTATGGGTGCCTTGGTGGGGGGAGTGCTGAGGAAAACAACCTTGTGAGAGGTTTCAGTGATATGCCTCTCATGGGCAAACACTGCCCACCAACTTCCTGACAGCATATGCTTCCCAACCAACCATTGCAGAATACATCCTTCCCTCACCACTTCATTTCCCTCTAAGTAAAATAATATTTGCACTTGTGAAGTACAGATCTAGGGTTTGATCTTGCATGAGGGTAACCTGAGAGGCATTCAAAGAGCCACTAGAGGTCTGTGGGCAGCTGCTCATCTTAGCACAGGGGTGCTAGCCTTCTAGAGAAGTACTTGGTTGGCCATGCAACACCAGCTGTGCCCCTGCTCTCAGGAGGCATGCTGCTTTTCTAAGCTCTGGCTGCTACAAATCTCATTTCTTCAGTGTTTGGGAGGGTGAAATAGTTCTGGAAAAACCTGTCTTTGTCTCCATCTCCCTCACATGTTCCATTTTGGGCTGGGAAGGCGCAAATGTTGCTTAACCATGCTGAGCATACCACAATGCCTACTTGCTTCCTGCTGGGAGGGAGTGTGCATGAGAAAAAAGGTGCATCTCCCCAGCATAGCCTTCTTCACACTGCAAAACCAAGCCCACAGTTCTTCCAAGTAACAAATAAAATTGTTTCGTGTGCAAGTCACGAACAGGAGTACTGCTGCAAGTCAGGCATGAGGCAGAGGATGGAACAGTACAAACTTTCCCGTGAGTTTTGCCAGTGCACTGTAATCCTGATCTACATTGCCAGATGATACCAGCCCTCAGTGGAGACTATAAATCTCGGTGATGGGCAAGTTAGGGCAAACTGCAAACAAAACTGAGTATCACCACAGGTGTATTAACTTGTGTTGCCCAAGATCCTGAGGCAACAGGTGTCTAGGCTTAACTGGACAGGCGTTAACTGATTTAGCCAAAAAGAGGATATTCACAATAGCTGTCCTCAAGAATTTGCAAATCCTACTCTAGTCCTGTCACTGTTCTTTCCCTTTGTCTATTTTGGCAGCCCATTTTGGCAATCAATCTATCTCACCTAAGACTTCTCCAGCTGGTGAAGCATCTTGGTTTTCCTGGCTCTCCATGCCCACACGCTTTCGTCAACTTCAGTGAATAACCCTTTGGAGTGTTATCTTACAGCCCTAATTATTTTAAAATATAGTTTCTAGCTAACAGGATTGGACATGTAGAAGTTTAGCGCCATCTATTGTTGAGCAATAAAACAACTGTTCAGTTTGAAAGTGAAAAGGCTCCTGTCCAGACGGGAGTATTTGAGAATGGCTTTTACTATAGCCATCATGGAATCCATGAGAACAGCTCTTTCATCACCCAGAAACTCTGTTATTCTGAGCCAGTGGTTGCAGTGGTGGAATTTCATAGGTACAATTCTGACATCTGAAGCATAAGCAGATTTCTTCAGGCTGGAAATCATGACAGGTCCAAACTGTTAGTGAAATTTCTGAAACTTCCTGGATAATTTCTGGTTCATTCAAAGAGTCTCTTTAGTACTCTGGCAATTTTTATCCACATAGCCCTTAAACTAACAACGGATATTTTATAAATGGAATAACACACATTCTCTGTTTTTAAAGTCTTTAGGCCAAATAAGTCATCCTTATTCCTAATTACAGCATTTACTATCTTGAGCATTTCTGTTAAAATACATGAACTCATAACAATAGCAAGAATTATTACCTAGGTCTTCAGCTGCAACCAAAGAACACTCAGCGCAACTCTCAGCAGCACAAAGGTCACTGCTCCTGAATTGCTTTCAGAGAAAAGTCATATTCTTGCCACGGAAGTCAGTAGGGAGGCTTTCAATGGACTCTGGATCAAGCTTACTGTATTTACTTACTTAGGACGGATAGATTTACAAATACGTGATTGTAATGGCAAGTTTCCACCTCTGCAAAGCCCCATAAAGAGTGTGGTGTGGCAAGAACCCTTAGTATCAATAGCATGGATGGTTACAGATTTGAAATCACTTACTTACTAAACCAATGCTTAGTGGTTCACCATTTCATGTGCCATCTACAATTACAAGTAGAAGTGTCTTCTCTAAATCTGTGGTACCTGCAGTAATGGGAATAGAATTTAAAAGTTCTTTTGAAAACGATGAAGGGAAATTGAGAAGATGATAATGATATGGTCACTAAAGCAGTACATATTTAAGATGTCCAGAACCATATATGGTAGACCTTTTAACGTGTCAGAAAATGTCCTTGATTCAGCACTCTTGATCCAGATCACTAACTCATGAAATGAGAGTGCATTTTTTAAAACCCCACTAGTTCTAACTGCAGAAGAATCTCAGCTTCTGTTTTAACTGTTACTTTCAAGTACTTTGGACTGAAAAAATTAAACAAGTGTATGCTAAATGTAACTAGAAAGAAAAGAACTCAAATGTGGATTTTAAAAAATCTCATGATATTAAAAAATGTTTTGAGATATGAGGTCCTGAGTGATGATGTCTGGATGCTTGGGGTTAACCCCAAGATGCTGTTTTGCCCTATATTTTGTTAAATGTCTAAATTCATTAATATAGTGAGCCTGACTCTTTCGTTTTAAAACCAAATCTAAACAAGTGCAATTTCATTAAACTGAAGGGAGAATCATGTCTGTTATTCTTAATGAACCAATTACTAACTACTTTAAGTAAAAATGTGTAGTTTTTCCTGTTACTCCACTACACTGTACCAGAAGGGCACAGTCCATCCTGACTCTGAGCTAGAGAAAAGTGAAGTTCATCTCTGATGGTATAGCGATGTTAGTCAAAAGGATGATGTGGTGATCCCAGACTGACATAGCAATACTGGAAGAATCCTTCATGTATAGGCAGCTATACTGGCAAAATTGTGCTTTTACTGGAAAGCTTGTTTGGCTTGGGTTAGGGCTGGGCATGTGCTGTGATTATATTATATCACTACAGAGCACAGTTTTGAGAGTCTTTGTCAGGACAGTGGAATGGGATCCCTATACCTGTAAACCCGCCCTAGTCTACATAGGTCTAGGATATGCAGCATAGAATCTTACCATGGGGGAGCAAACATGCTTGCCATTGAGTGTGGTTATATATAGCCATGGTCCTGTGTGATTTAAACTCCCATCTCCCATCCTGGGAGGAAAAACTTTTGTTTTTTTGTAATGTATTCCTTCTTCAAAATAAGTTACCAAAGTCTGAAAGGAATGAGCTACATATGGAAAATCTCCAGGGAGAAACAAGACAGCTGTTGTGCAGGACAAAGAGGCTGGGTAAATCCCAAGACTGACATTTTTCTTCAGGTGGGAAGAAAGATCCGATCACGCATCTCTGAAAGTGAAAGGAGTAATTTTCCTGAAAAGTTAAAATTGTGATAAACAACCTGGAGTCATTCTGCCAGTAGACATCAAAGGGTTCCTGGCCAAATTGCTGGAGACATAGCAGGTTTTAAGTGTAAGCTAAATGAATAAAAGTTGGGTGTTTTGCGTGTGTGTGTGTGTGTGCATGTATGCATGTTATCAGGGAATAAATGTTCTTGCAGCTCAGGCATTCAAAATTGGATTAACCTGGAAAAGACAGAACAGGGACAAGATACAAACACAAATATAATAGGTGCTGAGTGAAGGGGCTCCAGGCTGGAACTTGCTCTCACTGCTGCAGTGGAGGTCATGGTAGATTTTCCCTGGCCATGGGAACTCAGCTCACTTTAAAAAAATCAGCGCCACAGAGAAAGCTTCAGTAATTGAATACACTTTATTAGGAGGCAGGAAAGAAGAGATCAGATGGGCCTTTGTTATGTCTCAGCCTACACCTTTTACATGCACCTCAACCCATCCCTTTCCATTTTTAAACCCTTATGGGTGGATTATCTGATCTGGCAAATTACACAAATGGAATCATATCAGCCAGTAATAACCTAGTACATTTTTTTCTTTCGAAGGGAAAGTGCAAACTCAATAGAGGCAGCTTAGCCACACCCAGTTAGCCACTTCCAGCATAATGGGTAGGTCAGGCGTGTAGGTCTAAGTGAAACTCCAGTATGATCAATCCACCACTGACAAAAGGTCCTTTGCAGCTCTAATTTGCACTGAAGACCACAAGCTCCGGATCCAGGAACACAAAGAAGTCTGTGATATAGCCAAGAACTGAATACTTATCTTTTAAGTCACTGAACTGGGACTCAAGGCCATTCTTTTCTTCTAAACATAACAATTTATACTTTTCTCAATAAATTGTGATGGAATCTCTAATTTTGCAGGTTAAGTCAAGAATAACAAAAATAAACATGGTAAGCCTTTCCGATCTGTTCTGCACTGATCATGTGCTAGGCAAGGAACCTGTGGTTGCAAAACTAAAGTGGTTCTTAATTAAGAGAACTATTGGCAGAGATGTTGCAACAGCAGTTAGCTGTTTTAGCCATGTACACATAAACTGACTTGCTGCTGCCTCCTCCAAATTTTTTTCCTCTTGCATCTTTTTCAAATTTCCATGCATTTCAATTTGCCAAGTACCATTTAACAAGCATCCATTTCTGTCCCTGGTCTCTACTGCTGACTATGCTTAATTTGACATGAAGCTCTCAAAATTTCAGCATAACTCACTGGCATCCAAAGCAAAGCAACGAGATACAGCAAAATTTCCCAACTTTGTATGATAATGGGCTTTCATTTTTCTTTTTAAGTCAAAAGCAAATTGCATAGATCCACAAAGCTGAAGTTCTAAAAAGTTTAGATGTGAACAAGCCCAGCTTTTTTACATTTAGATTTCATTGTCAAATGCATGACAATTCAAATGCACACAGCTTCTCTGGAGTGGGAAAAGATGCTGAGCTCCCATAAATTATATCCCTGCATATTTTTGCAAGGTGGAAAACAAGAAGAATTCTGAAAGGAGAATTTATGGTGACAAAAAAGGTAGAATCTGTCAGTTGATAGTGACTTTCAGAATTCAGTTAGTCAACAACCTTATTTTCCCCTCCACATAAATAATCTTGGGTTTTGGAGTTTTCAGCTTTTCTTGAAGACTAACCATTTCAGTTTTTCTGAAAATCAATTTTTGTCAAAAATAATTTTTTTCGATAATGTTTTGTTAAAAGTTTAGCCCAACTCTATAAACAACTCCCTCCAGCTTTAGCTGAAAAAGTTTTCACAACACATACATACCATTGTAACTTTGGGAAGAATAAATTTTTTACTAGGTTTGAAGTAATATGGCCAAACTTTTAGAGTTTCCTATACAGAAAACATAATTGTTGTTGTTGTGCCTGTGTAAAGAATCAGGGTCACAAACAGATGTGATCTCATTCCCAGATTGCATACAAGAAGCTCAGTACAAGTGCAAATTGTGTAAAAGAACACAACTGCCCAGCAGGCACATCCAGTGCAAATGCATGCCTCCCAACTTCTGTTTGTAGATATATGATCTTTAAAATAAAGTCAGTCATATGCAAGTTACCTGCCATGCACACTCAGTTACAGTTCTGAGCTACAATATAAATCTGTAGCCAGGGCATTAATAAAATCTTTCACACTTACAATATGATTGCTGAGTCAAGTTATTTAAGTCAAACTTCTGGCACCAACTTGCACTGAACAAACACAGGTGTGGAACACCCTAAGGAGTTTTACTATGTTCCATGCAGCAGGATAGGAGGTGTCTGACTTGGAAAATGCCTTCAGAATACAAATTCTAATTTCAAAGAACTTTAAATAATGTGAAGGTTGTGATAGAAATTAAGAGTTGGCAGGAAGTCAGAGTTAAGAATGAGCTTTCATAATGCACACATCAGAGGAGAAAGGAGACCAGAGCCACTCACAGGACAGCGTGAGATCCAAATTCTGCTCTCAGTGTAGCCCTACAGGTCTCCATAAGGTGCAGCAAGAGTGCCAAAATGGGACTTCTGGATTTTGGTCTGTCTGATGCTGTTAAGAGTGTTCTCACTTAGACCAGTATAAATCTGTTGGATTTACACCAGAGCATCAGCTCCCCATTCCTGCTTCTAAATGTACAGAGAGAGCACTATGTATTAGAAGAAGCATAGAAAAGAGCATGAGGAGTCAGAATACAGTCACTCTGAGACCCAAGGAAGTTCTAAAAAGAATTGAGAAAGCTGGTGAATTTTGGACCAAAAATCTGGCAGTGAATGAGTTAGGTGGGATGCAGACCAGTCCAGGTCATCAATTCACAGGGCCTCCACTGTACAAATGGTAAATCAGCATCCACTCTCTGCCTCTGTGTGACACAGGATAATGGGAACAATTGACCTATGGTCTGACACAGTAAATGGTAGCTCTTATGGGGACATCAGTTTACAGCCTTGAGTTCCTTTGGACTTATCTACTGTGCGCTCAAAAATATGGCAGCAGAACCCCCAACCCACCCCCCGTCCTGCCCGCAACATTTGAGTTTGTATCTTACTAGAAGAAAGGACTTCATTCTAACAAATGCATCAGGCACAGTGGACCACACATTTGTGACCACCAGTCTTCGAGATTCATCTTGCAAAAAAAAAAAAAAAATGTACAAGTAATAAAGCTACAAATACTAGAAAAACCTCTGCTGGGTAGAAATGCAACCACCTATCTCCTTAGTAAGAAAAGTCATCCTGGTGCCCAGTGCAAGACTTCTGCTCTGATAATCAAGGGTCTCCAAAGGAGAGACTCAGGGTATCTGAAAGACTGCCTCTTCTTTCATGATCATGGCTTTCCCAACAGCTGTATTTCAAAGGAACCATGACATTGTCAATCAGTAGGAGGAGGCTGTGAAACACACTCCTGCAAGAGAAAAATTAACTTCAGATTTTACTGGGGCCAATGCTAAATGCAAAACTAATTCCATCAAATTACAGTACCTTTCCTTCAGCAAGACCTGGATCTTTCACCAGTCCAAAGGGGCATTGCTGTTGACTTCAGTTAGCAAAGATTTTTGTTACTAGAAGTCAGATGTTTGATTTTATGTAGGCAGCTAAAAATCCAAATAGCATCTCCCTGTAGGAAATAGGCAGCTTGGCTCATCTTAGAATCTAAGTAGGTTCCTATCTGAATCTTTAGGTACCTTTAAAACATGGCCCTCTGTCCATAAACACCTACAGTCAAAGCATATTCCCTTTCTCTTATGCACACAAAACCCAACAAGCTAATTAAGCTGTTTCCTCTACACACTGGAAGGAAGAGAGTTAGAAACAACAATTTCTTTTTACTTAGGAAGTATTGAGATATTATAGTGATGGGTGGGTCATATAAATAGATGGAGACCCATACAGAGACATGTAAGATATGAATATATAAATATCATACAAATAAGACTGGAAATCAGGATCTAACACATAGAAATCTAATTCTTCAACTCTTAATCATATGTTGGTGCCACACTGCTTCACCACTAATCTACCTGTATGGTACATAGTGTCAGACTGAGCCAAGTTGTCCATCTGGTAGGCTTAACCCTATGGCTCTGCTACCATCTTTCTGTATCTCTGTACTGACTAAAGAGCTCTTACTCAAGTTTCTAAGCCTAGCATGAATGGATGAATTCTTTGAGAGGGCAGCTGCCACAAATTTGAAACCAAAATATTGGATACAAAATATCTATCTACCACAGTCTTGTTTCCACTGTTCCCACAATTGACCCTATTACAAGGATAGTGGGTAGAAATGACTAGAATTTAAAAAAAAGGGGAAGTTGTGATTTTTTTTCCTTATCCCTTCAGTGCACTTGTCTATTTTTCATTACTTCCTCACCATTTTTCTTCCTTAAATCTTTCATCACAAGTTCAAATCAGCCCATGGATTCATTTCTTTTCTCATTGTAGAACTTCATTGTTAGTCAGTTGTTGCAGCCATTTGTGTAAAGCTCATTTGTGAGCCACCTAAAAAGTTATACACCCAAGATATTTTATAATATTGCTAACAGAAATCAAAGTTTAATTTATGTTTCTATTTATTAGATGTGCATCCTGCCCCATCTGAAAGGCTCAGAGTAGCTCACAATAAACCATCAACCCACAGGCAGGATTCCCCAAATAACACCCCCAAACCCCAGCTTCCCCCTCCCAAACACCACCCTGTTCAAACCCCCAAAGCTTCCCACCAATCCCAGCTGTGGCTCCCAACCAGACATTTGGATGGAGATCAGATTCAAATCCAAATTTGATCTTGGTTAGGGCCTGATCCAGTGCCTAATGATTTCCAGAGTAGTCTTCCATTGGCTTCAATAGCCTTGGATAAAAACTTTAGAAGGCATTTATATATGGGGGTTAATTTCAGGCCTGAGTTTGGATCTGGGTTGCCACTTCCACTCTGGGTTTAAATTTGGAGGACAACCTCTACTACAAACAAGCTTACAAGAACCTGGCACATCCATGGAAAACATCACAGACTCTTGTAATGACAGTAAAATTGATGTGTTCCTATTGTCTTCAGTAACAAATGCCTAGAAAATAATGGCACATGCCCACTGATATGGCTCTGCCTGTTGTACCAGGTACAATATTCTGATACATCAGCACACCCCAGGCAACTTGCCTGCACACATATAGGAATTTAAAAAAAAAGCATATTCAGGAGCTACTGTTGTAGTGGATGCTATCAAAACAGTCTCAGTCTACCTCAAGTGTTTTGGAAGACATGATGCAGATAACATATGAATGTGTAAATGCCCCTTAGGCCCTTCACTGTCATTTCACCCAACAAACAAGAATTAAAAAGACTTCATAAATAAGCCCCTTTTGTCTGTAAAGACTACACAGGTACCTGTAATGCTAGAAGCATTCCCCTTTATTGAGAACTCTAACAGTTCAATAAAATCAACCATTGTTAAGGGTCTGATTCATATTTTAGATCTTAGTCTTTTTTATTTACTCCTTAAAGTTAGTCTTATTATAGTTAATGACATGTAACTAATAAAACAGAACTAAAATCATGGCCTTAGCCACTGCTTGGATCTCAGCTACTTTTGTATAAGGATTATTTTTACCTTCATCTAACACAAAATGTTAAAAATGTTAAAAATTAAGAGCAAACATTAGGCCAGTATTGAGCCTATTTTTTCATTAATCTAATGGTTCATTTTAAATAAATTCAAAAGTTAAAAATAAGATAGACTAGAGATGAACTGACTTATGAAATCATTTTCAAAGACTTACCACCTACTTTTGTCGTATTCTACGTTGTATCGTGCAAAAAACAGATCCTTCTTACATAACTGGATTGTGAGACTGGTGGGAATTTTTAAAGTAAATTAGTATAAATGCAATCAAGCAAATTCAAATGAAGTTCTTTCTAGCATTTCAGAATATTGGCAGACTAGCAACTGCCATACTCTTGCTCTGCTGTTAACACCTCTTTGTAGGCACATGAAGGACAATTATGGTGACATTGAACAAAATTCTGCTCGTTGTTGCAAAGGTGTAAATTTGGAGTAACTCTTCATTAATATATTAATGCTAGTGTTCAAAACTAGGCAGAGGGAAAAGAAGAAGAAAAGCCAAACTGATATTGAAAAACAGTCCCTGTGTAACACAAAGTACTGGATTCCAAGTCTTAATTTGGACTGTAATTATTAGGACCTCTGGAATTTTTCATGAGCAGAGATCACTGGTCACCTCAGTTTTATAGTTATGAAACCACGTAGCCAAGAATAGAAGTTCTGTAATCTATATGCATTCTTCAAGACCAGAAAGAACTATGTGAAGTCCGATGCTTATGTACTTTTCTGATAGAAATACATAGGCATTTAGCAAAGCTTTTGTCACACCTTGGGCATGTCTACACATGAGCTTTAATAAGCAGTAGCCTATTCTACTGCACATTGAAGTGGTGCATAAAAGACTGTGCTAATATGCTAACGCGCAGTAGAATAGGCTACTGCACATTAAACATAACCTAAAAAGTGTGTGCTTGCACAACTGTGTATGTAGTTAGTACCTCATATTGGAGGTATTAAATTTAATGCACATTAGGAAAAGTCCAATAATACATGTGCAGACGTGCCCTCTGAGATGCTCCAAGCAGTAGCAATTGGTAGGTCAAGATTTTGCAGAAAGCAGTAGTTTCTCCCTTTAAAGACCAGCTCCCTTGAAACACACCTATTAAGGAATGTGGGGCATTTCACAAGATCAGGTCCCAAATTAACCTTTTTGGTGCAGATATGTTTTTAATCTTATATTAGGAAAGCTCAGAGGTGTGATCAAGAATTTTAGTTCCCTGGGCAGAGATGTCTAAGAGTGGCAGGGGGGTGGGAGAGGGGGAGAGCAGCAGGATGCTGAGTACTAGACAGTTGGAATAAAGTGGGCAGGGTAGGGAGGCGAAAAGCGACGAGCACTGGGTTTGCATGGGCTGCTACTTCTGTGATGTGGATTGCTACTGCCATGAGTACTCCCCAGGGGCTACTGTACTGGTGCCTGCTCTTAAAATCACTGCCTGGGGCTAGTACCCCATTTGCTCACCCTTGTCTATGCTACTGATAAAGGTCTGTGGCTAACACTGCCACCAACAGTGCCTCTGGTTTACTTTGAGTGGGAAGGCCACGTACAGGGAAACATGAGAAAGATCAGTTCTACTACACAAGCTCATCATGTACTTAGCAACATTGATTAAAGGGAGATCAAAAAAGGACTTGGGCACCTAAAATAAGACTTCAGCAGAGTTTAAGCACCTAAATAAAAATTGTAACCCAAAAACACCTCAGCAACAGCCTGAACCTAGTAAGTGCTTAAAACTCAACGTGCCCCTCCTCTCTTCCTGCACCATGACAGTTTCAATAGCAGCCAGGTGACTAGGGTGATGCTGGAGGGGGGCGGGCCGGGAACAGGAGAGATGTGGTTTGAAGGTCTTCTAAAAATGGCCTGGAGCCCCTCTGGGCATTCCACAGAAGGGGGGTGGCAGCAGTGGTGCCAGCTCCTGTGCTTGCACCTTAAAACAGAAGAGTAAGACTTCTCAGTTCCTTAAAACAATAGTGGTACCCACAGCAGGGTTCCAGATCACAGGCTCAGAGAGACTACAGTCTACAGCTGAATCAGGTGTGTAGGCTCTGCAGAAAGAATGAGTGGGACTTTAGATGCACCAAGTACTGTGTTTCCTACCAGCTAGTTTTAGGTGGCTCCCTACTCAGAATGCAAGTCTTTTGGATCATCTTTCTTGGGAGTCTAACTTTCCATACCCCCTGTATGGCACCTTGGCACCTAACTCTGAGCTTTGAATTATATTCAGGGAACCAGCCGTTTAAAAGTTAAATGAGAATTTCTCTCAGCCCCTCCCCTATGCTGTGCTTAACTTGCTGCACCTAGCTTCCTATAATCAGAGGCCTGAGGGAAAATGTCTTATATTTGAAAGCTTGTCTAACTTTATCCCAAATACATAGTTGGTCCAATAAAAGATATCATCCTAGGAAATTATTGCCTCTTGCATTGTGAAGCAAGCAAATAAAGTATTAAGCTGTCTTCTGCCTTTCTTCTTTTGAGCTTTTGGCTCCAAAACCTTGGGAACAAGGCCTGCAGTCAGTCACTGCAGCAAAGTTTGATATGATGTTAAAAACTGTTTCACGACAACATATTTAGTAGCTAGGCAGTTAAGCTACTTGGTTTGCCCAACAGTTCTTATTCTAGTGAAACAACTGACTCTGTATCCAGGCTTGGCTAAACAGATGTAGATTTGACAATTAGGGACCGATTCTTCTGTCAGTTACTTGGATGAAATGTCCCTTGATTTCAGGGGGTAACTGCAGATACACCCGGGCCTTCGAATTTTAAGTACACACTTCATAGATCTCATCACTATTAGCGTCTCTCCTCATTGACCTTATCCAATATGCTTCTTCAGTAAAGCATTTTTTTAAATGAAGCTTTCAACATTTAATTTTATATTGGCTTCCATAAACAGCATAATTATATAACGTGTATACTCAGCAATGCTTATTTCCTAACATGACAAACCGGTATCCATTAAATTCCTTTATTGAAGACAGAAACATTGCATAATTACAGTTTTGGTGAGGAAACAGCAAAACAGTATAGACTGTTTCTATTGCCAGTAAAATACAATTATTACAGGACTTATAGACATACAAATATAAAGTGTTTCTTTCATGCCAGATGGTCTGTATGTAACAATGCTATTAGGAGTGTTTAATTGTGCTTCTACAAAACCTTTAGAGAATGAGGTAGAGTTTCCTTTACTTTACCCAATATTGTTTCACACACTTGCCTTTGAATATTTTTATATGCTCAGCTCCTTGTAAAATACCCTGTTAACTTGAACATTTATGATAATAAAGGCTCTTCAGAAACATTTACTTGTCCCTGGTTTAAGATGCTAATTCTTTCTATTTAAGTGTAGAAATTCCAAGTACTAAAGTACTTTAATAGTTGCCTTGCAAATGCAGACCGGTTAGACTAGTGCATTCATTGACACAAATATACTACTCCAAAGGGAACTGCTTGAAAGTGGTTTCAGATCAATACCCTATTATGGACCATCATGTCCAGTTAAGGATGTTTAGGTCAAAGAATGAAGATATGAATTCGTTGTCAACATCCTAAATTAAGGAATTAATCACAGTGAACTATTATTCCCCTTCTCCTATCACCGGTTCCAGCCAGCTACTGGCATGTTATAAACTAGAAAGGGTACAGTACCCTGGCACCAAAACACAGTTGAGGTAGGATGGTACCATCACTGCCCTCACTGTACCTGTTCTGTGAAGGGAGGCTTCATACTTCACTGTGTGTTCTCTGACATCTCCCACTATCCATTAGTAGCATGTATTCAGTGAAGATATGAGTAAACCAGGGATTTCACAGAACAAAGGGGTTCTTGCTCTAGACAATTTAGGCATTAACAATGAAGAGGGGGGAGTATCTCATAGGAGCGGTTATACACAGAGGACGTGGAGTGCTCACTTCTGCTCTGAATACTTCTTAGATTATTGGTGAGTTGCAGTTTTGGTAGTGTTTTTTTTTTTAACCTAGTTATATTATCCTAAAAAGAGATAAAGGACACAGAGAGAAATGACAATTTTCACCTGATCTGGCCATAGAAAGCTGTTCATAGCTGTGACCCAACACAAGTGCATGGCTGCAGAGTGCTTAAAAAATGGGCCAATCAGGTGAAAATCTGAACCCTCATTGCATCAGGGGACATAGTTTCATAGTTTCTAGGGTCTGAAGGGACCTGAGAAGATCATCTAGTCTGACCCCCTGCCATGGCAGGAAAGAGTACTGGAGTCAAACGACCCCAGCAAGGTGTTCATCTGACCTCTTCTTAAAAACCCCCAGGGTAGGAGCCTGCACCACCTCCCTTGGCAGTTGGTTCCAGACCCTAGCCGCCCTGACCGTGAAATAGCGCCTTCTGATGTCTAACCTAAATCTACCCTCTGCTAGCTTGTGACCGTTGTTCCTGGTCACTCCTGGCTGTGCTCGGGGGAACAGTGACTCCCCCAATGCCTTCTGATCCCCCCTGACCAGTTTGTAACAGGCCACAAGATCCCCCCTCAGCCTTCTCTTGTGGAGGCTGAACAGGTTCAGGTCCCGTAGTCTCTCCTCATAGGGCCTGCCCTGCAGTCCCCTGATCATGCGAGTGGCCCTCCTCTGGACCCTCTCCATGCTGTCCACATCCCTCTTGAAGTGCGGCGCCCAGAACTGGACGCAGTACTCCAACTGCGGCCTGACCAGTGCCGCATAAAGGGGGAGGATCACCTCTCTGGACCTGCTCGAGATGCATCTGTGGATGCATGACAAGGTACGGTTGGCCTTCCTAACTGCCTCCCCACACTGCCGACCCATGTTCATCTTGGAGTCAATGATGACTCCAAGATCTTTTTCCGCCTCCGTGCTGACAAGAGGGGAGTTCCCTAACCTGTAGATATGGTGCCGGTTGTTCCTCCCCAGGTGCATCACCTTGTACTTGTCCATGTTGAAACCCATCCTATTCTTATCCGCCCACCCTTGTAACCTGTCCAGGTCTGATTGTAGCCTGCTTCTTCCTTCTAGTGTGCCCACATCCCCCCACATCTTAGTGTCATCAGCAAATTTGAACAGGGTGCTTTTCACCCCCTCGTCCAAATCACTGATGAAGATGTCACGTGAAGTTTGTTTCAAAACAGAGTGTCTTCTGTAACTTGTGTTTGTGCTGCCTCCCAGCTTCCAGCTGTTTTCAGAATGGAAAGGGGGAAAGGGAGCAGAGGGAGTTTGGTCTGCGGGGGTTTTCAGCCCTTGCTGGAGAACCCCTAGAACGAGCTCCTCCTCCCTTTCCCCCTTCCAATTCTGAAACAGGGATATGCTAGCAAAGAGGAGAGCTGTTGCTAGGGGAAACCAACTGCAAAGATTCCTCCCCACCCCCCAAACCAACAGTGAACTTCTGTTTGGTCCAGGGAAGTGGTCCAACTCAGAACCCTTCCTGCAAGTGTTCTCAGTTACAATGAGCACTTCTGTCTTCACTGAAAAATACAGAAAACTAGCTGTTGTACTGGGGAAGTGGGGGAACAGAGAAGGGTGTGGCAAGGACAATGAACATTGTTTACCTAATGCTTTTCTACAGACACAGAATGACACTGCAAAGTCATATTTAGTATCATGGTTAATTTCTTCTTCAAAAGTCTAACCTGCCTTTGTGATGTTAATTTAATTCAGCAGGCAATTCTAAACAAAAAGCTTTTAAAACCTAAATCCTTTACAAGGCTCCAAAGGAGTGATTGCATTTTCACCTTTTGTCATTTAGGGTCCAATTTTTAAAAATCTTATCTGGTTTCTCTACATTACAATCTTGTAAATGAGCAAATTCAGTAAATAAACCTCTGTACTCTCTTTTTCCATCACAAATGAAAAACACAGCTACTTAAATGAGCCAAACAGTAACAGTGGATCTTGAGTTTAGTTACCATAAATATTTCTGTAAAAATAAATGGCATTTAATGTCATCCTAATGCTTCTCAATTCCTATCTGTCGAATTCCAGAATCAGCAGCACCTTTGCAGGATGGACCCCAAAACTATGATTAACCTTACATGAATGCTGTGTTAAACAGCAGTGATCTAAAATGGTAGGGGATGGATGCTGGTGCAGAAGGGTTTAGAAACATGGCTGATGAAATGGTTCCTACAAACTTCAGCTTGATTTTGACAAATATAAACATGAATTTACTTCTGATCTCTGAATAGTGTCCTTGTCAAACATTTTTCTACATGCCAAATGCTGTTATAAACGTGGAACTGAGATTTGCATTTTATAAGATTATGATTTCATTGCAAGACGTCTTAAAAACAGGCTACATCATAAAAATCAACATTTGTGTTCTGCATAATTAAAATGATGCAACTATCTAGGAAGAGATGCTTCAAACACTGGCTCTTTATCTGACATCTACCTCAGTTGCTTAAATATATTTCTGGAAGTGAATGAGTTTCATTTATAGCTTATCTGTAACAAAGTGCATACTGTTTGGCTAAAGTCTAGTACAACAATATAGTACAAGTATTACTCTGCATTTATAAGCCATGCTCTCCATCCTTCAAAGTACTTTGCCAATACACAGCTCAACTGTTGGATTACAGTAAAATCAGTAATAAGTAGGAAATATATATTCCACCTGAACAAAACCCACGGGGAAGGAACATACATCCTCCCTCTGCCTACTTTCTTGGTCATGGTTTTTGGCCAAGCAGGTCAAGTACGATTCAGTTCTTGCCCTCAGTAGAATAAAGAATATCCAGTTCTTGTTTGGACAGGAACACAGGATTGCCAAAAACTCAAACAATATATCAGTGGACCCTCTAACACCTTGCTTCTGACAGGGACAAAAATCAGATGGAATAGGTAGATTAAAGAAATCTTGTTGTGGATGTATGGAACAGTCTTCCCAACTCCTAGCAGTTAGCTGTAGACTTATTCTGGGGATTCTAACAGGGCAGACTCTTCAAACTCTTTCCATAGCCCCAGTAAAACCCAAGCCATGACCTCACTCAATATTTATTCTTCACCCTTAATACAGGCTGGTGCTATTTCTGATTTCAGATGGGCAAATGAACTTCAAGAGTGGTTATTTAACCTGTCCAAGGTCAGTATAGAGCCAAGGCGGAACTCCTAGGACTTAATTCCTAATCCCTTCTTTGCTCATTTCTTTGTATGTAGATAACCAAATTATAACTGGGAGCCAAGCAGCATCACACAAGCAGTCTAGTCAGAACCTTTTAATCCAAATCCTTTGATCCCATATGCAAAACAGGCCACAAGAAGGAAAGAAATTTTGAGCAGTGAGATTAGCATTTCACCTAAGCCATGAGAATCCATAATTTCAAATTTACGGGTAAATTGTTTTGTTTATTATGTTTAATGAATGAAAAAGGAGAGTTAATATTAAATTGGAATACTACCCTGAACTCTGGGCATTCTTGTGCTCGAATAATGGTCAGTTCTTCCACAATATTTTCATTAGTTTCAGACTGGGATGAAGGACGGGGGGAGGAGGAGTACTGAATTCTCAAATAAAAGCCCATTAGCTTGTTCAAAACAGTCTCATCACTCTAATGCACTTCAGTGACTCTGGCTCCTTATCTAGGCACCCCAAAAAAATCATTATTTGAGCACAGTAAGTACCTACAGAAGTCTTATTAATAGAAGTTACTAACTCTACTAAAATTTGGTCCTGATATTACTTGATTTTATTTTTTTTTATTTTTCGGAAGATGGAGGAAATGAAAGAATGAACCCAACAAAAGCCATAGGCAGAGACTGAAAATTTAAAGAGGCAAAAACATATTAAAGCCAAGAGGGACCATTATGATTTAATCTGATCTCTTTCTTAAAATAAGTCATTAATTTTTCAGCAGTAATTGTTTCAAGCCCATAACTTTCAGCTGAGCCACAGCTCTCCTCTAGAGAGACATCTCATCCAAATTTAAGTATACCACATAATGGGGGATCCACCACATAGCTTGGTAGGTATTAGCCTTAGCTCTGCTACAGGAATCTGTATTGAACTGGATACTATCAAAAGGCAATCAAAACTCAGCCATCTGAGGAGGCCGTACAGGTTATTTTGTAGAAACCATCCAACAGTACTTCCTACTCTTCTCCCCTGCTGGTAATGGGGCTGTGGAACTGCTCTTCACTCTCTCCCCTTTGGCCTCCCATTCCTACCTAACTGGGTACCTAACTGCTAACATAATTTTGTGTATGAATTTCACTCAACATCTAACACAACTTTAGTTTTAAAATGTCCCATATATTCAGATTGTTGTTCTCCAGGTGTAATAAGAACAAGAGAATCCCTTTTGCTTTTACAGGGAAGTCAACTGTATTTCTCTCAGAGGGTGTCCTGCTGAAGGTTTCTGGGCTTAGCTGACAGTTTGAGTTTTATGGAAATCCTGGTGGTTAAGATTGTGGAAGCATATATTGAATCAGAAGATTCACCCTTCTCTCTTCCTGGCCAATACCTTCCATTTCTGTCCTTGCTGCCCTCCCAACTTCAGTGGAAATTAATTTTGTGCTGTGTCACCACAATCTCCTCCTGTTGGAGTCTCAGTCCTTGGGAAGCTTTTGTTAGAATTTGAAAGTCACTGCAAGTCATCAGAGAATTTGCCCTGACTTGAATCCAGAAGCTGGTAATGTCACAACTCCTCCATCAGAAAAGTTAGTGTGAAATACAAGTTCAAGGACCTCTGAAACATTCTCTCATCCCAAGGACTTCTTTTCTGCTGATAAATCACACTTACTGAACTGAAAATTAAGGACATGCTCAACGTTGAAAATAATAATCAAAGAATGAAGTGGGGAAAGAAAGAACATGCAAAAATTAGTTCATTATTATTTTAAAGCACCACTGTTTGTAAAGCATACATATGCGAGAGGCTGAATCTCATTTGATCAACCCAATTAAATGTTAAATAATTGCAGCCAATTATGCAAATATCACACAACAATATTAATTTGTTGATCTTTTTTAAACAGCCTCAAATGTTCCTAATGTTAGACTATCTTATGTCTTAAATGATCAATTAGTGGAACCATAACTAAGTGATGAAGAATGGATAATTGCCTAGTTATGATGTACCATGCTCTTTCTATGTAAATCTGCTGCAATTAAACAAATAGTACACATGGAAAAGAGATTGTGCAGATGTTCTTTTACAAGAGCAATATTACATTATCAGCTCAGGGAATAACACAGTTCCTTCCTAAACTTTATGGACTAAAATAGAGAGACCACAATATTTAAAGTGCTCACTGTTTTATATAAATGCTTTTTTCTTGCAATTTTTTGTTAATAGGATAAACACTACAGATGCAGAATACAGGCCATGTATTTCCCTCCAGGTCTGTTGTGCAACATCAAAATACTCCATTTGCTTATTGTGCTATGTAGTTCTTTCATTTGGAATATAATGCTTGAAGCTTGAAATCTATTTACTGGAGCCTGAATAAACTAATCAAGCCTATCAGAATTTACGCAGACAGGGCAAAACAGTTTCAAATGGTGGCACATGCAGTAGCTGAATACCTTCCCAATTTTGTTCTGCTTTAGCCTTTTTATTTTTGAAGGCTCTGTGGTGAAATGACTGGTGATCTAATTCCAGTCTCCCCACGAAGCAGTGTAGGTCACAGATATCAAAGGTCAACAGGCTACTTCCACGTGGAATCACTAATCAGACATAAGAAGTTTCACAAATCTATAAACGTTATTTTTTAAGTCAATCGGACTACTTGGCCTTTATTCATTTTAACTTACGATCAGATTACTGTTTGGAGACTGGGGTTGCCCAGGGGAGTTTCTGACATACAACTCCTGTTAATATTATTAACATCTCAGGTAGGAGGTCACGCATTCAGTTTATATATACCACAATCAACACACTGCACCTGCCCACTTGACACTGAAGAGGAGTATCTAAGATGAACATAATGGAATGGATCATAGTTTAGTAAGAGCAAGTCACTTAATTCATACTCATTGTGTAATGTTCAAATGAGCTCCATGATACACAGGCTGTAATCAAAGCCACTCTAGTTATGGTACCTGCCTTACTGGAGAAAGCTTCTCTACCCCAAATCATGTCTTGACATATCCCCCATATTACTTTTTTCACCAACCATATAAAAAGGTAGACTACCAGTAGTTTATAATACATGGCAAGATACTGAACAAAGACTAGCAACACAATATAGATTTAAATTGAGAGAGGAACAGATACACAGTTTTACTGCTACTAAAGTGAAACAGCATTTTATGCTTGCACATGTATTTTAAAGAGAACACTGTCCGACAATTTACTTTTAATAATTGTTACACTGTCACTAGTAACCTTCAACTGTTCTTCAAGAAAATATAAAGACTGGGTAACAGTAAAATCTGTCTAAAGCCACTGTGCAGTGAGCAGAAGAAACTGATGGCCTAATAGTGAGGTACGTGTGACCACTTCTTAACCAAAAAAATGCAAAAAGAAGCCCTATGGAAATTTAAAGTGGTTGCCTAAAACAGCGGGTTACTTATTTAGAGCTAATTAGCTTATGCTCACTGTGGCCGTGTGTAGACGAAACAAGAGGTGTGTGCATGACTTTTTAAAGCGGACGATATGCTTTTGCACTGCTTTAATGGTGTTAGTGTTTGCATGCCTCAGCGGTGTACTGTGCATTAATTCTAGTTGCTGTAGGAAATTCAGCAGCGTAATTCACCTTAAATGACCTGGGGCACAGCAAACTAAAACTTCTTCAAAGAGATTTATTTTGCTGCCCGTATAGCAGTAGAGCAAAGCACCAGGTTCTGTGCAGCTCCACGACTCTGCAGGAAGCCCTGCAGGCAGTCAGGCAGCAGTCCGGGAAAGCAGGTTCTGCCCAAGAAAAGTGGCGAGCCTGATCTTTTTTCCCCCACCCGTGAAGCCTGCCTGAGATGTGCAGGGGCCTGGTGTTTCCCTCCACGGCTGTGGTGCCCCCAAGGTCTGCCTGAGCAGGGTGTCGACTGGGGGGGTGGGGTGCAGCTGACTGCCACGGAGGGAAACACCAGCCCCACCCCCACCACCCAGAGACCGCTCCACCCACTGGCAGCTCACCCTTCCCTCCCCGCCGGAGAGGCAGGTAAGTCAGTGGGCTGTGTGCAAAACATGGGGGTTTAACCAGTCCTAAATTGAAACCGTGCTTTTTAAAACCCATCGCTTCAATTTAGAGCCCCTGTTTTGTCTACACACACCCTATATTAGCAGTTGCCAATTGTAGGCAGGGACAGTTAGCAAACAGAGGGAAAAAATAGTTATTTCCTATTTGAAAAACACTACATGCTAATACTGCATGTCTATTGTAAAATAGAGGGTTAGATGCTCCACCGTATTAATTTATGTTGGTGTAGCTCCATTCAAGTTAATGAAATTATACCAGGTTTGTGCTGAAGTAACAGAAGAATCAGGCCGATGGCATCATGGAGCACTGCTATGGAATACTGTAACATTTTTTTGGCAATGAAGAAGTTAAAGCTTGTTAAAAAAGTCATGTGTATAGAATAGAAGGCTCATTTGGATGATATAAATAACAATACTATCTAGATGATAGTATATTTAACAGTAAAAGAAAATCTGTAGAAATCATTAACTTCCCCAAATGTGAAGCAAAAAATGCTCCGTTTGCCTCCAAATGGAAACAAGAGAATGTGTGCATGAGTACAGTAGCACATCAAGGGGGAAATAATAAACAGATCAATAAGGTTTGAATGAAGTCCCTTGGTCTTCCCGCACTCAACACTTTCACTGGAAAGCAAAAAGTAGAACCCATATGGAAAAACCACAGCCTCTTTGTAATGCAGAGGCCATATTAAGGAACATGCTGGCAAGTGAGGGTGAAGAGTCTTTATGTTTTGGACAAGGAAGGAAAAAACAAACCAACAAAAAAATAAAACACCACTTTGCTGATTCATCCAAACTAATTTAGAAGTTGTGGATGCTGACAGATATGGGGAAAAAAACCCAAAACAAAATAAAACAGTGCTTTACCAGAAGAGGCAGTGCATTAGTCTAACTCCACAGCATCTGTATAGATCACACGCTTCAGTGGGGCTTTTGGGGGCTTTTATCTAATAGCTGATTTAATCAGCTATTAAATCAAAGTGCCTCTTCTGGACAGGCGCTGGCCTCAGTGTGGAGGCACACAAAGTTTAAAGTAAAGTTCTTTTTCTTTTTTCTACTTCTGTAAGCATCCTATGTTGTTATGCTCTGGGACTGAATATATCCTCATTCTGAAGGAGTGCATGCTCTGTCATGGGATTTAAAAAATGATGCTGTGTTTTGGCAGAATAAAAATGAGGGAGAATATTAAGAGTTCTGGAAATTCAAGAGAGGAACCTGCCACCCAAATATAGTAAAAGAAGGGGGAAAATGTAAAGGTTAAAAGGTATTCAACAGCTGAGCACACAAACAAA
>NW_017729022.1:94178332-94180822 GCF_001723915.1 Gavialis gangeticus | reverse complement strand
CACTGGCAGCTCACCCTTCCCTCCCCGCCGGAGAGGCAGGTAAGTCAGTGGGCTGTGTGCAAAACATGGGGGTTTAACCAGTCCTAAATTGAAACCGTGCTTTTTAAAACCCATCGCTTCAATTTAGAGCCCCTGTTTTGTCTACACACACCCTATATTAGCAGTTGCCAATTGTAGGCAGGGACAGTTAGCAAACAGAGGGAAAAAATAGTTATTTCCTATTTGAAAAACACTACATGCTAATACTGCATGTCTATTGTAAAATAGAGGGTTAGATGCTCCACCGTATTAATTTATGTTGGTGTAGCTCCATTCAAGTTAATGAAATTATACCAGGTTTGTGCTGAAGTAACAGAAGAATCAGGCCGATGGCATCATGGAGCACTGCTATGGAATACTGTAACATTTTTTTGGCAATGAAGAAGTTAAAGCTTGTTAAAAAAGTCATGTGTATAGAATAGAAGGCTCATTTGGATGATATAAATAACAATACTATCTAGATGATAGTATATTTAACAGTAAAAGAAAATCTGTAGAAATCATTAACTTCCCCAAATGTGAAGCAAAAAATGCTCCGTTTGCCTCCAAATGGAAACAAGAGAATGTGTGCATGAGTACAGTAGCACATCAAGGGGGAAATAATAAACAGATCAATAAGGTTTGAATGAAGTCCCTTGGTCTTCCCGCACTCAACACTTTCACTGGAAAGCAAAAAGTAGAACCCATATGGAAAAACCACAGCCTCTTTGTAATGCAGAGGCCATATTAAGGAACATGCTGGCAAGTGAGGGTGAAGAGTCTTTATGTTTTGGACAAGGAAGGAAAAAACAAACCAACAAAAAAATAAAACACCACTTTGCTGATTCATCCAAACTAATTTAGAAGTTGTGGATGCTGACAGATATGGGGAAAAAAACCCAAAACAAAATAAAACAGTGCTTTACCAGAAGAGGCAGTGCATTAGTCTAACTCCACAGCATCTGTATAGATCACACGCTTCAGTGGGGCTTTTGGGGGCTTTTATCTAATAGCTGATTTAATCAGCTATTAAATCAAAGTGCCTCTTCTGGACAGGCGCTGGCCTCAGTGTGGAGGCACACAAAGTTTAAAGTAAAGTTCTTTTTCTTTTTTCTACTTCTGTAAGCATCCTATGTTGTTATGCTCTGGGACTGAATATATCCTCATTCTGAAGGAGTGCATGCTCTGTCATGGGATTTAAAAAATGATGCTGTGTTTTGGCAGAATAAAAATGAGGGAGAATATTAAGAGTTCTGGAAATTCAAGAGAGGAACCTGCCACCCAAATATAGTAAAAGAAGGGGGAAAATGTAAAGGTTAAAAGGTATTCAACAGCTGAGCACACAAACAAAGAGATATTAACAGGCCCCCAAACAGTGGACTGTTCTTTATATAGCAGTCAACTCTGGTGGTGGCAGTGACAGTAATTGGGAGAGGAAAAAAAGACACTGAAGAGCAGTTGAAAAGTATTTTACAAGTTTTTGGACTGTACATAAGACACAAAGAGGCACTAAGAAAACCACTAGGAAAAGTTCTATTGCTTACATCTAGCACCCCTAAAAGAGAAGAGACGCCTCTACTAACAAGATTATAGTAAAAATCAAAATGATTGTGTTCACATTCCCTGGCATAGAGAAACAAATATCTTGGGGATCAAGGTGACAAGACTACACTACTCATACGCCATTAGGTAAGTTGGTCATCATTTGTGTGTAATGGTTTGGCTCGTCTTTAGTGTATGGAAGGTCCAGTCTTCTCCCGCTTTGTGCTCATGACACCAGCATTGCCCAGTCACTGTCTTCTCTCCCATACTGAAACAAAAGCAAAGATCATAGTTCAGGAATAAAGGCACACAACAACAAAACCCACTCATGCTTATTCTCATCTGCACTAAGACTGTCTTTCACTACTGTAATAATGGAGCAAGGCTTTAATAGAGCAGTAAATGTACAATATAGACATTTCTATAGAACAAGTTTATTAATTAGTTTTATTACTTAATTCTAATCTTTATTAAACAAAACCAAAGGCAGTGTGAAACTGTATGCATCTTCCTGTGAGCAAGCTATGAAAGGGCTATGCCGCTCTCCCATGACGAGATACAAAACAGACCAGACTTGCTGTGATGGAGCAGCCTTGGAATTTAATAAAGTCTGTTAAAGACCAAGGATTACTGCATACAGCCCTTTTGCTAACATGCTCACAAGAATGTGGCTTATTCATGTCCCAGTATGTCAATGTGACTGCTTATCTTCTTTTCTCTCTTTTTTTTAAGAACTTTGAATTTATTTCAGATATAATCAAATTTGAAACATTACACCGTGTAAAGAGAACATAGAGAACGAACAGCATAAACCAAATAAAATAAACCTTCCGTAGATGAAAAAATAACAGCCTGCTCTCCCTACCTAGTAAATAGGATCAGAGAAATCAGAGCTGGAAAGATCCATCACATTGAGGGTGCCAACAGCTG
>NW_017729022.1:94174849-94178321 GCF_001723915.1 Gavialis gangeticus | reverse complement strand
GATCCATCACATTGAGGGTGCCAACAGCTGTGCAGCGACCTGGTTTAACTCAGAAAGCACCATAAGTTAGACCAACCATCCTGATCCAATAGACAATTGCTGTTGGATCAGGAACGTGGGTGATTGAGCTCCACTTTGGAGCTAATTCAGGAGGAGAGGCTGCTGTCTGCGGCATCTGTCCTCTAGCCCCACACCCCTCTGCAAGCTCCCATGCTCTCTCAGGAAGGGAAGAAGGCCTGTTCTGGGGTTTCCCCACCCTGATCTGGAGTGGGGGGACATGTGGACTGGAGCCACCCAACCTTGGGGGCTCCAATGCACCCGCCCACTCTCCAGTGCTGGCTGTACAACCCACAGACCAAACTCACTCCCCTCCCTTCCCCCTCTCCCATTCTGAAAACAGCGCCTGGAGCAGGATTTGGGCTGCATCAGCCCAGCCCTGCTCCCAGCATGCTCTGACAAATGTTAAAAGAACGCGCTCCATTTTGGAAATGAGGGTTCATGAAAAGAGGGTTCAGACTCTCGTGCAACCAGGCATTATTAAAGTGCTCTGCAGCTGTGCACTTCTGTCAGTGCATGGCTGTAGAGTGCTTTCAGTGGCCAATTGCATGGCAAACCATCACTTCTGTCAGCATTCTGGGTCTTCTCCCTCTCAAGGTAGGACACAGTCACTAACCTGCCACTACATTTGTTCTAAGGCTCTTTGCCACAAGCATGTAAATAAACACTCAGTGCACCGTAACACCACAAGCAGCATATTTGTTTAATTATACATGGGCATAGATTAATAGTAAAAGATTGGAGCCTCATGTCCGTAGGGCCATTTCATAGGGTGTGGAAAGTCCCTATTTCACAGGGATAACAAACCATATTAGAGGGCAAGGGGTGAGCCAGATAATCTGTGCAGAAGGCATGGAAGGAAAGCCTCCTTCAAATGCTGCCTCAGCAGTGAGACATCAAGACGGACTCAGGTAAAAATAGGGACTACAGTTGCTCAATCATGCCTTGGAAGGGCCAAGAACCAGACTACTGGCACCCAGAATGGCTGAAGGTTGTCTGGTGTTTGGACTAGGGGAAGATGGGGAGTCTGACTTTTGACTATAGGGGGATGTAAACAGCAGTTATAGTGGGAGGAGTGGAGAATAGAAGCAAGTGAAGTCAGTAATCAGGAAGGATATCTGGAAGGACAAATAAGGGTAAAGTCCAATCTCAAATACTGGAGAGTAGAACAGAGAAACCCCAAGTGAGATCTGGGCCTCACTGTACCAAGCGGCTCTCAGTTAGTTCAAAACTACAAAGTAAATACCTGCATATAATCAAAATAATCCAAAAAGTGGCCTAATGTTTCATAAATCGAAATGTATGGATACATTTTTCAGCCAAAAAATTTGAGACTCTTCTTAAATTTTTAGGGAGGAAATACACTCTCACCATTGAGACCCAGTACTGACAAGAAGTAGACTTGAGTTTATATTCCTGGCTCTGCCACAAACTTCCTGTCTAACCTTGTGCAAGCTACTCACTCACTCTGTCCCACAGGCCTTGATCTGGTGATATTAATATTTCTTTTCTCTTCCTCCTGCTAACCCTACTACTGTGTTTCTAAGGTTTCCAGGAGTGAGTGACTTTTGAGGGAGGAACCAGCTTTTGCTGTATGTGCACTGTATTCTCATAACAGCGACCTAATTTGGGCCGTGGCCTGAAATGCTATCATAACACAAATAATATATTCATCTAAACCTATTCATTCCTCACTACCATATTAGGTTCTGGTCTGCACTCTCAGCATTTCCTCCTCAAATATAAAAACACTATAAATAATGTATATTTAGGACTACTGTCCATCCCAGCCAAGGCAGTTGGAGCTTTTGATATAGAAGCAAGGAGATTGCCAACACTGAATGGTATTTCAGAGAGATTTTAATTCCCAGAAAAGAGAATCTTATCTTGAAATAATCTTCTAAATCAAGCTGATACAGAACACAGGATTCTGTGACTGATTCAGTCATAACCAAGCTATTGCTGGATACAGAGTAAATTATTTAATCTAAAACTGTATCGACCTTTAGTAACCATGATTTCCTTTTGGTGACACAAAGGTAAATGCGCACTGTAGTGTTCTCTCTGTCTCCCTCAACTGCCATGAGAAATGTAATCAGTTCTGCCCAAGAGGTTCTAATTTGTCACTCTGGCTCTAATACCCACGGCACAGCTGCTTGTTCAAATCCAAATAAATCCTGTTGCACTTGTGAAAACTGTAGATTACAAACAAGAAACAAAACAAAGCAAAGGGTGGCAAAGAAACAGTTCAGGAAACAAAATAATTCAGGTGATCTGAAAAGGTTAAACTAGCACATATGGCACATGACGGGGTGGGCAAAATATGGCCCAGGGCTGGACTTGGCCCACCAAGCACTTTCATCTGGCCTGCAGTGCCCACCAACTAATTGTACCCCACCCAGCCCTTCTACTCACAAGAGTGGGAGGAAGGCACCCATGTATACACACCCCCTCTCAACATATCCTATGGTGCCTCACTCCTACGCTTGTGGAGGAAGGGCCCAGTCCAGCCAGCATGCAGCTTCTGAGTAGGACTCTGCTGCAGCTGCTGGGGGACCTGCTCGATTTCTCTGGCATCCTGCTAGCTCCGGGCAGCAGGTAGGGAAGCAGCAGGGGCAGGAGCAGGGCAGCAGGAGAGCTGCAGCTGGGTAAGAGTGCAGAGCATGGGGCTGACAGCAGCACGGAGCCCGCGCCTAGGGGGTGGTGGCAGTGTGGAGCTTGGGTGGGCATGGTGTGGGTGGGAGGGAGTGGGGAAGGACCCCCCACACTCTCCCCATGGTGCGCAGCCCCTGCAGGTGGTGGCAGCAGCAGCAGGCAGGAATGCTTGGGTCACTTGTGCCCGGTGCAGGCGCTGGCACCTGGCAGTGCATAGTTCTGGCCAGCGCTGCACAGCACAGTGAGCAGTGCAGCTTGGCTGGGCCGCGTTTATCATCGGGGCTCTGCACTGTGCACATATAACTCCAGCTCTTGCACACCACTGGAGGGAAGCTCTGTGCTGGAGTCAGCGGCCTTCACTGCTCCCTGCTGTATAGGTCCTGGGACTCTGTGGGGAAGCAGGGGGCACAGCTCCCCTCCACTTCCAGCAGAATCCCAGGACCTGCACAGCAGGGAAAGGTGAAGGCAGCTGGCTCCAGCGTGGGCTTCACCATGGTGACATGCAAGTGCAGAAGCTGCACATGCACAGCAGGGAGCCCCGGTGATAAAGGCAGCTCAGCAGGGCTGTGCTCTTTGCTGCACTAGGGCTTATGCCAGGCATGAGCACCTGCACCTGTTGCTGCCGCTGGTGGGGGCTGTGTATCATGGGGGGAGTGTGCAGGGGGTCCTCATACCTCCCCACCCTACCTCACACCCCACAAATACCAGACACCCACACCCTGTCTCCACAACCCCCCCACATATACACCCCCATACACAT
>NW_017729022.1:94166107-94174756 GCF_001723915.1 Gavialis gangeticus | reverse complement strand
CCCATTATACACACACATACACCCCCCCACACATCACCATATACCGCACATGCCCACCATACATACACACATCCTACCATAATATACCTCCACCAATCACCCTCCCCCCAATATACAAGACTAAGACTTTATTTTTGAGCTATTATGCTATCACCTCTATATACACTCTTCAAACACAAATCATAACAACTATTTTGGCAGTAAAATTAAAATATGTTATAGTAGGTGTTTGACGTGTTTTTTTCTACTTCTAAGATGGCAACCCCCACTTCCCAAAAAGAGTATTTCTGGGGGGGCAAGGGGAGGGACTTCCAGTGGCAAAGGTCAGGGGTTAGGGGCAGGACATCCAGTCCCAAGATGGCAACCAGGGGGTGGGGCAACTGTCAAGGGGCAGGACTACCCATGCAGCCCTCAAAAGCCCAGCAAGCCTCATTAAGCGGCCCTCCAGCTGAAATAATTGCCCACCCCTGGTATATGAGAAACCTGGGTGACAGAGGTTTGCTTACTAACAGGATAAGCAGCTATTCTGCCCCAGGTCAGAGGTTCAATTACAGGGCAAATTGCTGATGACTGAAAATTGCTATGATGTGATCACTGTAAGCTAGACAACAATGAAGTGTAATATCAATCTCCATCTAGATCCCAGTGGAGGGGTGTCTATAATTTAGAGAGCACTATCACAAATAGCTCTACTTTACACAGCAACTTTACAGTAAAGAATCTGAAAGCCCTTTTTGCTCTAAATATGAGTATACAGAAATCCCTTCCTGTAACACTTGAAATGTACACGCTCCCACATGACTATGGTGGCACACCAAAACTGTTTAGCACTGTATAGCAGCAATCTGGGAAAACCAGAACTGTAACTCCATTGAAATTATGGGGAACAACAGTTTTGGTAGATATTACAAGCCATGTTACAAGAACTCTGGAGTGGATAAACACGTGACTCCTGAAGCCTGATGAAGAAGGTGGCAGAAACTTTTCACACCTATGGTCTGGATAACTTCAGCCCTCCTAAGCTTGGGATAAGATAGATGCATACAGGTGGTTGCTGCACTGAAAACTCGGTGCCTTCTTATGTTTTGTTCTTCCTACTAAGGTTAACCAATATTTTGTTTGGAAAAAGCTGAGCCATTGCTTTCTTTCACTACTCACAGCTCCACAAGGAAAGACCTTCCAGGCAACCAATCTAGATGGGCCCCACATACAGTGAGAGTTTGTAGACTGAAATCCATGTCCCAATATGAATGGGATAACTGTAGGATTCTAACCTGAGAGAGATGAGGGCATGAAGACTGTCGGCTGGAAGAGATACATTTAGAGAGGCATCACTGAAGGCATCCGAGATGCAGCTAGGCCTGAACAGCGACAACTTCATGCTGGAATTTGGTTTTGAGACTAGCAGTATGGGTAGACATTCTTTTAAAGCACTAAAGATTTCAGTGATATTTGCAGCACCATGAAAGCCTAGCTGATACAGGTATTACACATGGCGCAAGAAATTCTTGAGCTGCCAAGAAGTTCTTGTTGGAAAGAGGCAACATTTTGTGGCAGTTTGGCTATGCTTTTCCCACACAAATAACTTGGGTGGCTCTATGCTTGCTTTTTGAAGCAATGAAGGGACATATATAGTACTACAGATTTAACACTTGCCCATAGCATGGGCTAAATGCAACTTCTCTTGCTTTGTCCAAGATAAGAGACCAAAGTTAAATTTTGTCTGTCTGGTCAAACAGTTATCAGTTATCCATAAGGCTCTTATATTTATGCTCAGGTACAAAAAACACCACCTATAATAGAAGCTACTGGTGTCTTGACTGTCCTTTAGGAAAGTGATCACCCTGTGATGGTTCTGTAGCAATGACCAAACTATCATAGAACAATGCTCAGACTAAAAGACATAGCTTGATAATTCTCTTTGGTGATAAGTGATTTCATGAATATAAACTAGAGACAGAAACTGGTCTAGATAGAAACAGACCCTAAAATGCTGAAAGTCACATCAGCGATGACACAGCTTCCATAGAAACACTGTGTAAAAGTCATCACTTAAACATTAGAAAGTGAACAGGAAATTGTAAAAGTGCATGTTAAATGTCAGAGTTCCACGTTGAATGATACGTTCAAGACCACTCCTGAACAAAAGTGAAAGCAGGGAGCTGCAAGAAGAGGAGTTGGAAGTCAATACAATTCAAGCATAGCCTATTTCTAAAACAAAATTGGACAATTTAAAATGAGAAACACAAAATGACCTGGACTTACAGCAGTCTGAAACAGTAATTCTAGACAGATGATTAAGGCATTTTCAAACATAAAAACCAACTGGGAGGATATAGATGAAACTGTGCACACAATGGATGACTGTACAAAGAATATTGTGCAACAGCTCTGTTATATGATGGAAGATGTTATGTGTAATCCACCATTCCCATCTGAATACTGAGAAATGTAAAATCAGACTTTGCAACATCTACTTCTTCTCAGATAAAAACGTTGCCATGAGAAAATATAGACTTAGATCCTAGGCTGCATGCAAATTATTAAGGGGTGCAGCATAAAGTCACCAATTACCCCCTTATAAAGTAGTACAGCTTCAAAGATTTCTTGTGTTGCTTGTAGCTATTCCAGGAAGGGGCTGCCAAAGCACAGTCTATCTCAAATGGTGTCTATGAGGTAAAGTCAGCCAGACAAAGAGCCACAATGATATCACTTAAGGATTCTCTCACAAGGGGAGTGAAAAAATCCTCTGTCTCTCCATCCCCTCATCTAAGACAGCATCAGCCCAGCCCCCCAACTGGTGGATCCACCTAGGTGACTCCATTGGGAGAGGGGAACTCACTCTCCCTTTGTTCCAGTTTCCTGCCCAAATACCTGGGAGGCACTGGTCACTCCACAGCGGGGTTGCTGACGTTTTTCAAATTAACTAGCCTGCACCAACCATCTTCTGAGGGTACTGGTTTCTGGTTGGGACGTTGTGATGAGATCACCAAAGTTTTAAAAGGGGTTACTCCATTTTGGAGAGGTCAGTCATTTTGGGACACTGAAACAAGCAATAAGCCTCCAGAGATCCACCAGTCTCTGGATGAACATGTGAGAAACTCACCTGAAATTCAGCCAGTAATTTAGGATTAAGTGAGTTAGACGCATATCAAAAGAGGTCAACAAGCCCATTTTGTTTTGCTTAAGTAGGTCGTCTTTCAATTTCCATTGTTTTGTATTCCTTCCTCACTCTCTCCCTCTTTGATTAATAAAGCTATCTGTTATAGCATGCCTTGCTGTAAATGCTTATGAGGGTGAGACTAGTCTTTAAAACCCCCTATGTTCAGCTGGCTAAGGTGGATCTTTTTACTTTCCTCCTGTATAGGAGGCTGCTTGTGAATACTTCAGGCTAAAAGAAGCACTCCAAAATACCATAGTGGGCTAAACATCCTGAGGTCACCAGGGTCTGTGTACCCCGGGCTATGCAGAGCCCTAACAAAGACCAGGGCCCTGGTGGTGGCAGCAATAACCCCAGGCTTGTGGGTGTGCTCCAGGAAGGGGTTGGCCAGACATAGGCCCCCCCAGGGGACACACCCAAAGTGTGGTTTTTGGTCAGGCGCAGTGAGGCAGGTGGCTCAGCGCAGAAGTGTCCCCTACTGGCCCACCCCTACCTTTCTTAGAGTTGTGAAAAGCAGCTGTTTCAGGGCAAGAATCTGAATTCTAATACCCAACTGTGAAAACTGCATTACAGAAAGAGAAATGCACACAAAATACTGAAACTACATGATGCCCAACTGCCCTTGCTCTAAGGTTGGCACAGACTATTTTAATTAATTAGCCAAGTATTAGTGGAATGTTATTCATTTCATTTGAGTTTTAACTTCTCTGTTACCTAATGCACTGAATAGTAATGCAATACCACACTGTAAGTCTCAGCATGCTCACCACAGTGTTTCAGGTAAGTAGAAAGTAGATGACAAGCCACAATACACAAGCAGCTCAGTTTAGCAATCCCTTCTGATTGCTGTATCAGCTGAAGTACACCATGTTGCACCCTTATTGTAAATTAGCAGATGAGTTGGTACAATAGCAAAAACTTTGATTTTAAAGTTTCTAAAAAAAGCCCATAAAGTTTAATGGAACCACACTTAATAAATGTTGAAATGCTGAAAGACATTTCAACAATGCTTTAACACTGCCAGTTCAGAGGCTCAGAGAGGATAAACTCCTTGGAGTTAAAAACAATTCTCTTGCAGCAGTCATGAAATAACTGTATCAGCAAATAGGGTCAGAATTTTTTTAATTTATTGTTTGATTTTTTAAAGGGAAGATGCAACAGTTGCCACTGGGGTTTGTGGCCAAAACCTGGAAGCATGTCAGGTCCTTTATGTCATACCTGTATTACACTACTCTGTTTCAGGATGAATGAGGCTTCGTGAGTTTTAAAAGGGGAAAGCAACAACCCCAAGTGATATGTAGGCGAAAATATCATCTTTTGCAATTCTTTACCTCTGATAATATACCAAGACTCTGTTTTATTCTACTTTCCCTGGGACTGAAGTCTACATTTTGATGTTTGGTGTACCCTGTTACTGGAAATAAACCCTATCCATTCGTTTATGAGCTACCCCTTTTGTTACTGTCACATTAAGAAGTAAGCCCTTACTTGGATATCAGTCAGCTTGTTTAAGAAGCGAGTGGCCAGCTGAGGTCCATTCTCCATAGTTGGAATGTGCAAATTCTAGGATGGAATTTAAAAAGAGAATAATTATTATACAGCCAATAATACAGTGGTTATTAACCTCTTCAGACTCAGACTATGTATGGAAAAGAATAGAATAATTCTTCTGTTGCAAAAAACTCAGAAAGACCACAACAGGCACCACTAGATGTAGACTCTATTTACTATCTGCATAACTGTGTTAAAATAAAACAAATGCATTTCCAATAACCAACATCTTCATGTCTCCCATCATACTGGGAAAGTACAATATTCTTTAATAGATATACGCCAACTATTTAATTATTCTAAACCACTATTCTATTGTGGTTGTCCTAGTATATAGCTTGTCAAAGAAATGACTGCATTTTCCATTCTTAAAATTTGCTTTGGACTGTGTAAGTGAACACAAAGTGAGAGAAATGCTCTATAATTATGGTTTTCAAATTTTTTAGACTTAAGGTATGCCTTGAAAAATGCCAGCTCTTAGTTTTCACTCTTTTATTGACTACAGAAAAAAAATTAGAACAATACTTCTATTGGAAAAAACTTAGAGAGACCACAACAGGTCAGAATATCGTTAATTCTATGGATTCATGTTTGAAATTTCTAAGTTTAACTTGTGAATCATGTTTACACACCTAAGAGCGGTAACATTGTGGCACCCTGCATCACCCTTGAAAGAATCTCAAGGCACCTTGGTTGAGAATCACTGCCCTACAGAATTTCCTTGGATGAAAACAAAATCTTCCAGCTGGTGTACAGCAGACAGAAGTAGCCTTACTACCTTGTCTTAGTCCTGACACCTAGATCAACTTCATTAGAGCTGCGAGAAATAAAGGGCATGGGTCATTTTAGGCATGGGGAAAAGCAGAAAAGAAGGAAAAGGGAATAATAGCACAAAGCTGTGTTCCCTGCACAACCAGGTTTTTGCTCCTGCATGGTTTTCTGCTAGCAGTATACCTTAAAGTTGATCCTCTGCAAGGAACATTATGACCATGATGAACAAAACAGGATCAGACCAGCTCTCAGTGAGGAAAGATCTGAACCCAATTCATGTTCACTCCTCTGTCAAGCTGACCAAACTGTTTTTCCTATTTTAACAATCTGATGAAAATTCAAAATGTTATTTTTTTTTTAAATGACAAAAACTCTACTAACTTTAAAATAAAATTGCTGCCTCTGACCGGTCAGCTAAGAGCTGGTTATTTTCTTTTTCACATTTTGAATTCACAGATTAAAAATAAAAAAGGAAGAAATTCTGGTAACACACACAGAGAAAAAGACCCTAAAAGTATTTTTCCCCCAACCAGCTCTACTGCTTAGTCACTTGGGAGGCAACAAGACAATATGCTTGTAAGATACACCTCCACCTCAGACAATGTCTTGGCAGCAGAGCTATGACCAGCCTTCTTTTCTACCTAGTTATTTCTGTTTCCTTCAATTCATAGTTAATAGGGAAAATGAACAAATAAAAACATATAAATGGTTCTCTTACCTCATTCTTGTATAATATTTTAGAAATGGGACATACAATACAAGCAGTCCCAGCACCAAACATCTCCTTCACTCTGTTTTCCTCCAAGGCAGTTGTCAGATCACTCATGGTGATGTACCGCTCGGACACTTTGAATTCTTCCTGCAACAGAATCCAAAAAGAAAAGAGACAAGCACATCATCTTAAAAGTCAAAGCACTTTCCTCAACTTAAATGCCCTGAATTTGTTGCACTCGGCCTATTTTAGGCTATGAAACTATCTGAGTCAAGGTGGAACCTGGTTAACAAATGAATGACCTACAAGGAAAACTCAAAGGTCTGCAACATGAGATGCTGTCAGTTCAGGGTGTGGCAGTCTTCCCTCTGACTTAGTATTGAACCTCAACACCATATTACAGAACACTGTGCAGATGGAAAATATATTTATAATGATATGAAAATAGAGAGGATGTGTTTATTTATGTTTACTAATGGACTTCATAGCACTTGTCTTCAAATCTCTTATCAAATTCAACTGTAGCTAACTACATTCTACTCACCTGGAATTCCTCCTGTGGTTCCAAGTACATGAAGTACTTCAATTCTTGCCCTAATCTTCTATTGTGGCTTGCATGTACTTGCAATATTCTAAATTCATGTTACCCATACCAGAAATGATAAGTGAAGTTATTAACATTGCACCGGCATAATAAATGTCCACATGCTACCCTGCAGAAGTGCTAAGGAATCCTAACCATCTTTCCATTCCTGATTTAGGGGAAATGTTAATGAACACTAAATGTTTAATTAATATTTCAATTAAACATTGAAATGTTGTCATTTGGTTGTGGAAACTTCATTTTCTACTCAATCTATGACTTAACCCTTGGGCCTTGAACTAATTCTAATGTGGAACAGGAGCCATCTGCGCAGCAGAAAACGTGGCAATTAGCTCTGGATGAGAATAAAAGTTAAGGGCTAGGAAGAGACAGGAAGAGCACAGTGTACAAACAGTGATCAGAGGGAAAAAGAAATATGTAAGCAAAAGACAAAAGTGATATAACGAGATTTGGATGCAGATTAGTGCCTCTGGAACAAGGCAATGGTGACTGAAGTTATGTCTACGCTAGAAGTGAGAGTTATGATTACAGCATGTGCATGAAGGCAAGGACCCTTGTGAGGGCTAGCAACTTGAGTACATAACATGGTTCCCAGGGACTTACGCAGGCTTTACTGAGACTCATGCTGCCTTGTCTTTACTGCTATTGTTATCCAATATACCCAGATAAAAGTGCTGTACTGTCCCTTATAAAGTGCTGTCATACCTCTGACTGCAATGTAAATGTTGCACTTGGAACTTGGACTGAGGCAGTAGCACCATGGGGAACCCTTCAAGCACAAGATGAGATTTTCTACAATATTATCAATTCGTTTAAATCTGATAAACTGGATGCAGACATCACAGAATTAGACTCTGCAAGCATGTGGGTGCATTACACCTATGCCTGGATTTAAGGCTGAAGATGTGAAATGACAGAACAAGAAACTGAGGAATGAAGGGGTCACGAATGATAAGTGCTTATTTCCTTGGTTTAGCCTGTCTGAATTAGTGGGAAATGGAGTCTACCAAGCCCTATTCAAAGTTAATGAAGGTTTTTATGTAGAAATGCTATGGGGAATGTCAAAAAGTAGAGGTGCACCGATACATTGATCCAATATCAGATCAGTACCAATATGAAGAAAATTGTCTACATCAGATATTGGCCCAATGGGGCCAATAATTTGGCTGATAAATGCCTGTGCTGCATGCAGCTGCAGTGCAACACAGAGCAGAGCTGGCAGCATGGAGAGCTGCCTCCACCTGGTAAGTTGGAAGAGGAAGGGGGACAGAAGGGGTGTGGAGGGGGCAGATCAATGACACCCCGTTAGGGAGGGGGCAGTAGCTGCCCAGGTGGGGCAGGGAGGAGCACAGGACGGAGGTGTGACTCATGGGGTGAGCAAGGTTTCTGCTGCTGCTTGCACCCTGGAAGGGCAGGACAGGGGGGGCCTGTGCCCCTGGATCTGCGCAGTGTGGGGCAGACGGCAGCTGCAGAGTGGAGCCGGAGCTGCACAGGGCTTTTCTTGCCAGGGGCTGGGCTAGGAGCAGGCTCCAGCAGAGATGGGAGGAGGCTGCAGCTACCCCAAATTTTGCAGTAGCTCCACTCCAAGCCCCGCACTGCTGCCCAGTGCAGCCCTGGCTGAACACCCCACCTCCACCCAAGTGCCAAGAAAAGTTGCAGCTGTGGCAGACAACCGTGTGGGACTGGGGGCAGAGCTGCGGCAAAATTTGGGGTGGCTGCAGCCTCCTCCCAAAGCTGCCAGAGTCTGCTCCAAGCTTAGCCCGTGGCGAGAAGACCCACGTGGCACCAGCTCCACGCCATGCAGATACAGGGGCACACCCCCTCCACCCCCACCCTCCTGGGTTGCCCTCC
>NW_017729022.1:94139274-94165763 GCF_001723915.1 Gavialis gangeticus | reverse complement strand
CCTCCCTCGGACAGTGCCTGCCCCTGCCCCCTCCCTCACTGCAGGGGGCGTTGATCTGCCCCTTCATGCCCCTTCTGTCCCCCCTCCCCTTCCACCACATTGAACTTACTACCTAGAGGCAGCAGTATTGGATTGGTATCAGCCAATATGCCTCCTTAAATATCGACTATCGGTATTGGCCCCCAAAATCTCTATCAGTGCACCCCTATAAAAAACAGTTTACATTGTTCTGTGGGATGCGTGTTGGTATTTTGACGGTATAGCTGAGACAGTCATTTAAAATGCTCCCTTATTTCCCATTCTGTGTAAAGGAGTTATCCAGATCAGCTGAAACCACAAAACATTATTCAAACACCTTGAGTGACTTATTTTCACAACTACTTATTTCATGAACATTAAAATTGCTATGACTAAAGAACAAGGCAAACACTAACCCACAGGCGTGCCAAATCCAAAATACTCTGTCTTGTCACTCCAGGAAGAATGATGCCATCCAATGGTGGAGTTGCCAGCTCCTCTTCTATTAAAATGAAAGCACAAAACAAAAGTCCCAATGTAAATGAACAATAGCCAAATAAAAAGAGCAGTATATGATAGCTGAAACATCATATGGGAACAAGTGCCATGTACCAACAGTCAGATTTGAACAATCGCTAGTAATTCATAAGAAAAGTACAAATGGCACAAGCTCAGTCTGAACAAGATGCTAGCCAATTTGAACCCATGCATATATCTGAATGACTGGGAAAGAAGCACAGTTAATTGTCAAAGCACAGAAATGGGTTCTATTTCTGGCTGTGCTGCCAACTTACTGTATGATCCTGGAAAATCATTTAACCTTTCTGGATCTTCAACCTCAGGCTTAGGAGGCACAAGTGGAAGTTGGCTTTCTAATCTGCTTGGTGGCAGGGGCTATGTGTAGGGGGTGCACGTGTACCCCGAGAGTGCCGGTGCACCCTGTGGGACCGTGCTCCCTGTTTAGCCAGTGGGCAGGGGGGCAGGCAGGAGCACCAGTACCCTCCCTACGAGCACCAGCCGGGCAGTCGGGCTGCCAGCAAAAGCGGTCGTGCTGCTTCCGGAAGTGGCCACAGGAGTTCTGGAAGCAGTGCAGTTACTTTTACGGTGAAATCGGACGCAGGGGATGCCCCCTCCCAGTTGCTGACTGGTGTTGCGGGGGGGGCACATGCCCCCCTCCCGCCCCCCCGACTCAAGGGGCACCAGACACCCATGCTTGATGGCTATTATAACACTATGTTTAGTTAGTAAACATTTGTAAGGACTTTCGAGGGTAACTCGCTAGACAAGTGAGGGTCATAGTTCAGGACCTTTCTGTTCTGGGTTTGACGAGAAGCACATGTAGTGAGTGATTAGAAGTTTCCTCATCTCTGACATCGATGACAATAAGCTGATACGATTTACATTTAATGTCCCCACTTAATACATCTCTCTGCATCTAAAGAGCAGCTACAAGCAGGAGCTCAGTACACACTAGACTGCTGCCTACCCACCATGTCTCAGCCCAGAGCTGGTGGGCAGAAAGCAAGGTTAAGAAGGTAGGTCATCCTTCATATCTGCTCAGCCCTGGGCCTTTCCACCAAGACTGCCAGTGTGAGCTCCAATTAGTGACAGCTGTGTAGACTGTTCTGTGAAACCTAGCTATGGATCAAGCTCACTTTGCAAGACTTGCTGAATGGTCATCTTTAGGTATGGAAGCTTTCTGTACTCCTCCATCTACAATCTGGCTTGGATATAAAATGACATCTTAGAGATAAAAGACATAACCCTCTCTCTTTAATGCCCACAAACTCTGGCGTTCTGGTGGGAGGCTTAGACACATATTTTATATGACATTTCATGGGAGAGGAAGTCTGCATCTCTGACAGTCCCAATCAGCTGAAGACATCTTTCCTTTGCTACCTTCCCTCAACCTGTCTGGGATAGTCTGCATGGAATACAGACACATCCAGCAAGTCCAATGCTCTGATTAAAACAGGCTTGTATGCTCTGGGTATTCTAAGTGTGGAAAAAAGAAAGGCAGTTTTAAATAAATGTGTCTAACATATTTAATTGTGCACTTAGTAAAAGCTAACACAATGACTTCCCTGGGACTAGATGTAGCAAATTAAAAGATGATGATTATGAGTATGAATATTTTTAGGATGCACAGTCTCTTGTCTGCTCTCTGACTCCATTTAGTAAGTTAGTGATGCAGCCTCTAGCAGAATATGCAAACAGAGGTATCCAAATCTTTGGTAGACTCAAGTTGGGACAGATGTTCAGCACTCCAAATGGATCCAGATTTTTACACAGTGCTCTGTACCTGCTCCCTGAAAAAAGTATTTCAGTTCTCCAACAGGCTTCCCCGTGTTCTCTTCTAAGCACCTCAGACTCCTCTGTGAGTTAGTCTGTATCCTACGTGATTTTAGAATCACAGAGTAGGAAGGGACTTCAGGGACATTAACTCCCCTGCATAGATACAAGATGTGGCATTCCCAAACCATCCCAGAGACATGTCAATTCTATATACAAAATTAACCTGCTCATTGTATCCAGCATCCTCAAGATATTTACAGACAATGTCTTATGCCACCATGCATTAAGACACATACATTGCTTGCTTCTCTGCCTCAGTTCACTCATGCTTGTATTTCTTCCCATGGTCCAAGAGAATGGCTCCTATTTTTCCTATGTAACCTGAAATATTAATTTGAAAGTGGGCATGTCCTATACATTTGGATTATCATGACAAGCTACACAAATGCTGCCAAAGCATAGAAACAACTCAGATATTTGTTAGTAGAAGGTACAATGCACTCAGAATAGGGTTACCTGCTGCTTGGGGGCTGACTTCTCTGTAGTGTCCATAATTGATCAAAGGCAGACTGATACATGCAGCAATGGTTTCTTTCTCTTAGCCCTCCTTTTGCCTATTAGTCCATCATAACACTGGACAGCCTCCAGCAAACACATCCCAGGGTTGCCTGCTCTATATCCTGGCACAGCCAGTAAACTGGAGGGCACTAACCAGAAGCTACCCTGATGGAGAAGTTACTTTGTAACTTCCTTCTCAGTTGTACCACTGAAGAATCTGGTGCTGGCCAGTGACAGAACATAGGATCCACAGCTCTGACCTGACCAGAAACTTCCAAAGCTCTGTGTTTGTGATATCACCAACTTTGGAATTGTCAAAATTGATCATTAGTTAGTTGCAAAAAGAGAAAATAATGTGGAGTGTGGTGTCTGAGCCTGTGACAACACACTTGGTACTGTTCCCCCTCTGGAGATATTATCCAGAATGGTTGGCCTGGATCTTTCTAAGCTCTACAATGTGCACTGACTATGTTGGGTTATTCTGAAAATTTGCCAGGCCAGCTGCCAAACAGCATGAGTTGATAGAGTATGGGAGTCTGCAAAACACTTTAAACTGCTTGCTTTATATAATTTTGTCGAGTGTACATATCACATCTACCAGCCTGGGGTCAGCTAAAGGAGCATCTGCTTCCATGGGTACCAGACAGAGAGGATGACACCATGTGCCAAAATGCTAATTCTCTTTGTGAACTGATACCAGAACTGGCTCCATATGGCTTCAGTTTGCTCATCTCAAGGAAAATGGTCTGACAGTTTATCTTTGAGTGATCTGATGGACTGGGGACACTAGGATTTACATTAGCATGTATGAGGAAGACCCCAACATGGAATATCCTTAGGGGTCTTATTTTTTGTTTTTGCTTATATTATTACTGTTATGTTACTACTGCTGTGGTAGCACTGAGAACCCAGCTACCCAATGTGCTGAACCAGTGGTTCTCAAACTTGTTTGGGCTGCATATCCCTATTTAATTGGCTTTAATGCTCTGGACTCCTACTCTGTGTTCTGAAGAATAACCTCTCATTGTCACCTCTCCAACAGATTAAGTGATACTATGAAGTTGTTCTCCATTTTCACTTTCTTCTTTTTCCTCAATCTATATTTCATCTTTCTCTTCTGCATCTAGTCCCATGTATCCTCTAGAAATTCGCTTCCTACCCTCAGGCATCCATGTACCCCAGTTTAAGAAACACTATGCTAGACACTGTACAAATCTGTAGCAAAGAGACAGTCCCAAGTCTGCAGAGCTTACAATCTAAGTGACTTTAAAATCAGGCCTTGAATTCTGCTGGACAGCATAAGCTTCTGTCCTTCTTACATAAGTGCATCTATACACCTGGGGTAGGCCAATTATAACAAGATAAAAACATGACAGAATGGGGTGTGGGGGGGTATCAGGTGTACTTCTGGGAATCCATACCCTACTATTATATAAACACCTGGTGTCCCGTTCCTTCTGTGTCCCTCCTTTCCTGCATGGCTTCCTTTCACTTACTCTCAACCCCAACCAGTTCCCCTGACAATTTCCTTTCCTCTACATTTTGATTGCTACTGTACCCCATCTTCCTTTTACATTTGCTTGCCATTCCCTACATTTGTTGCACTCACTCTCTGATGTGCTCCCCCTTTACCTTCAAACCCCCCCACTCCTCCCCCAAAAATCTATTCCTCTAAAATCACTGCTGTCACGGAAGACAAGATGTACAATTATCCAGCTTTATTTACATAAAATATTATTACTGAGTGGTTCTTCAAGGATTTTCAGCTGAGGGCACATCCACACATATAGGCACATGCACTTGCAGCAGCTAAAGTAGCAGTAGCACAAATTTGTGCCAGTGGTACAATGTGCCCGAACATGCACTTTGGTGTAGGGCAAATTGTACCACTTGGGGCAAAATGACCCTGCCCAGCTCCTCCCAGATTTTCAGCCAGGGGGAACTAGAGGATGGGGCCAGCACAGGTGCTATTTGCCCTCAGGAACTTCTGAGGCCTGTACAGTTGGTATCTGGGGACACTATCCCCTTGTGCCAGCTGGACTGCTGAAGCAGCCCTGACCTAGAGTGGCCCCTGCACCCTCTACCCACTGCTGCAGTCTGGCAGTGGGGGCTGCTGCCTGGCTGTGACCTGCTGCCACCTGTGACACCATGCGCCTCCTTGGACCCAAGGCCCCATGACTGTGTGCCTTCCAGACCCAGGCAGAGAGTGCGCGGCCACCTGGGCTGTGGCATGGGCACTCCAGCAGAGCCTCTGGGCTAGCTACCAATGGGCCATGGCTGCACAGTTGACCTTTGGGTGTCACTGCTGTTATGTCTTCTGGTGTCCCCG
Source organism: Gavialis gangeticus (assembly GCF_001723915.1). Taxonomy (NCBI): domain Eukaryota; kingdom Metazoa; phylum Chordata; order Crocodylia; family Gavialidae; genus Gavialis; species Gavialis gangeticus. Next base: position 94,160,563 of record NW_017729022.1, on the reverse strand, counting down.
TTCTGCCATCTGGGCAGCTATCACCCAGAAGATTTGCTCGTTACAGTGGCCTGCTTTGAACGGTTGAAGTGTGTCCTCCTGGCCCCAAAGGTGTGGGTTCATGGGCATGGGGTTTGTGGGTGGATTGTGTCGGGGGACTATGTGGGGTTGGAGGGGACTGTGTGGGAGGGGTGAGTCTCCTGCCTGCCCCTCCCACAGCACACAGCACCCCCCACCCCACCCTACAGCAACAACAGTCAGCAGTGGACCCTTGCATTGCCTGAAACCTGGGGGCTAAGTGTGGCGCACGGAGCCGACCTAGCCGGCAGGTACACACCTTCACACAGAACTAGGCTGGCTCCTGCTGCCACTGGGGGGTCCTGGCACTGCAGCCAGTGCTGTGCACCATCAGGCCAGGCTGGCTCCTGCTTCTGCATGCCCACCATGTTAAGGCAGAAGCTGGCTCTGCCCAGTGATGCGTGGCTCCTGCCTGCAGTGCTGCAAGCCCCAATGGCAGTAGGAGTCAAACCAGTTCTGTATACATGTACCAGTGGGCTGAGCCGACTCCATGAGCCACACTTAGCCCCTAGGTTTCAGGCGGTGTTGCTCACTGCCAGGGGACTCTGCCTGCAGCAGGCCACAAGGGACGTGAGGGCTCACTGCTGGCTGCTGCAGGTGGGGGGTTGGGCTGTGTGCCATGAGGAGGGCAGGTGGGGGAACTCACCCCTCCCACACAGTCCCCTCACAGTCCCCTCCCCTCCCACTCCTGCTTAGTGAAGACAGAGCCTGTGTCCCAGCCACTGGTGCCAGCCTTGTCCCACTTCTACTTCCTCCAGCACGCTGAGGCAGCGTGATGGAGTAGCAGAGGCATGCAGCAGGCATAGAGAAGCTTTGGCCGGGTGCTAGAGCATCTTCTTGAAGGACCCAGGTTCCAGTTGCTTTGGGGTATGCTCCAGGAGCATGCCTTGCACTGCTTTTTTTTTGCTGTGTTTTCTTTTGATATTGGGATTTCCAGGTATCAAACTTAGAGCCTGCGCTGTATGTCTGCAGTCCAGGAAATATTTTTTCATTTCTGGTGTGCCTCCTGCGGTGTTTCAAACTTCTTTGAGATACTTCAACAGGCATGTGCTTGCTCGTGAGGACACGGTCTGAAGTTTCAAAGAGGTTTAATGTAATTAAGGTTCACATCACCTGTTTGAAGTAGGTATTATGAATTATGATTTCCATTTTACTGAGGGGTCAACAGAGACACTAAGCTATTCAATAAAACCAGAATTCAGAAAAAATGTACTTCGGGAAATAAAACCAGAATTCATAGTTTCCAGCCCTCATTCTCTAGACCAGTCATTTATTTTAAGGTCTTCCACTCTTGCAAGTTAGGCCTTTCAAATAGGAGAAAGAGACACACTCCCGATGGCTGCTGTCTTTCAGCACCATTGTGTGCTCTGAAAATGTAAGCTTAGATGGATCAAGCTTTACCTTTTGTAAACATGGAAACAATCCTGGCTCTTTGCCATTCCTCACATATGTCACTGCTGCAAGTAGAATTTAATAAATGAAAGCAACTGCAGTCATTTATTTCTGTAATAACAGCCACTTAGACGTAGCTACTTTATAAGCTTCAGCAGAGCAATACCAGAAGTACCAGAACACCATGAAGTGTGTCAGGCAGCTTTACTAGCAATTGTGTTGCTGCCTCCCTCTTACTTGAATCATTATGAAGAAGACATTTACTAGGCTCCCCATTCCCTGCTCAAGCCTGGAATATTGGACACCTCTTTTCTTTACAGTGGCTAAAGTGATCCATCAATAGCTCGCAGTAAAACTACACCATCATCGGAAGCACTGCTGAAATGACTCCTCATCCAATGCGTTAGTAAAGGTGTTGTTGATTTTGGGCCTTGGCTTATTTTATGCAAAACGCAGCATGTACACAAGCTGCATGTATGCTCTAAAAAGCACGCAATGAGATGTATTTTCTGATGCCTGCGGTTTTGAGTGCCAAGTCTCACTATTTTTATGCAAGGTCTCTCCCTCTTCTCAACTGCAGTACTTACACAATGGAACAAAAATATGGACCACCTAATTATTACCCCTTGGGAAGTGATAGAGTATTACAGCAGTCTTTTGCCACAATGCAAAAGTACAGGCAACTATAGACTGATGTGTATTTTTAATATTCTTTGGGGGAATCTTTTTGTGGGACACTCATCTGTTTCTAGATCATAAGCAGGAATTAATTAATACATTGCTAGGTAGCTAATAACCCCTGCAGTGGTAATGATCATATTCTATGGAACAGCAGTTCTGTTAAGAGATATGAATATTTGTTACAACCATGTCACAATAGCACTATTCAGTTGTGCACTGGTAATGCAAATGATTGGCAGATCTTTGGAACACTATGGTACTGCAGCTGGATAATTCCTGAATATTCCTGGTTAAAGCACAATGAGAACATCAAATTCTAATTATCTCCTTTTTCATGCTGTCCTTCTGCTAGGCAGAATGAGCCAAATTCCACACTGCTGTAATTCCACTGAATGTATACACACAAATTTGCCCCACCAGTTACAAGAATGTCTAGTGTGATACAATCATTATCATCACACGATACTTTTCATTTATATAGGTTTAGCCAAGAGTTGGACTCAAAAAGTGTGTCCCCACATGCAGGGGCATACACTTACCATGGAAAAAAAAAAGCAGCGGCACAAATTTGTGGCACTACTTTTTGCCACTGCACAAGCCCCTGCATATGCACTTTGGTGTGGGGCAAAATGCCCCGCTTCAGGAAAACTGCTGTTTCCCCATTCCTCCTGGGTCCCGCCATGCTGGAGGAGCTGGGGTGGAACTAGAGGACAGATGCTCTGGTCAGCAGCCAGAGTGTCTCCTGGAAGGACCAAGCCTCTGTGTCTGCTGGCGCACATTCCTGGAGCATGCACTGTGCCACTTTTTTTCCTTTTTTTTTTTTGATACTGGGAGTTCCCAGTATCAAATCTGCAGCATGGTAAATAGTTGCATGTGCACCACATGCAGTTTATGGCATCTCCAGTAGGTCTGAGTTGGCACAAACCACACACGTGAGCTTGTCTGGATGTGCCCAAAGCATTTTTCTAAGCTGGGTAAGCACGCCTTACATAGACATGCTTAGTGATTTGCCCAAAAATCTCACCAATGAAATTAGAAACACGAGCCCAACAGTTTGGCTCTCAGTCTCCTACTTAAAGAGTGACAGCATTTTGTAAGGTTACTGATAATCAGAACTGTAGTACTGACAGAACAATGGCTTTGTAAGGCTGCAGTGTCTGATCCCTTTCTCTCTCATTAGGGGACAACTCCAAGCCATACTTCTCTGGAAGAAATTTGTGCCCTTTAGATTTGGACCACACATTACAGGAGGAATTCTGAAAAACAGCTGTGTGGGTTAGTGCAAGTGTCTGGGCTATAGGTGGGAGTAACATCCCTCCTGCCATTAAAACAGAAAGGGAAGCATTGTAGAACAGCATTCTTTGGGCCAGAACCTGAGGCTGCAAGTAGATTCGTTCACATAATAATGATGCCATTAACACTGACAATGAGATCACAACTGGCTGCCCAGGTAAAAGTTTAATGCTGCATATTACTATACCTCCATCTTCATTTTTCCAGTACAGGAACAGATTCATAGTTCCAACTTCAGTTATTTGATGATCTTCTCCATACAGCCACAAAACCTGCTGACACCCTTGTTCTATGGCTTCATGCTGGGCATAAACAGAAGAACCATAATTCCTTTCAGAAGGGGAGAAAAAAGAAAAAAAGCTATCAGTGCCTAACTAGATATTATCTTTTGACAAAACTTTTTTTCCCTTCTCCTAAAAACAGGTTATATTAATTTCAGTGCCCAGATTTAAAATCTGTCTTTTAATTAAAACACTCAGAAAAGTCACTGAGTGTCCCTGACATAATTACACTTAACCGGATGGTCTACATGCTGTTTTACTTCTACAAGCATTGAACTTTGAAGGACTCAGCAGAGTCAAGGGATACCCAATCATCAGCATCTCATATGACTTCATAAGAGTGTCTGTACTGTCTGGGTAAAGCTTTGTAGAGAAAGACAGAGAACAACCAGGAAGTTCCACAAAACCCTGGGATGTGGATGTAACTTCTGACACTTCTTCAAAGGTTTACACAAGCAACACAACTTATATATTATCCAGTAAACTGCTTCAACACTTCAGGTTTTATGCATTTAAAAATGGATCTAAGCAAGTTCACTTGTAGAAGCAGAATACCTAGAGCAGTTCAGCAAGGAGTCATGGGATATATTAGCTCTGCAGGCACCATTCTGCCCTTTTGCTGTCTCTGTTGCTGCTGTCCACTGGGTAAAGTCTTGAAAAAACATTAATGCAAAAAGGGTTTTCCTCATTGCTCTTTTCTGGCTCAGTCATAAAGCTAAGATGGTCAAAAGCAGAAGCACAAATGATTATTCTGGGACTTGATTAGGATCGCATTTATGTTTATCTGCTTTTTGGATGTCTACTGGGTGGTGAAGGAGATCCTTTTCTGTCCCTTCCTATCCAATTTTGTGCGGTGCATCAGACAGAAATATAAAAATAGCATTTTTCTTGGGTTTATTTTAATTCCATGTAGCAGCTGGAATCCTGGAGAAACATACTTTCCCATGCAGCTCACTATGATCCACAAACCTGAGTTTAAAAATTTCTGTCTTATTCTATCTGTGCCATTTTGCAATTCATCTCAAGTGAAGGGAGGGGGAGATGGCAATCTACTAGTAACCAATATCTGTTCAGAGATAACAAGCATAGTAGCTGCATAAGGAACTTGGGAAATGTCATAACCATAAACAGTAAGTGCTCTTTACAAATGCTGTCCGCAGACTAAATCTAACTAAAGAGCATACCTTCATTCACTACTTTTGTCAGTGGCCTCTGCTGAAAAAAATCTTGATACTCCCAACATCTCAGATACTAACAGGATTCCTAACCAGCAGCTACACACAGTGACAAGGGTATGTGTCTAAGACACGGGAAGGATGTGATAGCAGAGGGCTGTGGTAACAGGATGAATTCACCTCTGAGTCACTATTTCAAAACCAACTCAAGTCAGTGTGAATTCCTAATACTCTCTTCCAGGTCAACTCTCTTTTGGAGTAGCACAACAACAATAATTTAATTTAAAAAATAATAACAAGACAACAAAAAGAAATTATGAGTCACAAAAAGGAGGACTGGGTGGAGGAAACTTTTTGCAGCCATGGGATTATCTTGCTTTCTTGCTCACTAACAAAGCTGAAATCATACCAGAATACTGTATTTCATAACCAGGTAATCAGAGGAAAATTTCCTACTAGCTTTCTGCATCTAAAAGACTCTCAGAGAAGAAAGTTATCAATGTCTTCCAAAACAAGGATCAGTCATTTATTTTCTTTGATAAGCAAGTCTATTATCTAACCACATCAAAACTGCATACTTAACCAGAATCCCAGCTACTCTGCTGTGGTAACAGCCAAAATACATACTGTCCAAGATGCCTAGTACATTATCAGGTAGCACATTAACAGAAGGCGCTTGCCTAACCTGGGACTTCTGCTTGGTACACCAGAGCACTGTCAGATCACAGGTCCACCTTTGGATCTCTCTAACACTTTCCCTGAATTCCCATATTCTCCAAGCCAGTCACAGATGGCTTCTCAGAACATTTTGCCAAGGATGGAAAATAGCAATCAAGCTCTCCCTTGGCCAGCTGGCAGCAGGTTGGTACACTGCATGACACTGAAAATACCACTTCAGTGATGCATCAGAGTCTGCAAAAGGAGCAGCCAAAATATTAAAGTGGACACTTGACTGTCCCAGTTCTTCACTCTGCAAAGGGCTCTCATGAAATATCCTGTAGGGTTGGTGTAGCAGAACAAAGAACAGGCAACTGAAGAATAACTCACAATTTGTTATCACTTCAGTTTTAGAAATCTCTTTGTCTCTATACTTAGCATGCATTATATCTACATATACTACATTTAAAGGATAGTCAGCATCAGAGTCATGGTTAAATACCTCGCTAAAAGGAAACAGAGTCAAACATACAAGCTAATGCTTATGTACAATCAGACTGACTTACCCTCCCAGTTTGCAGTCCCCAGTTCCTCCTTTCCAGGCTCTTACATATTTTGGATCTGCCCACAAGGATATTGGATTAAAGCTTCCACTTGCAAAGTAAGGGCCCACAGGACTGAGTATGACATACAGCAGGGCTTTAGTTGGCTTCTTGACTCCAAGAGAAGGCTGCAAAGTAAAGTATGCATAGATCATTCTTGCTTTGTTGGCTTCTCTACTTGGGGGTTTAGACACTGGCTTTCTGAATTACCACTTTAACAGCAACTGCACTAGGATGGTGCCCACACACCTCTCCTGGAACTTGTGCAAGGGCCCCAATGGAATAACACGATTTACACTAGTTCCAAAAATCTCACTTCTAAAAAAGAATGGGGCCACCATATACTAGCACAATTAGTCACCCGCACGCTATTTTAATTCTCTCAAATTAAGGCTACAAATAAACATCGCTGAATGGAGGAATTCAGCTGTGCCATGATGTGTCAGGGCACAGCTGATCTGCCTCACTGGGCAAAGCATACATTGCCTCCCATCCCGCTCTTGATAGTGCAGGACAAGAGGCAATGTGAGCTCCCTGCTTTCCCCACTGGCCCAGACCCATGCCATTGGTCTAATGCAGTGGGGAAAACAGGGTTTTCCCCTGCCCAGTCAGCCCTACTAGCTGAGTAGGGCAAGTGGCACAAGGTAGCAGATGTCTGCTGCAATAAAGTTTTCCTGTCGTGGTGCAACAAAAGGCAAGGATGTCTATTTGCTCAGCATTTGTGCCACCTTACGATTTTTTAAGGCGGCACAAATGAGGAGTCAAACAACATCTGTTTCCACCCATTGTTTCGAACTGTTGTACTGGCTGCTACACTTCATGCAAAAGACACATGAATGGTTCTAATACAGATAGAAAGAATAAAGTGTTCTCTGACTTGATTAGATATCTGTATCTCTTTCCCAACTCCTTCAGCCTCAGGAGTTGAAATCTCAAGCAATCATGGATCCTGCCCCTCACATAGAAGAACTCCAACCACAAGGTCTAGCATACCTAATCAGATGCATGAAATTGTTTGTTGGGAGCAAAGCATTTGATGCTTCAGGAAACTGGTTTGTTAATGCCACCTCATTACTTAGGGATCTAAGCAGTGATGGAAGAAAGAAAAGCCCTGTTTATCTTCACTTAGCTTGCCACATAGGTAACATTTTTGTTGCCAAGTGACTAGCTCTGAATGCTAACACTGAATGTTTGAAGGAAAAAGCTTGACAATCTTATTAACCTGCGTTTTCTGGTTCAGGTGTATTCACAACAGCAGACTTGTTTGACGGGATCATTGATGGTTTCTTCCTACTACAAAATCCCCCTGAAACTGAACCAAACCTGTCTCCCTGGAGAATATTCAGGTGTCACTTCTGTGTCAAGAGGAATCACTTTCAGCAAATGGCCCACCCAAACATCTTGGCATGTGTAGTCACCACAGTACACAACAAATCAATCCAACAAGTCCTCCTGAGCAATACCTTAAGGAACCCTGACATGGCTGCTGTTACCAGGCATTTACAGATGTGCTCCAGGAGGCAGTGGATGCTTTAATTAGCACAGCTCTAAAAGCCGCACTGATTAAAAGTGCCCAGAGCATCACGTGTATCAGCATCCCCATGCTGAAAAATGGCAGTGGGGCACTTTAACTAAAGCTAATCCAATGTGCTTTAGTTTAAAGTGCCCCACCACCATTTTTCAGCACGGGGACATGTGACGCTGGAGTCTGCTAATTAATTAGTCTGGTAATTACCACAGATTAATCAAGTCTGCTCCAACATGCTATAATTACAGCACGGTGGAGCAGCCTCTCTGCATACGTACAGGAGCCCACAGTGTGCAACCTATGAGAAGGAACCAGGAAGGTGCCCAGGGAAGGAATGTGAAGGATTCCAAGTGGCAAAAACCTGGCTGTGTGCTGGGATTTTAGATCTAATTAAACTGGGCATCTATCTTCTCTCTTGTCAGCCAAACTGATCACTCAAATAAGGACAGCAGTACTTCCTTCTTTCTAAAAGGGCAACCATTACATAACGGTTATAAAAAACTTAGAGGTCAAATTGCAAGGGATCAAGATGGTGTATGAACCAGCCCAACATCAATCCCAGGGTTCTGCTGAGGCCATGAAACTACTGGAAGATTCAGATAAGCTTCCTTCAGCTCTACTGAAGCCATTTTTGATTTCCCAGCACTTCAACAAAATGGCTAACTGAAAAAAGTAATATAAGTAATATCCAGATGCTGCTCAGTGGCAACTGAAGTAGAGTATCAAAATACAGATATAAATGACAAAGTCCTGTTATTTATGTTATGTGAATCAGACACTGCAAATAGACATTGCCTTTGTACTACCATAAAAATCTATATGGTGGCACAAAGCTCAAGCAGATGTCCATGCCCCTTACCTCACCACAAATGCTTGAGGTTCTCTCACATGCTGTTGTCCTGTAGGACTGGGTCCCTTAAGTCCAGGGAGTGGCAGAGGCTCAACCCTGTAGGACAACAGGTGACATCTGTGTCACCCAATGAAGTGAATCATCTGTGCCTGGACATATCCCAACACAGTTGATCCGCCTCCAAGGATGACGTCCATTTATAGAAGGAGAGAATAAAAGAAATAAAGAAGAAAAGGCATTCTGGGAACAGGGTATTTCTCTGTTTGACATGGGTATAAACCCTATCGGAGAACTTCCCTTGCCTACCAAAGCCCTCTCATGATAAACCTCTGTAAAAAATTGCAAATCGTGATTTTTAATATTGACAATGTTACAAATTAGGACCTGCAAGTGCTTTATACACCTTAAATTAAAATCAAGCCCCTACTCCCATTTATAAAAGGTGGAGGTTATAAGACCAACCTACAGTGGTTGCCCTGTGGCAACCAGCAAGTCAGGGACAGAGCTGGGAATATTGATTCTGGCATTGGTGCTTTAGTGAACCATAAAAGTTTTCCCTTTTATGAGAAGTGACAAGCAAGGAAAATGTTCATAAAAATCACTTCTTTATTCCCTATTCATTTTATAGACATTAGGGATCTACATCCACAAGCAATTTGTGTAGGTGCATACAAACATATGACTACAGGGGAACAGCAACTGAGGTAAGTTTCATCCAGAAGTAAGACATAGGTTCACTCATAAGACAGAGATTATAAGTTGTCCTTCATGGTGGAATAACTTTAATTTACTCTTGGGGTTTGGAAGAAGCCCTAATAGCATAGACCATAGTCACTGAATACATGTAAACATGTCCCATATAACCCATTCTCATGTATTATTTCATTTTTAAAGACAAATGCTATGTATGTTTTTTATTACAAAACCTCAATTAAAACTTTAAGTTCTTTAAACACACACACACAGGTGGGTGGGCGTGCACTGCAATTGTTCACAGTTAAGAGAAAATGTACATTTAATCTAAGAACCTGAACAAATATTTCCACTAGATGGTGCTGTGGGAAACATAAGTGAACTCTAAGTCAACTGCAAAAAAGAATCTTAACAGTGAAAAGCAGGTGGGCAGAAATTGGAATAATGCAAAGATCAGAATAAAGAGTTAGGACTAAACACTGTAGTTAACAATTCTTCCTATCACTGAAATTATCTTGTATTTTACCAGTGGTACAGTTTTCACTTTCAGCTCTGAAGTGTGCAAACCAGTTTAGCTCTAGCTGTGCTATCAGGCAGTCTTTTCTTCCCAAGTCTGCTGTTCTCATAGCATGGCCAGACATTTTTAGCAAGCAACTAAAAACACACAAAATGAACTTGTTAGCCAATTCATTATTCTCTGTCAATTGGTGAAAAATAGATGTATTTATGTTCTAAGGACAGGAAAGGTCAAAACTGCCCATTAACAGTAAGAGAAGGGAATGGGGAAGGGAGGAAGGAAGGAAAGTAGTGATTAGTGGGTACATCTGCATGTGCAGTTAATTTGAAGCAATACACTCCAGAGCAGTTTGAGCCAAAGTAAACTACTCCTGGGCACTGTGTCTACATGTGCCCCCAGAACAGCAGCAATTTGAGCTGGGGTAGAGAAGTTTATGCCAAGGTTGAGGGCACTGGGAATGGGGGGTCAGTCCCAGGCTCTCGGTGGCAGCATCAGATGGCAGAAGCTGGATGGGGCACAAGGGTGCTGGAAGTATAGTCTGGCCCCCTGCTGCCGGGCTGACTGGGCACACTTTATACCAGAAGCCAGCATCTACACATATGTTTAATCATAGTTAATTCCCCCGCCATAAGATAATACCATCTCTGACAGCTAAGTAGTCTACTCCACAGTTAAGCACATGTGTAGACACAGCCACTGAGCATGCAAATACAAGACAGTGCACAAATATTACTTTGGGGCTGAGGTGTATCTTCGCAAACATATAAATGCAAAATGCAGCCATACAGCCATTACAGTTTCCAATATTTCAATATTTCCAAATTGCTGCCTCGTAAGATTTTGTTTAAAATATGTTATACCAAATACTTTGTAAAACCAGTGATGTAAGTTTCAGAACAAAAGGTCCATCTTAAGCTCCCCCTATACTGGCAAGTTGAAAGAGCAGAACTGAAATCTGATTTCTCCTCCCAAAAACTGCATGCACATGTTGCATGGTCAGACATGTGATTGTTGGTATCACAGATGAGAGCTGATTGTGCCATTAAACGAATGTCTGTCAGGAGCTTAGTGCCAGAATATGGGTGCCAAACCAGGGTAGGACAACACAACAACGAAACAATGAACATGTGCATACAACTGAAAAAAGTAAAAGATTTTCCCCACCTCTATTCCAATCAACGTAGGGCGGATGTACAGGCTGGCGGAGGTTGAGTAGGGGACCCACTCTGTTTCCACTTCCACAAGCTTCCGGATACAATCTAGGAGTTCATGCTTATCAAAACACTGAAAATAAAGAAAGAACCCAGATTTATCAGAAACATACTCCTGGGAACTTTTAAATCAGGGTGACAGGATACAGAGGTCCACAAAATTATACCACTATCATTGGTGTGACAAAGCATGGATGCAAGGGCCCTGTGGCTGTAACCACCCCAGAAATGAACTATCCTGAGTGTCTTCATGCAGTTAGGAAATGTATTGTCCAAAAACAAGCAAGGAAACAGTGGGATGAGCAATTATGGTTCCAGCTTGCAATGGACACTAGAAAAAAGCTCAATATGCACAGAGGTACACCTCAACTTTTCCGTTTGTTCCCTAAGTGTGGAGACCAGCTCTTCTTCAGAGTTTTCTAGAGACTGATGAACAAGCAAGGAGACCTGATGTCCCACTTTACTGGAAAATGCCTCCAGAAAGCTGGATAACTGAGATGGCAGGAAATGCACAGGCCAGCGTGCAAGTACTAGAAAGGTACCTTTCTGCCCTGATGAAGTTCACTAGCATAGTGAGAATATGTGGTTGGCTGTGAGATGTGAAATCATCCAGCTAAGGTCAAAAACTCTTAGCAGAACTAAGAATAAAACTTGGGTCTTGCAGACCTAGCCACTAGGGATGCCGGGCTAAATTTGACTTGGGGAACTGTATGGGCTTATATGGGAGAGGGCACAGTTTGGCTACCTACCTATGTATAAATGCTCAGATGAATGTTTGTATTACATGCCTTCAGCTCTAACGAGATTTAGTAAATCCCCAAACACTTTTTTCTGCAGGAAGGAGAGGATGCAGAGACAGAGCCTGCATGTTTGTGTTGATGAGTTCGTGGCAGAATTGATTTTAGTAGCTCCCTGAAGTGATCACTTTCCCACGGCTGAACTTCTATAACGATAGAGATGAAGAGCTCTGGTGTTCAGCGAGAGTTACAGCTGCTGCAGAGCTTCAACCTAAAAATAAAAATACTTTCCTAGCATAAGGAGGTTAAAACGTGCTTCAATTACGTACTGGCAGCGTGGCTCGCTTTGCTGACCGTGCCATCCGGTCCATGTTGAGCATGGGGCGGAACAGGCGGATTTTACCATCCACTCCTCTGTAAGCTTTCATTCCTTCAAACAGCTGTACCAAGCCAGAAGGGTGGGGGGGGAAAAAGACAGAATCAGATACAGACAATCACTATGGAAGGTTATTGCATGATGACCAGTGAAAAAAATACAGAACATGCCCATTGGAAATGAAAGCGTTTAGCACTTCTCTAGCACTACATCTTCAAAGCACTGTATAAAGAAAGGCTAATTAGTCCTTACAATACCTGGGTGAGACTAAGGAGTGTTTTCATTCCTGCGCTAGCCTTCAGTATGCTATAAACATATCAGTATCAGGGGAGCTAGCAATTATAATGAAATCTGGCTACAACTTAATATTTGTAGCATGGGGTTGACTTAACCATCCCCTCGTAACCTGACTAATGTCAGGACTGACCCCAAACAATAGAGAAAATGCCTGCAGAATTTAAGGTAACATGATAACTTTGCCTCAGGGCTCAGCCCAGCGTGCATTTGTACAGGGGTAAGGGAACAGGACAGGAGAAGAATTAAGGGAGGCAGTTGCAATGCCTTGATCCTGCACTACTTCAGCAGCAATTGGGACAAACCTCAACTTATGTCTGTCCCTCAATACACATCTACTCTAAAAAAGGGGACAGGTGGTGCTAGACCCAGATCAATTAGCTTTGAGATACATTCTCTACTGATAATTTACAGGCTAAACTCAGCAACTTCAAGCACACCGGAAAATCTGGCCCATGGTCTTCCAAAAGAATTTGCCAGAAAACTACTAAAATCATCTGATAATTTGAGGATGATTCCAAAACAATACTAAGCTCTATAGTACAGCTTAGAGCTTGAAAATAGCTTTGTGTTTTTAAGAGTAATTTTAATGTAGTCCTAAATTATACAGCACTTTTCCATAAGGGTTAGAATAGGATAGGTCTATCTGAGGCTTTAAGACAGCCCAACTGCAATATAAACAGAGCCTTAGCAAATTTCTCTAGGCTACCCATCAGTTAAACAGCAGAGCCAAAATGAGAACTTAGGACTTCTCACCTTCAATGCTGCTCTTATTGCTATGGACTATGCTCTCCCCATTAAGAAGTATTTTTTTAAACACATGAGACACACACACACACACGTCACGAATAGGACACTGTAGCTAGAGAACAAAAAGCACTTTTAATAAGTCATAGCATAGTTGATGACATGGAAACTTGCATTTTGTACTGGACCAGCTATAAGCTATTTTTTGTAATGCCAAATGGGTTTACTATAGAGTTTTTCCTCACAACATGCATTTGCTAGAATCTGTACGAGAGGGAGGAGGAAGGAATGCTACTGCTAAGTTTTGTCCAATAGTCTGACAGAAATAGAATCAAATTGCTATTGAAACACAATGCTTGCTCAAGCTGTTACATCATTACATCATTCCACACCCCCTCTCACCCGCCCAGAACAGATTTTTGTAACTTTTCAAAGCTCAGTAAACTCTTCACTTGTTAAAAAGGAAGCCAATGACAGTTTCAGGAATGCTCTATTCCAAGGAAAGCAACAGCTGCAGTTGCTTTCTGGTTTGCTGCTACAAATATGTACATCACAAGAACTGGATCTGGAAGCTAGCAGATCCAGGCTATCAAAGTGTATCATGGAGGGCAAGGAGAAAAAGGGAGGGAATGCCAAATTGATCATTTTTATTATACCCACTGTGTATTCATTGAGCCACAGCATTGACACCAGATTCTCCTCTGTCTGTCCTCTTGGCTAGAGGAAACGTGATGCAACAAGGGTAAAATAAAAAAAAAAAAAAAAAAGTAAGAGCACATTCATATTAGCAATGATTCCAGACTGGGCCAGAAGTAAGAGGCTACTATGAGTGAAATAATGTTGGGACTCCAGCGTGGTTGCCTGCTTCTTGGGCAGGTCAAGAGTTGTCGCTAGAATCCTTAGCCACAGAGATCTATAATCATTAGTACAGATCCCAGAAGGTTAGATAAGTGAATGGAAAAAATAAAAGTAGGGTAGGCATTAGCCCAGTGACAGAAAGAAAAGGTCATGAACCTGATTCTCCCTTTACTTACATTTCTCTTACACCAGTGTAATTCTACTGACTTGGTAGAGTCTCTCACAGTTTACATTGAAGTGGGAGGAGAATCAGGATGCATGTTTTCACCCTGTGTTCCTAAGCCGTTCAAAGTACCTTACTGAGGCTCTGACATGAATGAGAGTACAGAGCAAGCTGCTCCAATGACATAGAAAAGACCACTGTTGACATTCATTACTAGGTATTTTTTAAAACACCACCACGCTGGCTTCCAGCTGTGATATTTCACTTTCTTATAGGCAACTCCTTGCTTTTTCTCTCTGTTCCAACACACCATTTGCAATATTATGAAGCTACCAAAGAACTAGGTAGCTAGCAGAAGTCACAAACAAAGACATGCTAGGCAGATCCTACAGTCCAAACTAAAGATCTTCAAGGATTTATCGGTTTCATAATGTCTGTGCCCCACCCCCAAATTAATAAAATCATTCTTGGAGTGTAATACAGCATGCTTCAGTGTCACAGAGTATATGGTAAAATGAACTGGAAACCATGGGCCAAGAGAGTTCTCAGTTACACAAAAGTGTAATATAAGGTAACTCCGCCAAGGCCAATGGACTGAGACCAATGTTAGCACAGCAAAATTCAGCCATGTGTTAGCCATGTGCAACTAAGACAGTGGCAATACTTATATTACAGGATTACGTTTTCAAAAATTTAGTAAAAGGTAAATTCCCAACTCATTCAGTACTCACTTCCATAGCATAGTGGAGAGATGATGAGGCTGGATGTAACGAAAGATTCTCAAGAGGCTTAATATGAGGTTTCTCCCATCCTGAAGCCAAAGACCATTCGATTGTCAACATGTTATCTGTGAACACAGTTCCAAACACCAAACCATTGGGGTCTGGTTTTTCCTTGAAAGTAGTTGCCGGGGTAATAATTAAGTCTTCAGCCTGGAAAAAATGTGAAACAAATGCATAATATAAAAACCATATTGAATTAAAATGCTTATGTACCAGTCACTGTGGATGTACAAACATGCAATCCAGAAGCGACTAAGAGGTGGGCAAGATTATTTATATGAAATAAGCAAAAACATGCATGATTACACACATGCACATACATACAGAACACTCTGCATTACAATTATTAACATTCCTTAAGAAAAGGAAAATAATTATTGGAAAATATTCCATATATGGATGGAAATCTTTTCGATAAATAGTCCAGTAATTCCCCTATAAATCTGTATGTATGCAGAGGGTAAAGATTACTTCACACAAGACAAGACTGTGATTTCCAAGAGGAAAAGGACTATTCTTCCCTGAATCACAATGTGGAGGAAGGGTAGGCAAGAAGAGGAAACTGTGGTGCTGGTACTCTTTTGTATACACAGGTTGTATACAGTAGGAAATGGATGGAGAGGAGTGTGAAGCAGAGGCTTGGTTTTATTTTCTGCACCTGTCCGTTCCACAAATTGTCTACTCAGTCAAATTGAACCAACTCAGTGGGGAAAAGGAATTTGCTCTTAGGTAAAAAGGAGGAAGGGATTGTGACTACAAGATACGTTCATTTTAAAAATGAGGTTCAATACAAAATCATAGAACAAGAGACCCTCAGGCTGGATTGTATTAAGTATAGTCTAAACACAGACTGCAGGTTCTCATCCCATTACCTGGACTAACTTTTCTGACCTTTTTGTCCCTATGGGTTTATTATGTGTTTGCCTCTCTACCCAGTACCCCACTTTCCTCTCCCTTCCTTCCTTGCCTGTCTTTCATATTCAAATCCTCCTCTGTTTGATACACTGCCACTGCTCTGTCCATGTCCTTTTATGACATATGATGAAGTAAGCGCAGGCTCAAGAAAGTTCACGCTGTGTGACTCTTATTTAGTTCATCTGTAAATTGCCAGTCTACCCTACCTTGTGCCTGACTTCAGACTAACCTAACTAACTGTTTCTTTCTACAAGATAAGTGGCTTCCATGAGGTGGGAGAAAGACAAGCAGCTCCGTCGTTTTGAACAGCTGTTTAATAAATTCAAATGTCCACTAAGGTTCAACACTTGCTGTCATGGCTTCTGCAAAGGTCTTGACTTCTCAGGTTAAGGATAATTTTTTTTGGAAGCAAGATGAATTCTGGCTCAAAATTTAAGAGCAAGACTTACATTAAAACATCCTCTTCTAAGAGTACAATGGTTGCACAATCTAATTTTCAAGCTATCGTTAATGAACACTAGCCTATTTTCATTATTATTTTGCATAATTGCTTAGATGTGAAATCAACTGAAAGCTGAAGCACATGAATAGCTAGAAGCCTGTTTTAAACCATCACCAATTACAGGCCCTGTCTAGATATTATGGGACATTAGCTAGGCTGCATTAACAAATAAATTGATGAAACAGCAATTACTGCTCTTAACTCTTCATAGCAGTGATTCACAACCACAGTATTGCAGCTGTCTGGGGTGAGATCCTTTTAAGGGTGCCCTTGTGAGCCACACAATATTAGCACTGGTAGGTTTACACACCTACAAGATTCATGTCATAAACCAAAAGACTTTCAAAAGAAATCCAGAGTTTCAAAACCATTCTAAGGTGTTGGGTGGGGTCTTTCTGAAGTCTTTGCAACAGAAGAATTGCTCTATTAGCTTCTGTAGTCAAAAAACAAGTGAAATCAAACGGCTGGCATTTTCAAAGAGGTGATTTAAGTCTAACAAAGGATACCTTGAGTCCAAAAAAATTTGAGAATCACTGGTTTATAGTAAAAATTAGCCTGCAGACAGTAAATTCTCTAAAGGGAACAGTTTGCTTCAAGCTTTTCTGAAACCAACACAGGAGCTTTTCAATAATATCCCCTTTATTAACCAACTGCAAAACAGACATTGAAAAGAACAGACACACGATCAAAAAAAAATCAGAATTTTGAAAGATGGTCACTTCAAAATCAGCTACTTACATGTATGCCTTAATTTAGGAAAACAGTTAGGCAACAGCTCAACTTTAAGCACGTACTCAAAAGTCAAGCATGTAATCAAATATTCTTCTTACTTACCAAAGCCTTCAATATCCGAAATCAAAGCAGGGTGATTTTTCAGAGGTGTTAGGTAGTCACGCTTACCTTTGAATTCAAGACCACTTTTAATTTAGATATCTCCATGATTCAGGCCATTTTATTTTATCGACTATGTCCAGCCTTTGTGCAAACCTGAAGGCACCACAGCACCGGAAATACACCTGACACGCCCCACCCATTTCCTGTCTAAACAGAAACAGCTTTGTGAAGCCCCAAATACTAACTGCTTAGGTCAAAAGGAGCACCAATAATTAAGACTGTGTCTACCTTCACTTCCTGTGGCCTCTCACAGCTACCCCCTTGTCTTCACCTTCTAGGCTTTTTGGATGACGCATGTATTTGGGAGGCCACTTTTGGAGATTCAGAGTGAGCTAAACCTAACTAGCCTCAATTGCTTGTTCTAATCCCTCCTTCTCTTGCTTAGCTCTGGGCCCAAGCCGCTAGCTAAACCACACATGCCTCACTGGTGCTAATTATGGCCTCCAGCCATAGGCATGCCCATGCCTCACGGGTCTTGCTTTAACTCAGGGGCAGCCAAAATACAGCCTGTGGCCCAGTTCTGGCCCACCAGGAAATTCCATCTGGCCTGTGGGTGCTCACCAATTGTACCCTGCCCAGCCCCCATGCCTTGCTCACACTCTGGCATGCAGCTTCTGGGCAGGGCTGCTGCTGCCATTGCTGCAGCCACCAGGGGGACCTGCTTGGCTTCCTTGGCATCCAGTGGCTCCTCCTCCTGTTCCTGCTATAGTGCTTGCTCCAGGCAGTAGGTAGGGAAGCAGTGGGGGTGGGAGGGAGCTGCAGCTAGATGGGGGCGCTAGGTGGGGGCAGGGAGCTTGGGGCTGGCCTGGCAGGAATGCAGGGCTCTGGTGGGCAGGGTGTGGGTGTGAGGGAGGGTAGGGGGCTGTGGAGACCCCCACACACTCTCTCCCATGGCACACAGCCCCTGCCACAAGTGGCAGCAGCAGCAATAGATGGGGGCTCTTGGGGTGCTTGTGGCCCACGCGGGCAGTGCTGTCTGGTGGCACATGGCTCCAGCCAGAGCTGCACATGGTGACAAGAAGCACAGCCTGCCCAGCCCGCCTCTATCATGAGGGATTCCCCATGGTACACACACAGCTCCTAGCGCTCATGCACCACCAGGGAAGCCCCGCATGCTGGAACCGGCTTCCTTCCCTACTATGTGCAGCTGCCGGGACTCCACCAGAGGGGCCCTATCCCCTGCTTCTGTGGTAGCAGGGAGTGGGGAAGGCAGCCAGCTCCATTGTGCGGGGCTTCCTCCAATGGCGTGTGAGCACTGGGAGCTGCATGTGTGCTGCAGAGTCCTTTGTGATAGAGGCAGGCAGCGGGCTGAGCTCCTTGTTGTAATGTGTAGCTCTGGCTGGAGCCATGTGCCGCTGGGTGGCAGCACCTGCACAGGCCAGGAGTGCCCCAAAGGGCCCCTGTTTTCTGCTGCTGCTGCCAGCAGCATAGATTGTGCCCCATGGGGGAGAGTGTGTGGGGTGTCTCCACACTCCCCCACCCTCCCTCACACCCTACATACCTACACCCTGCCCCCACACCCCCCCCATATACACACACCTTGCAACATACCCCACACACCCTCCCACCGTCACACCCTCTCACAAACCACATGCACACCCACCCCACCATACACACACACACACCCACACACAAAACACAAGAGTAAGACTTTATTTTTGACCTATTATGCAGTCATCTCTATATACACTACACAAGCACAAATCAAGACAAAAATATCTTTTGTAACAAAATTAAAATACGTTATAGTAGATGTTTGATTTTTAATATATGATTTTTTTTTCTGGTTCAGATAACAACTCCACTCTCCCCCCCAAGGAGTACTTCTGGGGCAAGGGGAGGGACTTCTGGTGGCAAAGGTCAGGGGTTAGAGGCAGGACTTCTGGCCCCAAGATGGCAACCAGGGGGTGGCATACCTGTCAAGGGGCAGGGCTACCCATGCAGCCAGAGCCAACCTGAGCAGGGTGCAGGGTCCAAGGCAAATTAGCCCACGTGGAGCCCTGCCCCCGCTCCGATCCCATGCACCCCAGCCCCGAAGAAGCTGCTGCTGCCATCAGCAGTGGTGGCAGTGGCAGGGGAGCAAGTGGCTGGACGTGAAGCAGCTGCTCTGCCCAGCTGTGTGGAGCGAGTGGCTGGACGCGGAGCCACAGCTCCACCCAGCTCCACAGGACCCCCTAAAGCGTAGGGCCAAGGGCAGTCACCTCAATTCGTGCCCCACCCCGGGACGGCCCTGCTTGCTGCCCTTGACAACTCACCAAAACTCATTAAGCGGTCCTCCAGTGGAAATAATTGCCCACCTCTCCTCAGACTCCATTAACCAAGTCCTCTGGCTATCATAACATCAGCTCCTGCAGCCTGCTGGCCCCTGGCCCTGGCAGGGCTGCTTCAGCCTACAACTATTAGATGTCCATCCTCTCAGCCCACTGGTCCCCTGGCCCTTGCAAGAGCTATTATGGCTTGGTGTGCATCCCAGGCTATACTCAGCCTATTCTGATTTGCTACAATCTGCCCAGCTGGCCTTCACCTACTGTTTGCTACCTTCCTGGAAGGGGCATCTTACCCTAGATACCTGCCTGAAGCTCTGTAGCTCCTCTTTTCTCTTAGGCTACTTACTTCTCTGCAACTGATCCTTGGTTATCCACCTGCACCGAGGGTTGCCAACTCTATTTGAATCTATTCCAGGCGGTTTCTGGAACACCAATGTGCCCACGACACACAACGTAAATGTGCCCACGTGCTTGCGTATATCAGTTATGGATTACAGTGCGTACACTTCATGTTAGGAAGACAAATGCATTTTACTATTACATTTTAAACCCCTCTGGACTACATATATACAACACTGTCAGCAAAAGTAGCTGCTTTATCTACTTTATCTAGCGGAAAGGACTCTTATCTTTCTGAAGCACTACTGCCACTGCCTGACTCACCATTCTGAAGTTCATGGTTTCTAAACAAGCTTCTTCTAACAGACTGCATTTAAGTTCCAAACTCTCCTTCCCTATTCATTGGGAAGGTCAACAGGGCCAGAGCAGTCTTCATCATCTGTTCCCTCAACAAGACTAAGCCCCAGACAATTTTTCAATTGTTTTTTTCAGGTCATGTATGTGACTTTCAAATTGCTTTGGTAAATACATATTTTGTAACTGATTCAAATGACGCTTGACACCAACATTTTTCAAAGAGCTTTCCAAATTGCTTTTCATAGTCAGGTTCCCTATGGCAAGAAGTGGAATACTAACAGTGCAAAAAGTCTCTCTAAGTCGGTAAACTTCTGTTCTACCATGAGTTTGTTCTTTCAGTCACTGCTATTTGTACTCTGTCTAACCTTCTGTAGATTGAACTTCTAGGACTTCCCATTTCCACGAGGCACTTTCAAGGAGCCTGTCACAGCCTGCTTTTCATTTGAAATCCACAGAACATTACATGCTGTACAAAGAGTCAAACCACCACGTTCATGAAATATGTCCCTTGGATTCTTTTCATTTCTCAGCTGAGAGAAATACTACACCCATTTTGTGTCTTCTCATTATTTCAAGACCACTTACTCACTTCCTTGCTCAGCTACAAATCTCACTGGCTGAACTACATATGCAGGCGTATAACAGCAAAGTGATGCATACTTTCCTGTGCGAGACACCCACTGATTTGACTGGCTGTCAGCGCTTAGGCATTGACATGTAATTTTACACTCAACAAATTACTTGCATTTTTCATCTATTTGCAAAATGTCATGGAGTTTATTCAAATGGATGTTTTCCATGAATTCTCCACCTGCTGTGGCAAAATCATGGCTTTATCAACAGAGGCAGGCAAAAGGCAGGTTTAATCACTCTCATTGTCCCTGATACAAAAACTTCAAGAGGAAACATTTAAAAATATATTTATTTTTTACCATTAGTACTGTCCACTCTTTCCTAAAGCTTCTTCCTGTACTTTTCTCAAACCTTCTAGCCTATACCTCTACCCTTCTACTTCCCTTCTCTTCTCCCATTTGTTTTCTTTAGGGGTGCACTGACAGAGATTGTTTAGGCTGATACTGATAGCCGATTTTTAGCGAGCCTTATCAGCCAATACCGACCTG
>NW_017729022.1:94135134-94139092 GCF_001723915.1 Gavialis gangeticus | reverse complement strand
CGAGCCTTATCAGCCAATACCGACCTGATTGCCGATATGTGGCCCAGCAGCTTGGAGAACAGCATCCAGCTGGTAAGTAAGTCTGTTGTGGGGGAAGGGGCAATGGGGGAGGCAAAGCATGTAGCAGGGCAGATAGAGGCCCCTACATTGCGGAAAGGAAAGGGGTTGGGGCAGGCGCTGCACAGCCAGGGCGGGGCAGGGTGGGGCACAGAGTTGCGGTTCATCTGGGAGGGCTGTGTGGGGGGAGCTCCTGCTGCTGCATGCACCCCAGGAGGGTATGGGGGAGCGTGTGCCCTCTGGATCTGCACATGGGGCAAGGGCGGGATGCCACTGTGGGCTGGGGCCTGGGGCAGAGCTGGGCTCTTCTGGGGGGGCGGGGGCTGGGCTAGGGCTGCACTTGAGGAGGGCAGCAGCGCTGCTATGGTGAATTTGGGGGGGGGACTGCAACCCCCCCACCCATAGCCCTCCTCCAAGAGCTGCTGCCGCCCACCCCAAGCACAGCATCAGCCTAACCCTCCCACCAGGAAGAGCCCAGCACCAACCCTGGCCCCAGCCCAGAGTAGCAGCCTGCCCTCACCCTGCAAGGAAGACCCATTAGGCACATGCCCCACCATGCCCTCCCAGGGTGCATGCAGTAGCGGGAGCCCTGCCCCTTGTGTTCCCCAGATTAGCCATTCGTGACTCTGTCCCATGCTCCACCCTGGACATGCAGAGCCTTCTCCTGACCCAGTGCCAGCCTCAATCCCTCCCTCACCGCGGGAGCCTCTGTCTGCTTTCCCCGCAACAGACTTACCAGCTGGACACTGTTCTCAATGCTGCTGGGCTGTGCTCCTGGTTACCTGCATGTACGCAGCATTTATTGGTGACATTATCGGGCATATCAGCCAAAAAAAGCCGACTGCCAAGAATGTCAATTTTTCTTTTATCAGTGCTGATATAAGGGACCAATGTATTGGTTGGCAGTCAAACACTGAGTACTCCAGGGTTGGAGGTTAGGGCCCAGGGGTAGTGGGGGGGAAATTCTTTAATTAGAGCAGCTTTCTGAGCTGCTCTAATTAAAGCGCCCTAAGTGTCTCATGTAGCTCGTTCTACATGATAAAAGCTTTAGATAAGGTGCCCCCACTACCATTTTGAAGTGCGGAGACATGATACATGAGATGCAGAGGCTGGCTGGAGCATGGTAATTACCACACTCCAGCAGACTGGATTAACTGAGTCTGCTTGGAAGTGCTGTAATTACAGCACATTGGAGCAGCCTCCGTGCTCATGTATAGGCACCCTACTGTGCTGCCTAGATACTAGAGTGGTGGAAGAAAAAGTGTACAGTAATAAAGCTGTAAAAGGTACCTAGTGGACCACACTGAAAACTGAAGCCTCCTGTTTGTCCACAAAAAAGGAACAACACATGAAAATAACAGTGTAAAGTTCCACATCCATCTCTTCTGCCAGTAACCCCCAGCCCTGATAAGGGGAACCTACTATTTTGACTGGGAAAGGGAATCCTTCTCTGTTCATACTGTCAATATAGGTGATAATGTATAGTGTTGTTTTTTTGTTAATTAATGCTCCAAGTGCTTCACAGTGTTGCTTCTAATTCATGGATCTGGCAGGCAGCAAAGCTGAAAAATGGCAGAATGATAAGGAAATAGGAGATTGAGAGAGAAATGGTCATGGCACACAGATACTACATGTTAAGAGCCACATAACTTGGGTAGATGGAGAGGTAGGGATAGATATGCTCAACTGTCTGTCAAGACTACTTGAAAGCACATTTATCAGCCCCTGAGATATGCTAAAAATATGCAAGAAATACAGGGGAGCCTGGAAGAATCAAAAAAGATTCATCTGTGTTGGGCAAAAGATAGCTAGACATTCTTGGGCTGCCAGTACCTGCATAACACCACTTTGCATCCACAAACAGCTGCCATTCCCGGCATTCAGGAATCACTGACCACCCTTGATAGACTTACATATTCTAGGGTCGGAAGGGACCTCAGTGGGCCATCTAGTCCAACCCCCTACCCCTGACAGGCAAGAAAAGGGTCACCAAACCTGGGATCATGTGATCCCAGCTAGGTGCCTGTCCAGTCTCCTCTTGAAGACTCCCAAGGATGGGGCGAGCACTACCTCCCTTGGAAGCCCATTCCAGATCCTGGCAACCCTGACCATGAAGAACTTTTTTCTAATGTCCAGTCTAAACCTACTCTCCAATAGCTTATGGCCATTTTTCCTTGTTGTTCCAGGGGGTGCCCTGGTAAACAGATCATCGCCTACTTCGTGTTGCTCTCCCCTTATAAATTTGTATGCCGCCACAAGGTCTCCTCTCAGCCTTCTCTTGGAGATGCTGAAGAAGTTAGAGTCCCTTAGCCTTTCCTCATAGGGCCTTCCCTGCAGGCCTCCAATCAGATGAGTGGCTCTTCTTTGGACCCTCTACAGGTTGTCTGCATCCCACTTGAACTGCGGTGTCCAGAACTGGACACAGTATTCCAGCTGCCGCCTGACCAGTGCCACGTAGAGAGGGAGAATCATCTCCCTGGACCTGTTTGTGAAGCACCTATGGATGCACGACAAGGTGTGATTGGCTCTGCCGACTACTTCATCACATTGACAACTCATGTTCATCCTGGAGTCAACAGTGACTCCAAGACCTCTTTCTGCCACAGTGATGCTGAGAAGGTCGCCCCCCAGCCTATAGGTATGATGGCAGTTTTTTCCCCCTAGCTGTAGCACCTTGCACTTGTCCTTATTGAATTGCATCCTGTTGCTCTCTGCCCACTTCCCCAACCTGTCGAGGTCAGCCTGGATCTGGTTCCTCTTTCTCCAAGGTGTTAGCTTCACCCCATATTTTTGTGTCATCTGCGAATTTGGACAGGGTTCTTCCCACCCCTGATGAAGATGTTGAACAGCATCGGCCCCAGAACTGAGCCCTGAAGGACTCCACTGCACATATCTTTCCAGGTTGACACTGACCCATCCACCACCACCCTCTGAGTGTGACCCCTGAGCCAGTTTGCTACCCAGTCTACTGTATAATCATCCAAGGCTAATCTCCTCAGTTTATTAATAAGGATGGTATGGGATACCGTGTCAAAGGCCTTCTTGAAGTCCAGATAGATAACATCCACCTCGACTCCTGCATCTAAACATTTGGTGGCCTTGTCATAAAAAGAAACTAGGTTAGTCAGGCAGGACGTGCCTGCTATAAACCCATGTTGGTTACTCCTCCGCATCACATTAGCCAGAGGGCTCCCACAGATGTGTTCCTCGATAATTTTTTTCTAGACTTTTCCCAGGGATAGAGGTAAAGCTGACGGGTCTATAGTTCCCCAGATCCTCCCTCCTCCCCTTCTTAAAGATTGGGACAATATAGCCCTCTTCCAATCCTCTGGGACCTGACACAAGCACCATGAGTGCTCATATATCCTTACTAGTGGTTCAGCTATGACACTCGCTAATTCCTTCATTACCCATGGGATAGAGAAGAAGCTGATAACAAATCAATTGTTTATCTAATTACTATGCACTTGTCTTTTCAATGAAAAGCATACAGAGACAGTAATTAACAGTGAGATACCATTCATCACACCAAACCAAAAAAGAAGATCCCTTAATTAGCATATATCTAGAACAGTGATTCTCAACCAAGGATGTTGCACAATATGAGCATAGTTAGGTGTGCAAACCTACACATAAATCACAGCATAAACCCATGACCTTTCTGGAGTTCTTTGCAAGGGAAGAATTACTTTATTGTTTCCCATTGTCAAAAAAATAAGTGAAAGCGAAGAGATGGCATTTTCCATCTCTTAAGGTGCCTTAAGTCTAAGGAAGGATGCCTTGAATCAAACAAGAAGTGCCTGGGGTGTAAGAAAGCTAAGAATCACTGATATAAAGTTCATTAAGGGTCATGTTCTATACCTTTCCTCATAAGTCTTGTCCCCCAGGCCCCTCACCATTT
>NW_017729022.1:94127907-94130134 GCF_001723915.1 Gavialis gangeticus | reverse complement strand
CCTCATACTGAATAACCCTTTTTCTAAGATCAACTATACTGAGTTTGGTGCAATGGAGTAAAGCTCCACTCAGACTGAGGAGATGGCCTGTAATAAACACCTACAGTTTTCTACAGGCCACCAAACCAGGGGGAAGAGCTCGATTTGGATTTCTCTCGAGAACTGACAGAGGTCGCACGTGCAAGGAACATGGTCGTCATGGGTGACTTCAATTACCCAGACATAGATTGGGAGGAACACCTGGCTAAATCGGATCGGTCACATAGTTTCTTAACCTGCAGTGAAGAGCTCTACCTGAGCCAGGAAGTGCAAGAGCCAACCAGAGGCAATGCTCTCCTAGACTTGTTTTTGGTCAAAGGAGATGATTCGGTGAGTGACTTGAATATGGAGGGTAGCCTGCGTGACAGCGACCACGAGATCATTATGTTCACTGTCCGCCGCAAGGCAGACAAATCAGCCAGCAGGACTGAAGTCCTGGACTTAAAAAACGCAAATTTCAACAGACTCAGGGTAACAGTAGGGAAGGCGATGTGGGACCAAGGACTGAAGGCGAATGGAGTGCACAAAACAGTGGTTGTTCGTCAAGGACACGATCCTCAAAGCATGAAAGAAAACCATTCCTGTGCAGAGGAAAGGTAGCAGAAGGGCTGGCAAGCCCTCTTGGCTTAATACAGATATTGTGGTCCTCTTGAAAAAGAAAAAAAAGGCATACACACAATAGAAGCTTGGAACAGTTCTCAAGGACGACGATACAACAGTGGTCACACATGTAAGGAGAAGATTAGGAAAGCTAAGGTGGTGACTGAATTTAAGTTAGCAACGGGAATCAAGGCCAATAAGAAGTCCTTCTTTACGTTATGTAGGAAGCAGACGGAAAACAAATGGAAGCATAGTGCCCTGCTTAACACCTCAGGACAGCTGGTAACCAACACTCAGGAAAAAACTGAACTCCCAAATTCCTACCCTGCTTCAGTATTTCACCGAACCAAGGGGAAAAACATACTAGATAAGGCTCACAGGGGGCATGGTGGGAATGACCACCTTCCTACTGTTGATGCTGAGCTGGTACGTGACCAACTAGAAAAACTAGACATTTATAAGTCAGCAGGATCAGATGAACTCCACTGGAGAATACTGAAGGAGCGCCCGAGGTCATTGCAGGACCCCTGGTGAAACTTTTCCAAAACTCGTGGCACTCAGGGGAGATCCCTGAGGATTGGAAGAGGGCCAATATTGTGTCCATCTTCAAGAAGGGGAAGAGGGAGGACCTGGGCAACTATAGACCAATCAGCCTAACTTCTATCCCAGGGAAAATCCTAGAAAAATTAATCAAGGAGTCTATGTGCGATACGCTCGCAGAGGGTAGGATTTTGAATGAAAGCCAGTATGGCTATTGCGGGTGGGTCTTGTCTTACCAATCTCATCTCCTTCTATGACCGGGTATCTCACCATCTGGACAAGAGAAAGGAGGTCGACATTATATACCTAGACTTCCAGAAGGCCTTTGACCTAGTATCCCATGATATCCTCACAGGAAAATTGAAAGATTGTGGGCTTAACTGCTCAATGGTTAAGTGGGTAGGAAACTGGATGTGAGGTAGGACCAAGAGAGTTCTTATGAACAGATCTGTGCTGTCCTGGTGAGAAGTGGCCAGTAGTGTCCCTCAGGGGTCCATGCTTTCCAGCATCTTTATCAATGATTTGCACCAAGTTCGCAGATGACACCAAATTATGGGGGAGCATAGTCACACCTGAAGATATTCATGTATTCAGCAGGTTTCACTGCAGACCTTCAAAACATCATATAAATATTAAGTTTCTCAACAATTTGTAGGGAAGATGCAAATAAACCAACAGACTCACGGGTAAAGTAATTCTACATCCTTACTGTGTGACCTTGAATGAATTATTTTTTACCGCTTGTACTTTGGTAATGCTCAAAAAAGTCAAGTCAGGGCCTCAAGGTATAACAGACATAAAAGTAGAACTGTTGGCTTCTATGCCCACTAACTGTGCAGAATTCCCAATGACTTCAAAGGAAGTTACTTATATTCTCCCACAGCTAGATACTGTCTCAGTGGTCTGCCTCTCAGTTCTATCTTCTAATCCAGGGGTGCTCAACACTCAGCCTGTGAGTAAAATCCGGCCTGCAAAGCCACATCATCCAGCCTGCCAGGCTCCCTACAGGTCAGCAAACATCCTTGGGGAAGTGGTGGCAGCATTAATT
>NW_017729022.1:94126347-94127418 GCF_001723915.1 Gavialis gangeticus | reverse complement strand
AATTGGAAGACTTGCTATAAGGCATGGGATTGCAGAATGAGACAGAAACAACTGTCTTACCGTTTAGACCAGTGGTGCTCAGCCCTTTTCCTCAGCGGGCCAGATAGGCAGTGTCCAGTCCATCTCTGGGCCAGACCCTGCTAGATGTCCCAGTCTGACACTCAGGGAGGGTATAGCAGGCACCATCCAGCTACACATAGGTGGACAGGCAGCCTGGCTTCACAGGGGGAAGGGGACATGGCTTGGCCCTGACCTGGCCCTGTGGAGGGGATGGCCCAGTCCCACCCTGGCCTGGCCCTGATCCAACCACAGAAGCGGAGGGGGGGAAGGGGGGGGAAAAGGAGATGGGTGTGGCTGACATAGTGGGGGGTACATGCCCCCCCAGATTTGTGTGTGGAGCAAGGGCAGATGCAGGGCTCAGGGCTCCCTGCCCTGCTGCCCTCGTCCCAGCAGCCCTGCGCTGGTCAAACCACCATTGCAAGGCTCCCTGCCCACCCGGATATTAAAACTGGTTGTGTTAGAGTGATATAGTAGCCATGATGGTCCAGGAATATGTAAGATGCAAGGATTTTGGGGGGGCAATATCTTTTACTGGACCAACTGCATGTTGGCATAAAGTCAGATAAGCTTTTGAATGCAAGATTCTTCAGCACGTGTTTATATCTTAACATTAAAGCTGTTGTAATAGAAGTATTAGAAGTTTTTTAAATTATACACTAAGTAGCTGAACAAATATCTGACTAGAAACTGAAAGGAACCATGCAACAATATATCTACCATGCAACAGTATATTTGAGCATCTTAACTACAGGCATACCTCGTTTTATTGCGCTTCGCAGATATTGCGTTTTTTACAAATTGAGGCAAGACCCTCCACCAACAAAGATTACGACTCGCTGAAGGCTCAGATGATGGTTAGCATTTTTTAGCAATAAAGTACTTTTTAATTAAGGTATGTACATTGTTTTTTTAGACATAATGCTATTGCACACTTAATAGGCTACAGTATAGTGTAAACATAACTTTTATATGCACTGGGAAACCAAAAAATTTGTGCGACTCGCTTTATTG
>NW_017729022.1:94124098-94125363 GCF_001723915.1 Gavialis gangeticus | reverse complement strand
CTGCTCAATGGTTAAGTGGGTAGGAAACTGGATGTGAGGTAGGACCAAGAGAGTTCTTATGAACAGATCTGTGCTGTCCTGGTGAGAAGTGGCCAGTAGTGTCCCTCAGGGGTCCATGCTTTCCAGCATCTTTATCAATGATTTGCACCAAGTTCGCAGATGACACCAAATTATGGGGGAGCATAGTCACACCTGAAGATATTCATGTATTCAGCAGGTTTCACTGCAGACCTTCAAAACATCATATAAATATTAAGTTTCTCAACAATTTGTAGGGAAGATGCAAATAAACCAACAGACTCACGGGTAAAGTAATTCTACATCCTTACTGTGTGACCTTGAATGAATTATTTTTTACCGCTTGTACTTTGGTAATGCTCAAAAAAGTCAAGTCAGGGCCTCAAGGTATAACAGACATAAAAGTAGAACTGTTGGCTTCTATGCCCACTAACTGTGCAGAATTCCCAATGACTTCAAAGGAAGTTACTTATATTCTCCCACAGCTAGATACTGTCTCAGTGGTCTGCCTCTCAGTTCTATCTTCTAATCCAGGGGTGCTCAACACTCAGCCTGTGAGTAAAATCCGGCCTGCAAAGCCACATCATCCAGCCTGCCAGGCTCCCTACAGGTCAGCAAACATCCTTGGGGAAGTGGTGGCAGCATTAATTGCTGTTCCCCTTCTACCAAATTTCTGGACCTGTGGGGAGCCTGATGGGCCAGACAGCATGGCACTGCATGCTACATCAGGCATGCAGGGCTGGGACAACATCAGGCCCAAGCCCTAAGTGCGAGACTGAGTCAAGGTGGTGAGTAGGGTGACCACCCATCCCTAATTGGGTGGAAAAATCTTGGAATGGGAACCTCAAGTCCCAGTTCTGGGCTGCATGACTCCAGGACAGCATTTGTCCCGGATCTGCAGCATCGTGCAGGGATTGGGACACAGCAGGTTTCCCTTGCAAGCTGGCAGTATTCCAGCCTGCAAGGGGCTGCCGGAAGCAGGACACAGAAGGTGTCAGTTGCATGTGTGTGTCCACACACATGCATATGGCCAGCAAGACAGCCAGGCAGCATGAAGAGCAGCTCCTCATGGACGGGGCGGGGCATAGAGGGAGTGAAGGGGGATAGATTGAGGTTCCTATGGTGAGAGAAGGAGCACGGCTGCAGCTGGGGGCTCTGCTCAGCCAAGGCTGTACATGGAGCCCAGGTCTGGGGCAGGGATTGGGATGGAGCCACAGGAGGCTTGTCCAGGGGCCGGGGGTCGGGAG
>NW_017729022.1:94101088-94123455 GCF_001723915.1 Gavialis gangeticus | reverse complement strand
GTTTATATCTTAACATTAAAGCTGTTGTAATAGAAGTATTAGAAGTTTTTTAAATTATACACTAAGTAGCTGAACAAATATCTGACTAGAAACTGAAAGGAACCATGCAACAATATATCTACCATGCAACAGTATATTTGAGCATCTTAACTACAGGCATACCTCGTTTTATTGCGCTTCGCAGATATTGCGTTTTTTACAAATTGAGGCAAGACCCTCCACCAACAAAGATTACGACTCGCTGAAGGCTCAGATGATGGTTAGCATTTTTTAGCAATAAAGTACTTTTTAATTAAGGTATGTACATTGTTTTTTTAGACATAATGCTATTACACACTTAATAGACTACAGTATAGTGTAAACATAACTTTTATATGCACTGGGAAACCAAAAAATTCGTGTGACTCGCTTTATTGCGATATTTGCTTTATTGCGGTAGTCTGGAACCGAACCCGCAATATCTCCGAGGTATGCCTGTACTGGTATCTATGTGTGCATTGCTAGGCCTTCTGCTCATATGAGGTGCATCTACACTGCCATCAGCAGATATGATTTCATTACATATAGGCATCCATTGGCTAGCTTTAATCTCAAGCTCAAGTAGCAAAAGCAGTGACATTTTGGCTGTGCAGACTTCAATATGAACTGCACAAACCCACTGTAGAACGTGAATACATATCCAGGTTTTTTGTCTGTAGTGATGATAAGTCTTCATAGTGAGCGTTACTCAAGTCAAGTGTCTCCCCAAACTACTTTTTATGTAATCACAGCTCCTGATTGCAATACACTCATACCCAAGCTGTATACAAAGAGGAAACAACTACCTATAGAGTGCCAAGAACAGCAGAAACTCGTACTCTGCAATAGCCCAACCCCATGTAAAGAAGGCTTCCTGAGTGAATGCCCACAGTCAAAAAATGCTTGGGCAAAAGAATAAGCTTTGCTTTGAAAACAAATAAACACTACCTCTATCAGATGTGAAAAATATTTTATAAAATACCACATTATGTTTGGGTGGCATTATTCATTTGCAAATGTAATTGAGCAACGTTTGCTTTCAGAGATAACCATGCCAAGAGGCCCACATCTGACCCAGTATATGACTGTAATATTTATTTTAAATCCAGGTGTAAACCACACACACATATTTTAAAGGATTTTTCCCAATGGAATATTAAATTAGCTAACTGACAAAATTGACAATTAACAACTCATGTCTAAAGTCTTCTCTTAAAAGCTGATTTGCCAGCTAGGCTTGCTGGTTAATGCAATTTCTAATGCTGTGTAGTTCTTTATCTTATGACTGCTGTACTGTTGCAATGTAGCATAAACACCATGTTCTAATTTTAGAAAGTGTCTGACTAGAAGGAAGTTTGATTCTAACACAAACTGAGTGCTCACATTGGCTTGTGAAATGCAAACTGGAATGTTGAAAAATATATGGTACAACACATTTAAAGTCCTCAGGTAAATTATTGAAAGGAGCTGAATAGTCCTCAGATGAACCGAAAAATTTAAAGCCTGGCTTACATATATTTCTTTAGTCTGAACCCCTCAACAAGAATCAATATACCAATTTCATACTCATGAAACTGAGGCACGAAGGACTCTGGGTTAAAAATGCTAAATAGATCTAATGTTAAGACACATGCATTCATATTTGGGAGAGCAGTAGCCTGATTTTCAAATAAGCTGGTTTATGTGCCTAATTAGCTTCAGGCAAACAAGGCTAACATTTTTTGGTCTACTTGGCCTAGGCAAAAAACACTCATCTGGAATATGGAAAAGGCAGAAATAGAATCTCATGTCGCAGACCTGAGCCATGACTTCAGTAAATCAGGGGTCAGCAACTAGAACCCATGGGCCAGATCCAACCCATGAAGCTGCTGGATCTGGCCTGTGGAAGTGGGACTTTGGTAGCATTTAGCAGCAGGGGCTTCTAACCTGCCACTGCAGGGTGAAGCAGTAGCAGCGGGTGTCCTCTGTGCTCTTCTTTAGTTTGTAAGCATAATAAATTGACACCTAGTTAAGATGTACACCTACAGAGCCCTTAACTGTAAACTACAATGCACTGTAACTTTTAACCTCTTCTACATTATATGCCAGAAAAAAAATGGCAATTTTAAGATTGCCTCTCCAAGGATAAGATGAGAGGAATAGCATAGCATGTTTTCCATTATACCAGGCAGTTCACAGAAATAAGTGAACAGTTACTTGATTTGGGGATCTGTGTGCTGAACTGTTGTAAGCTAAAACTTGTAATACAGGAAACAGTGATGACTGTATGAAAAGAATTTGGAAAAGGAAACGAGTATGAAATGTTATACTGTTTTAACACTGACCGCAAACACCTGCACTTGTGAGTCACTTAATCTGAAAGTGGAACAAGTTATTTTAGATTTAACAGTCATATGTTCTGTAATAACTGTGTACAAGTATCTACAGATAGTTATACACAATGCACAGATTGTCTTTTGCTTCTGTGTTTGTAGACCACCTAGCACCATGAGCTATGGATCCATGATTTGGGCTCTTGGGCATCTGGACAGTACATGTGTATATATTAGATATCATTACATAAAATCATAAGATGTCTTTCAAGTGCAGAGATGCTTTAAAATGCACTTTTCACTCTTGCACTCCTCTTTACACAATGCTGGTTCACTAACATAATTCTTCAAACCAACAACTCAGTTGTAGAATAAGGACCAAATTCCCCAATAAACTGGATTTGTCTTGTTCTGGAACTGCAATGTAAAATGCAATGTATGTATATTCAGCTTATCTAGACAATGTTCTTTGGCAGTTTTGCATTATGTTGGTGTATAGGGTACCTCTAAATGTAAAGGTAAAATTAGCTATACTCATTTTTAATTAACTAAAATAGTGCATAAGATAGAAATAGGTAGTGATTTTGAATTTGTTTAATGTTTAAGTGAGAAATTTTTAACTAAAAAAAATTCCCAAAGACACACTATGACTTAAGGGGAGAAAATGTAGAGATAGGTTACAGTTCAGAAAGAAAGAAAGAAAGAAAAAGACAGAGTTAAGATTCAGAATAAGTTTCAGTAATTTCAAAGTTAGAAATGAGAATCAGAATCAGGGATACTAAAATTATACCGAAACAAAGTATTACAAAGCCAGGATGTTTATGACTAAATATAATAAAGTATGGGCATGCCTGGATGAGACATTTACTGCAGACCTGCCTAATTAGCTCTGCAATAAAATGTCAGATATGGTGCTATTCTGTTCAATATCTTCATCAGTGATTTGGACAAGGGGGTGCAAAGCACCCTATTCAAGTTTGCTAATGACACTAAGATGTGGGGGGAAGTGGGCACAATTGAGGGGAGCAACAGGCTACAGTTAGACCTAGATAGGTTACAAGGATGGGCGGAGGAGAACAGGATGGGGTTTAACACGGACAAGTGTAAGGTGATGCACCTGGGGAGGAACAATCGGCACCACACATACAGGCTGGGGAACTCCCCTCTTGTCAGCACGGAGGTGGAAAAGGATCTGGGAGTCATTATTGACTCCAAGATGAACATGAGTCGGCAATGTGGGGAGGCGGCTAGGAAGGCCAACTGCACCTTGTCGTGCATCCACAGATGCATCTCAAGCAGGTCCAAGGAGGTGATCCTCCCCCTCTATGCGGCACTGGTCAGGCCGCAGCTGGAGTACTGCGTCCAGTTCTGGGCGCCGCACTTTAAGAGGGATGTGGACAGCATCGAGAGGGTCCAGAGGAGGGCCACTCGTATGATCAAGGGACAGCAGGGTAGGTCCTATGAGGAAAGGTTGCGGGACCTGAACCTGTTCAGCCTTCAAAAGAGAAGGCTGAGGGGGGATCTTGTGGCCTGTTATAAACTGGTTAGGGGGGATCAGCAGGCGCTGGGGGAGTCCCTGTTCCCCCGAGCGCCGCAAGGAGTGACCAGGAACAATGGTCACAAGCTGGCGGAGGGAAGGTTTAAGTTGGACATCAGGAGGCGCTACTTCACGGTCAGGGCGGCTAGAGTCTGGAACCAGCTTCCAAGTGAGGTGGTGCAGGCTCCCACCCTGGGGGTTTTTAAGAGGAGGTTGGATGACCACCTTACTGGGGTCATTTGACCCCAGTGCTCTTCCTGCCATGGCAGGGGGTCGGACTAGATGATCTGCTCAGGTCCCTTCCGACCCTAGAAACTATGAAACTATGAAACTATTAGGCTGGAGTAAACTAATACAAGCACTATCCTGCGGTGGAGTACTTTATTGCAATGCACATGTAGATGCTGACGGGGCTGGCTGGGGCAGAAGAGTGCTTTGGTGTGGAGGCTTCTGGCCGGCTGGCCCCTCACTAGAGCACCTTTGTGCCCCAGCCAAACCCTCTGCAGCACGCTGAGCTGGGTTGGAGCAGCACTGACTGGCAGTGGGCACAAGGGTCAGCCTGCCAGCCAAGGGCTGCTCTGAATGGGCTCAACGTGCAGCAGTCCCAGATGTACATGTAAACAGAGCACCTGGGAGCAATAAACTCCAGTACAATGAGCACTGGAGTTTATAGCTTCACATTAATTTCACTTTGCATTGTAGATGCACCCTATGGGAAGGAACAGTTGGGACACATAAGCAGCATAAACTCAACCCTACAGTTATATCATAGAGAGGAGGGAAAAAAAGGAAACATAGACAAATTAAATGCACATTTTCCATAAATTAACTTAAAAAAAAATGGAACCACAAACTCTAAGTAGCATTAATCACAATCATGTTATGATGGCATGGCGTTACTTCATGTCAGAATATGAGGCTATATCTGTTTTTGTATGAAGCTTTTGCAGTTGCACTTTCAATAATTGTTCCCTGCTTTATGTATTTTATTCTTTTAAATCCCAAACTGGAAGCTTGATTCTGCTGATATAAAAAAAAGCTGTAAAAGTACTGTTAGTTTCTTGTTTTGAAGCTACCTTCATTCAGAACCCCTTGAAAAAATGCAAAAACATTTTATTGTGGAAAGGGTTGCTGAGTTGACACCACTCTGTAGAGTGAAATCCTTTATGTCCAGAACTAATTCAGTTCAGGCAAGAGCAGTACAAACCCTGGAATCACTAAAGTACACCATCTCTACCTTGATCAATCATAATAGATTAACGGTAAATCTAAGGCTGATAGTACAAAATATAGTATTTTGAGGACATAAAGGCTTAGCTTGCTCTTCATTGGAAAATGGATCACAGAAGTTATTTTATTAACAATAAATGGGAGTTTAGAAATGCAGGATTTAGTCTACTGCCACTGAAAGTTGACAACAAAGAACAGGTACCCAAAGGACTTGGCAGGCCGCTGGGTTCATTAGGAGCACCTCACACCAGTCCACAATGGGATGTTTTGCAAGCTTTGTGCCAGAGAAAAAAAATCTCTCACTGGAGTTTAACCCAGGATTTTAAAACTAAATTTTAAAAAGAAATGGTGGTTCAAGAGGATGACTCTGTCCCAAAGTGGATACAAAATGCATTTTAACTTAAACACTATTACCCCTTTTTCTGTTTTTCTTTCCATTCTGAAAATCTTGGATTACTAGTGCATAAACAGCTGCTTCCTCTAGTGTAATCAGCTTCCCTGTTCACAATTCCTTTATTATTACTCATTGTTTCTGAAGTCACAATGTTGTTGTTTGCTTCCACGACCAGTCACAAAGTGCCTTGGATTGGTTTGGAGTTTTCCATTTTTATTCTGCACAGTGTGACAGGCAATATCCCCATGCAATACTGACAAATATAATATAATATTGTCTAAAAGTGTACTCCTCTCTGGGGCTTACATTTAATCTTAAGTGACACGGCCATAAGGCAGGAATAGATTTACAAACCAGATGTTAGTCTGAGTGTCTTGGTTTACGGGTTTTTTAAGGTTTGAGACTTCATGGCCATTTGTCCCTCTAGCTAGCACTCCCTTGCCTCAGATACTGTCTTGGGCCACAATTCCCTATTCCAGCTGAAATACGAGAATGGAAGGAAATGAAAGGGAAAGGAAAGAAAGCAGCATTAAGCTAGCTTTGTGCCTCCCAGCATTCAGAGCCTGATGGAGACCTGTCTGACTGCCTGTGTAATTTAAAGCATCCTTAGGGCTGCTCTAATTTATACCCAGCCTGCCTGTGGCCCCAAAATAATGAGAACACACTGGCCCTCTGGTACTGTCCACCCTTCTTTTGGTAACTGCCAGAAGTTTCAAGATGAGAGGAGAAATAGCATAGGGAAGTTTGCAAACTATAACGCATTGTTTCAGCAGATGTTTGTGTTAACATATGCAGACAGGAAGATCCACTGCCTTTTAGATTTCTTCCCCCACCCCAAACAGAGTGAAACTAATGAGACCTACCTAATCTACTGATGCAGATGAGTCAGTGGAGCTCCATATATATCATAGAGGTTTATAACTGGATATTTATGCCCTATTTTTTAAAATAGTGTTTTCCAGGAAAGAACCGTGAGCTGAAGAATCACCTTAAATCATAATTTTGAGTCAGTATTTATTTATAATTGCTGACTGACAGCTAAGAGGGAAACAACTAGTTAGGCACAATTTGGAAATGCACACTGGATTAACACACAACGCAAAAATCAGGAAGAGCAAGATGATTACGAAAGGATTCATTATAATTTCATTCCCTTTGTGGTGGTAGCCAGCAATAACAGGAAATGAAATAGCAAAAAATATACAACATTTCTACTTTGTTTACAAAAATATTTTTAACCATTTGTGGAAGTTAGATGGTGTTTTTGAAAGTATGTGAATGTAAAATTGAGAGAGAAGGAGGGGGAGAGAGAGAGAGAGAAAGAGGAAAAAGGTACACAGATGTGAGAAAGGGAAGAAAGGGAAGAGAGTGAAGACAAGACAGAATTTGTAGAAATGAGGTCAGAAGGAAGAGTCAAAAAAGAACAAAGAATAACATAACTGGTTTTGTGGCACCACTGCTGTGCTCCAATTACTTAGCAAAATTATCTAGAAACCATAAAAGGTAACGTGTATACTGATTAACACTGCTTTTATTTATCAGCAATACATTTTTACTAAGAAAAGGGGAAAGAGAGAGATAAAAAATTTAGAATTTAAAACAATTAAAAGAATGGCACTCCCTGACACTAACTCCTGGACGCTCATCAGCACTAATTATTATTGTAGTACTGTTTGGTTGCTGAATACGTTGAGCTCACTAGAGCCATGAAATAAGGTTGCCTGTACCTTTGATTCTTCACATTTGAAACCAGCTGAAAATGGCTAGTTCCCAGAAAGCAAGCACATGGCCATAACTTAACAAATACATTGATAGTTATATACAGAATGTAACACAGTTTTTCTCTGGAGGAAGAATCAAACTTAGACTGTATTGCATTACATATGGACATGATGATATAAGTATTAAAATATACAGCTAGCCATTACATAATATAAAAAGGTATTTTAAAGAATTAATGGATATGTACTTTATGTAATAAGAAAAAATAATGATTAATTTCATTATACCCTAATGTCTACCCAAGTTCATGTATACAGAATGTATTTTGAAAAAATGTAAAACTTATGTTGTATGTCTGGGGTTATGATGTAAATACAAGACAATGAATCGAAATTCGTGCACAATGATCATCAGTATCTTAAGGGGATTGTCTATACCAGTGGTTCTCAATCTTTTTAGACTTAAGGCCCCTTCCATAAATTCTATGAATGCAGTGACACTGCATTTAAAAAAAACAATACATTATTTAGTACAACCAGGGGAGTGGCCAGGTAGGGAGAGCCTCATCCTGCCCTCACCTGCTGATCCCCTCACCCATCAAACCTGATCCTCCCATCACCAGCTCATCTCCTCACACCAGCCCTTATCTGTTGATCTCTTCATACCTGGGGCCTGATACTGTCCTTACCTGCTGATCCCCCTCGCACCTTGCTTAGCTCCTCAGAGGAGAGAGGAGACTTAATAGCAGTCTTCAACTATCTGAAGGGGGGTTCAAAAGAGGATGGAGCTAGACCGTTCTCAGTGGTGGCAGATGACAGAACAAGGAGCAATGGGCTCAAGTTGCAGCAAGGGAGTTTTAGGTTGGATATTAGGAAAACCTCTCTCACTAGGAGGGTAGTGAAGCACAGGAACAGGTTACCCAGAGAGGTTGTGGAAACTCCATCCTTGGGGATTTTCAAAACCCAGTTAGACAAAACTTCAGTTAAGATGATCTAGTTGGGAATGGTCCTGCTTTGAGCAGGGGGTTGGACTAGATGACCTCCTGAGGTCCCTTCCAACCCTAACCTTCTATGATTCATGCTTCCTGCAGCACTCTTCAAAAGATCTTGCCACCTGGGTTGAGAGTCACTAGTCTATACCAACATGTCACAGGCACACATGCTTTTCTAACGAACTTACCTTGAAAGA
Source organism: Gavialis gangeticus (assembly GCF_001723915.1). Classification (NCBI taxonomy): domain Eukaryota; kingdom Metazoa; phylum Chordata; order Crocodylia; family Gavialidae; genus Gavialis; species Gavialis gangeticus. The sequence continues at coordinate 94,115,054 of NW_017729022.1, read as the reverse complement.
TTCAGTCATTTGCTTCATGGTTCCCCCTGTACACCCTCCAGCTAGGCACTCTGTCTGACAGCCCTGCAAAGAACCAAAACACAGGGGAAAGCAAATTAAATGCTTGCTACCAAGACCCAGATACTCACACAGCAGATACTTTGCAGAAAGACTCCCCAAAGTCTGGGACCATCCAATCTCATTGTTACTTGGTCAGAATAAAATAAACAAACAAATAAACAGAGGGAGAGATTTTTCTGCTTGGGTTTCTGCATTTTAACTTATCCCATCCTCTGTGGTGGTTTTGTATCAATCACCTTCTTATTGCTGTGCTTTCTTCAGCCTGCTGAAATTTCCCATTAGTCTTATACATGTCTCAGGGTTATAATCAGAGAATAAATGAGCAACTGTTTTGCTGGAAGAGGTGGGAGGAGGGGGGAGGAGTAAAGACTCCTGTGTTTCTCACAAGTCCTCTCTCTCTTTCTGTTTCATACAGCATAGGATACCAACTTAAGAAGCTAGGAACCACCATCTGGTATTATCACTCAATGTGTGGATTCCCTCTGCCCCATCTGGGCATTTGTAAAGACTTATTGGCATCCTCTTATCTGTGAGAGACAGTGGATATTGCAGCCTATGGTGTAGATGGTTTCCAGTGTCTCATGTGACTGAATAGTCTAATCCAAGATTTGCCTGATTTGTGGCAATGGTTGCAAGCGTATGTGGCATGATTGCGTGGTTCAGAAGCTACTTGCTTCCTCCGGACTCTATTATCTTCATACTGTTCGAGCCAATTCCTGTCACAGACTTTATGACCTGGTGGAGACAGTGATGCCAAGGTTTCCCATCGGTCAGGATTAGTTCCAAATGCCTTCGTATCTCACCTGCATGTGTCTTTGTTGCAAAGCTTGGGACATCCCATTGTTCTTGTTCCCTCTGATAGTTCCCCATATAGCATGTCTTTGGGTCCCTCTTCCAATCTGCTTAGATGGCCTAGCCAGCACAGTTGTCTGTGTTTGAGTAGAGCTGTCACACTTGGTAAATTTGCCCTCTGAAGAACTTCTATATTTGTAATTTTATCTTGCCATTTGATGTTGAGTATGTGGCATAAACAGTGCAGGTGAAAGCTGTTGAAGCTTTTCTCTTAATATTCGTAAGTTGTCCATGTTTCCCCACCATACGTGAGAGTGCCGAGTACACAAACTTTGTATACTAGCATTTTGGTCTTGATGGTAAGCTTTGAGTTGTTCCATGCTCTTTTAGTTAGTGTACCAAAGGTCGTGGCAGCCTTTCTGATGCAAACATTAAGTTCTTCATCCAGTGAGAGGTTGGTGGTCACTGTGGAGCCTAGGTAGCTGACTTTTTGTGCGGTAGGTAGCTGGTTCTCATTAAGAGTGATTGATAGATCTTGTGGAACTCCCTGTACTAGTGCAACTGTTTTCTTTATGCTGATGGTGAGAGCAAATGCCTGGCAAACTCTTGAGAGGCGATCCATGAGTTCTTGTAGTATGTCTTTTTCATAAGCTGTAAGGGCCTTCTCTAACTTTAGTCTTTGCCTTAAGTCATGACAGATTGAAGAGTTTCCCATCTGATCTCGTGTGGAGGTACACTCCACCTTCCATGTCTTTAAATACACAGTTCAGGAGTACTGAGAAGAAGATTCCAAAGAGTGTAGGGGCAAGAATGCATCCTTGTTTCACTCTGCTTTTTATCTTGAAGCTGTCCAAAGTGGACCCATCAAACTGAATAGTTGCTTTCATGTTGTCGTGGAAGGAATGTATAAAACTTAACAGGGTTGGTGGGCATCCTATCCTTTCTAGAACTGCAAATAGACCTGTTCTGCTGATAGTGTCAAATGCTTTGGTTAGATCCATGAAGGCAATGTACAATGGGTGGTCCTGCTCTCTGCACTTTTCTTGAAGTTGTCGCAGGGAAAATATCATGTCTGTGGTTGATCTTCCAGCCCTGAATCCACACTGAGATTCAGGGTAGACACAACTTGCTAACTGTTGTAGGAGCACCAAGATGACCCTTGCAAAAGCTCTTCCTGCTGTACTTAGTAGTGAGATACCTCTGTAGTTGTTAGTCACCCTCATCTCCTTTTATTTTTAGAGTGCTGATATTTGCATCACACATGTCTTGTGGTACCTCACCCTCTTTGCAGCATTTGAGTAGCAGCTGATGAAAATATGGTAGTAGGCTTTTTTCCCCCATACTTGAGAATTTCCACTGGGATACCATCTTTCCGAGGAGTCTTGCCGCTTGATAATGAATCAATGGCCTTGCTTAACTCTTCTACAGTGGGTTCCACATCTAACTCTGGCATGACCTGTAGAGTTGGTATTTGGTCCCGTGATTCACTGGTGATGTTGTATAGCTCTGAGTAGTGTTCAACCCAATGAGACATCTGCTTGCTTCTACCTGTAATGGCTTCACTGCTGCATGACTTGAGAGGGGCAACCTTGTTGACAGGAGGGCCTAGAGCTTTCTTCAGAACATCGTACATGACTTATAGGTTTCCTGTGTCTGAGGCTGTCCACAATCTATAAACACTGCAGCTTTTGAATAAGTGTTGTGCTCTAGGACATTTATTCACACAGGAGGCTGTACAAGATGTTCTTGTGAAGTGTTTTGAAGCGTCTGTACCCAAATCTCAAGTCTGTTCAGCTCTGACCCATGCTTCTGTCAAGGTTGTGCTCAATGGGGAACTAGTTTGGCATTGGTATAAAACTCTGTAGGAATAGCTCTACTCTTTCCCAGCCGTCAGCCCACTCCATTGCTGCCCATACATATGGTTCAGCATCCCTTGTCTCTTCCAGGAGCTTGTGGGCTTCATATACAAACCATTTGCGACTTTTAAGCCTCTTAAGCCTCCATCTGTTTGGGTCTTCAGTTAACAGTTGATGGAGCAGGTCTCCATGAGAAGAAGCTGCCACCTTTGTGCCTTACAATGTCCTCTTGCTCTGTGTCACCTGAGCCTGTGCTGGGGAAGCAGGGAAGGCATCATTTGCTCTAAGACACTCAGGCTTCACTGGCCAGGCTCCAGGCCCATGGTCAGAGCATGCCAAGCAGTGCTCTTCAGACAACCAGGCTCCAAGTGCTCCTGGCTGTGGAGTGGAGTGGACCAGGGTGGGATGGAAGTGACACTTGCCAGTGCTTCCAAGGAACTATGGGGTGGGGCAGGGCAGAGCAGGAGGAGATGCCCCTAGACCTTGGAATCTGCCACTGTCCGGCACCCACAAGCCACCAGAAGGACCTGGGAAGGGGTAGATGTGCTCACCATGCTCAGAGGGGAAGTGGGGGGGTGTCATTGCACCCCAGCACCTGCACTAGCCTCATGTTGTTCCTAGCAGCAGCAGCAGCATTTGCATGAAGGAGGCAGTGGTGGCAGGGGCTGGATGTGGACAATACCGAGCTGATCAAAGCAGTCAGGTATAGCCACATGCACCGTTAGCAGAGCCTTCAGCTACTCCTCTGGCCTGGTCCCTGGTTGGATCCCATGAGCCCAGTCTTTCCTCATGGTGCAAAAACCAACTCCCAGGTCAGGAGGATTTGGCCACCCCACAACAGCACCCCAACTGCCCTGTTAATCACCCCCCTGCACCTCTGTTCTTGCCCTCTCTTTGAGAACCCACCTTGGTTCCTGGGGCCTCACTGGCACAGAACTAGGCATTACTGCCCTAAGTCCAAGGATAACTTGGGGAAGACAGCAGCCAGTGAAGTGAACTTGAGTTCATGAAAGCTTGTGTGCTCTCTCTCATACATATAAAATGAGCAAGAGAGAACATGCACAAGCTTTCATGAACTAAATATCAAATATATATACACACATATACACTTCAATACTTCCAGTCCTTCAGCACTGCAAAGACAAACCATTACTTACTAATTAGTGGATTCATATTTTCAATATATAATACGGTATTTAGTTTCTAAAGGTGCATACCCCGTCTTCTGACTGACTTCAGACTAGCACAGCATGGCTAACTCCCTTTCCTTTGGGGGAGAGAGATCAGGAATCTGACTAATGTATCTCATGTCACAGGGCTTAACTTCAAAGCCCCATAAAAATGCAGTTTCGTTTGTGGAATAAGAAGGAAAGCCACCATTGTTCACAGGGACAGACACTCCTCTCTGGAGCTGGTTTAACCACATCGGGCAGCCTGTGAGTTCCAGTCAGAACCAAGAGCCCACTGGAACCCAAGTGCCAGAAGTACTAGACCTTGTGCAGTAGTTCTACAAGCCCCTTCCTCCTCTTTCCTTGCTCAACGCTGGCCTCTCAGATCCTTCCACCTACCTCTTCATTTTTATGTAGGGGTATCTTCTGGCTCTGTTAATCACTGAAAATAACCGACTGCCTTAGCATCACCTGAACAGGAGGGCCAGCAACACAGCAAGAGCACACGGACACGAAAAGATGACAAACACAAATTGGAACCAAGTTACGTGGGCAGTTTCTCTTTTATTTCAATGGGAAAACAGTGCTGCACTCCAAAAGCTGTTTTCCCTACACTTGAACCTGAAAACGAGGCCAACTTATATGCAGCACCATTGAAACAATAGGGTAGTAAATCTGTGCCTTCTTTTACCCAGTGGTAAACTAGTTTGTGTGCCTGTACCCCAGAAGTCTGTTTCTATTTCCATTCAACTTAAAAACCTTATTGAGTTCAATCAAATCAGTAAAGCTACTTTGGACACACTGTTATATCTGAGACCAGATTTGACTTGCCTGGGCTGTTTCTGTTTTCACTGTAGTTATTGTGTTTTACCAAATATAACAGATTTCCACAACAAGTAGTTAACTGTCATTGTTTACCACAAAGAATCAAGGGTTTTTTTTCTGGACCATAACAGTTAAATAGCACTCCAACCTCAGTCAGATTTAACAGAATTATTCCTTCAGCACTGGAAAGACACACTATGATTACCTACTAATTAGCAGAGTCATATTTTCATAACCTATCAATTTGAAACAAGAAGTTAAACACAACAGAACAATTAGTCCCCGGTTTACTGGCAATACTGCCCATGGAAATCACTGAGAATGTGTTTATTCCATTGCAGTTAATAGCATACACTGTTTAAAAAATGTATTGATTAGAATGAAATGATTATAGGGATAAATTTGATTTCTCTCAAACTGTTATGTAGGTCAAACTGCATCAGGGTCCATGGAAATATAACTGAGAGTACAATTTGGCCTGTTACAGAGGTTTCTTAACCTTTGGAATCCAGTAGCTGTCTGAATCAATTAACTGAGCTAACAAAATGATTTATATCACTTCACAGAACTTATTGTAGATGCAACTAATTTTTCTTTATAGTATATATTTTAGTAATCACAATTTATACTTTTGACTTGTTTTACTTTTGCCCATATTATTTTAAAAAATAATAAAGTATTTTACAATTCTCTATTTTTTGTGGTTTAAGGAATTTTAATTTTGTACCTATATGTAATAGTTAATGGAGGACATGTACAAGCAAAAAAGTATAATGTCATGGATACATTTTGTCTCTTTGAAAGCTAGCCTTGTATGCCTTTGTATTAACAGTTAACACTATTAAATAAAAACTTGGTGGTTGTTAATTTTTGTGTTGCATTTATGAAGGATTTCAAGTTTATAATAATCATCGGAAATCCTTTAGTATATCCTGCAGGAACCTTAATCAGAATGACCTTAATTGGATAATAGCACAGCCCGTGAAAAGTGTTTCTGTAGGATTTCCACTCTAATTGAGGCAAACTTTATTAAAGGGAATAATCTCCTATCAACATCTGAAAGAACTGTGTGTAGCTCATATGAACAGTAACGGAGATTATTTATCTAACGACTCTCACACCCAGCCCTAGCACACCTCACCTTCCTGGACACTCATGGGCCTCACACTGCATTGACTGCCTGTGCTTTTAGTTTCCCTGTGTTTCAGACAGTTCCAGCCACTGTCCCCAGCTCTAGCTTCTCTAATGTAGACTTCTTGTTTACCATACCTTCACACAAATGGTACCATGTCAGAGCTAGCCTAGATACCCAAAACTATTGTTGCCTTCCAAGGCTAAGAACAGACAGTCCAAAAGCCCAAGGCTAAATTGATTCAATCTTTGCAGGTTAGTCTAACCTGTGGAGACTAAACGGAGAAGCAAGTGAACAGACATTCACTTTTGATTCCAGAAATGCAGCCACAGGCCAGAAGCCGAGTGCTAGAGCATGCCTCCCAGCTTAGCTGGATCAGACAGCTTGAGCCAAGGCTAGCCTGCTCACCCTGCAAGAGGGAGTTTGTGGGGGAGGTGCAAAGTTTCCTGATGCTGGGGGACTGTGAGTTAACTTGTATTTGGAAGGCATCTGGGACAAAAGTTCCAGAAACTAATTTAACTTAAATCAGTTAAGTCTGATACTACAACCATCCAGGTTTATCTTAAACCAGTTCTGGCCATTTTGAATGTGGTTTATGTGCACTGAACTTCTGTTGTGTTACAGATTTGAACCAGGTTCGGATAATTTATACTGGTATATATAATTTCTGACCCTAGTCCAAGACACCGCACCAGAAGCCTAGGAGCACAGCACTGTGCCCAGGGCAGCCACAAAATACTGCATAGCACTAGCTGCCAGTCTGCCAATCACAGCAGCACAATCAGCCACCACTGAGGCAGTGACTATTTTTGTGTTTCCTCACAAAGGAGTTTCTGGAAAACCCAGTGGTTCTATGACTTTGGCATTAGCATCATCTAACATTTAGTATAGTGCTACTGCTGACAGGACTGCCATGTTGGGGCTCTATTATTCTGGTTCCTGTTGCATCCATCTCATAAGTGGCAGAACTGGCTCCCAGATACTGCAAATGATGATTACTGTGGATCACCTATAATGTTAACTTTATCTGAATGCCAGGAAAAAGGTTAGCCTTTCTGCCCTGTATTGAAGGCATGTCAAGCAAAACATCCTTAACATTTTTTTAAAGAATCAATCATAAGTAGAGACCAAAAGATAAGTATCACTGTGGCAGCCACACAACATGAAGATAAGATTATAGAAAAAAGTTAACTAAATATAGTAGAGTGATTGCTGCTTTTAAAAAGTAAAAAATAAATAAAAATTCCCCCCCACAATATACACTATTCATTTTAACATCAACTAAAATAAGCAATTAACTTCGTGATACTGATGAAGGATGTAAGGAGATGCTCAGCCTGCAGACAGTCAGCAATTAAGAGTCTGCCTGGCTGGAAGACAGACAGCAGCTATAACTGATGACGGAGTTAGGATGGAGGCACAAAGGGGACAGAGTGGAAAGAAGGAGAGGGGAGGTTGTGGTGCTAGGAAAAACCACAGAGCTGAGGTTGCCCTTCCAGGGTCTGAGGAAAGACCGCAGGTTTTTAGTTTAGCTGTAGTTTTACAGACTTGTTCATTTTATTGTTGGTTGTTGTTTGATTTTTTTTTTTCACGTTTGCACCATGAAAAAACAACCGGCCAGAAACCCAGGACACAGAGTGAACTGGCCTGAATAAGGAAGCTGGGTGAGGGACCTGCTCACTAAAGGCCTCCAGAATTTTGGTCTGCTTATACACATACTTGGTGGTGGGGGATGGCAGGCTTCTAATTAGAGCAGTTCCCAGGCAGCCGCCGTAGTTAAATTGCTGCAGCATTGTGTGTATTAAGGCCCTGCGCATTTAAAAATGGCCACCAGACACTTTATCTAAATCTCATTCAACTAGGTTTAGGTAAAGTGCCTCATGGCCATTTTTAAACACTCAGGAGCTTAATACACATGACGCTGTGGCAATGCTGCAGCATTCTAGTTAGAATGTGGAACAGACTCAATTAATCGAGTCTGCTCCAATGCGTTCTAATTAGAATGCCAATGAGCATGTGTATAGGCAGCCTTGCAAACTTATTTATGGTATCACAGATTCCAACATGTTTATCTTCCCTCTGTCACTTTGTTAAGGAAGTGGTTACATGGTACACAAATAATATTATTTATATAAATAAGTATTGCATCTCTGAACAGAAAAGATCAGTGGCCTATGTTATATAGCTCCCCAAGTGATTTGCTTAGCCGGTTCACTTATGAGATTGAGCATATATATCAGTACGAGAATCTCATCCACATTTTATAGAAATACTTTTATGAACCCTTCTTTCTGCAATGATCTGGAATATGGAGAAATGAGAGTGTTATTACTTAAAGTGAGTTGACTAGTGGTTAGAAACACAAGTCACAGGTCCTTGAAATATTCCAGGTGACAGAAGAGCTGACTTCATAGCCTGTGATAATAGTTATGCTTCTTGCACACTTGTGAAGACTATTTAGAGTTGTGTTTTGCATAGTCATGAAGCATATTTGATTTCTAACAGTATTCCCAAGAGCTGGGGCAATAAAAGTTAGTGTTGAACAGATCTTTCTTCTGGGATAAGGAAGTCCTCCATTTCTCCAAAGGAACAGTCATCATAGCAGAGGTACTCCCACAGAGCAAGTCTCCCAAAGCAAACCCATTGATATGCCTGAAGTCCAACCTGCAGAAACAACTTCAGAAAGCAAGAGGATAATTCAACCTTAGGCTCTTTCAAAACTTAGCTTGTGTACTGTGCCAGTTAAATGGGATTCCAGTAATGGTATGTTTTGATCACTGACCAGTTTCTATAGAAGAGAAGGTTTTAAAGCCTTGATTTGGGACAGGACATGGTAACCAAGTCTAACAGGATGCCGTGAAAGGAAAACAACAGCTGAATACTAAGAAAAACCCTCCTGATGGTGTAATTGGTTTTCCTGTTAGTCACCTAGGAAGGGAACAAAGATTGAATTCAAATGAATATACTTAAACTAGTGCACAATTTGTTGTGCTGTGGAAAGGCGAATCTTAAAACTAGAGTGGATAAGCCAGCAGAATATACACTTTAGGTGTGACTGATAAATTAATCTGGTCAGGTTTCATATTTGATATAGAGGAAATATAAGCACACTGCTTATAACAGCTGGTTTCAGGGGGGGCACTCTCTACAAGATAATTCAATTGCCATAGTGGAGTCATCAAAGCCAATGAAGTTAGACAATTGTGGGAGGACAAGATGTTTATTTGGGGTGGAAAGATTTAAAGGAGGAACATAAAGACAGGAGATTAAATTTTCAAATCATAACACTTCAGTAAAAATGAGTTTATTGACAGTTTTGCTAGTATAATAAATGAGATGCATCAAAGACACTTGAAAAGTATGCAATAAGACTGGGATCCGTAATGTAGGAACATGCTTGAAATCCACAAGGAACATGTGTTTGACAGCATAGATTTCTGAGAGGGTGTAGCAGGGCACTAAGGTGCCTGCTACTGGAGGCAGTGTGACGAGCTCAGCTGCCAATCACCAGGCAGCATAGATGCAGGGTTGCCGTGACAACTGGTCAGTCAGCTGACCGGAAGGGGGTAGGGCCTGGCCTTTATAAACAACATAGGCCAAGGCCAGAGCTCAGTCCCCTTCTGGCCACCAAGAGAATGGAGCTTGAGAAAACCCTGATGGGGAGATGCAGGGAAGTAAGCCAGGTTGGCCAGGAATTTATGTTATAGCCCAGGGGTTTGTGTTCATGGTTTTAGTTGTTGTGGCGCGAGAAGCGCGGTGTTACACCAGAGGTTTGGGTGAGGCTGTAGGGGTGGAGGAGGCCTCAGCAGGAGCCCCCCAGTAAGGTGGGGGTGCTCCGAGCGCTAGGGAGGGCGCTGTAGTGGGGACGAGAAGCACGGGTAGGAGCCTGGTGTGGGCTATGCGGGCACGGGGAAGAGACCCCGGTGCGGGCTATGCAAGCACAGGGGAGAGGCCCAGTGGGCGAGGGTGCGAGAAGCACAAGTGCGGGAAGCACGGTGCGAGAAGCACGGGGGGGCGCAACAAGCACGAGTGCGGGAAGCACGGTGCAAGAAGCACGGGGGGGCACGAGAAGCATGAGTGCGGGAAGCACGGGTAAGGGCCCCAGTGTGGGCGTGGGTGCGAGAAGCGCGAGAGGTGCGAGAAGCATGAGCAGGTGGGGCGCAAGAAGCGCAAGTAAGGAGGCACGAGGAGCACAAGTAAGAGTGGGCGTGAGAAGCGTGGGTAAGGGCCCCGGTGTGGGCATGGGCGCGAGAAGCGCAGGCATCAGAGGCACCGTGCCAGGGAGGGAGAAAGGCAGCCTCCCTTTTATGAACTAAAGATCAAAGATGTGGCCGGCGAGTGATAGAGGGTGCAGGAAACCTGATCTGGCACGGTCGGCAGGGGCGCGAGGGGAGGTCACGCCCCCCCAGGCCCCCGCCCTGCCACAGAGGGCTAGAGGGGAGAAACACCCTCTAGAAATGTAAAGAATTTTTATTGACTGGAACTAATCCCACAGACAACTTAAGGATCTATGCAGCTTCAAACTACAAGTGTCATACAGATACTGGGCCTGATTTTTTTGCTATTTTATACTTAGAGAGAGGTAATTAGCCATGTTAGTCTGAAATTAGGCAGAAGGCAAGGTAGAAGTACACTTTACAGACTAACTGAATCAGAGACGCATAAGCTTTCATGAGCAACAGCTCACTTCAACAGATGCTATGCAATTAACATCAGTTAGTCCATAAGGTACAACTCCACGTGCATTTGTATACACAGCAAAATGTGCATCAGAGCTGAGAAAATGGCAGCAGCACACTTTTGAACTAAAACACATCAAAGGTGTTTTAGTTCAGAAGCGCACCACCGCCATTTCTGTGCACTTTACCATTTATACAAATGCATGTGACGCAGCACTAGGCACGTCAGCTTGCGATGCGCTGGATTTCCGGCATATTGAAGCAGACAAAGGTACGTACATAAATGATGTCCTTTCATGCCTTATGCCTGCTTTATACCCAGATGAGGTAAGTCTAAAATGCTACCACTGTAAGTGCTGAAGTGAGGTGCAGGACAACTATGAATCTCTATTTTGCTTCATTTTTTAACTTGCTAGTCACCACTGCCCTGAAGAGATGAAAATCCCGCTTCAGGCATGCAATTTCACTTCCTGTTTTCTTTACCAGTCTAGTGCCTAGAGATACAAGAAAGCACCTTATGAAAGCCTCCTTCCCAAGTGACCTCAGATGTTCTGTGCTGCAGCATTTCCCCCAATGTTCCTTCCTTTGTTTTTTCCTCTCTGTGACCCTTTTGTTATTTTACCACTGTTCAGTGCTATTTCCTCTCTCTTCACCCCCTTATGTAGTTCACTGTTTTTTTCCTTTCTCACTGTAGGGAACAATCTTGCACTGATAGGACAGACTGGATGACCTAATGGATCTCTTCCACCTCTAATTCCTATGAACATTGCCTCGAAGAGCCTCTTTTGTTGGCTTGTTTGTCAGCTCTCGCATTAATTAGTTTGTTAAATAACTGGATTGTTTGCATGAATGGCAAAAATAAAAACATACTAAAACAGCTAGCTCGATTCAGTTGATGTATTAATGCATAATCTTGTTTCCTAATCAGGCCCAGATCTGCAATATGGTTACTCCTAAAACAGAAGCTCCCTCTTCCTCCCCCCCCCATCGAAAGTGTATGTGAGGACAGAGAGGTAGTTAGTTAGCTGCGTTAGTCTAAACTCAGGCAGAGTAGAGGTGTACCTTATAGATTAACTGAAGCAGAGATGCATAAACTTTTGTGAGCAATGGCTTACTTCATCAGATGAGGAGGAAGGGATTGTTTTGCTGGGTTTAGGCCTGATTTCCATTACACCAAGATCCCTTTATATCACTGTGGTAGAAGAAGGAGAAAATGTACCAGTACCTCTTTATAGGGGGGCCACATTACTATCGCAGCAAAAGGGGCTTTAATGCTAATAGAAACAAGTCCCTTTGTGATAATATTTATTCTCATTATTGTAGCTTTTAATTTTTTGTTTTGTCCATATACTCTATAAAGACAGGTCCACATGACCATCAAGCATTTGTACAGAAATGTCAGTAATGGAGTGCAATTTTGAACCTCTTTATACCAGCAAAGCTCTAGTGTAGATACAAACATACCTCCTAAGTGAGTTCTTATGCTGGCACAATTTATTTCACTCACTGGGCTGGTCTGAATTACAATCACAACAGCTTCTGTAATAATAGAGCTATAGAGGGAAACATTTTTAGTGTAGACTTGGTTTTAAATGCAATAAAATATAACAGGCTATATTTGTAAAATTCTTAGTTAGACCTCTTGAAGCTCCTGACTAAGTGGAGTGGCTTTCCCATATATCTATAATTATCATTTGCTAATTATAGAATAAAAATGTATACACAGTAGAGACAAACCAAATAATTTGTCTGAAGAGATAGTAAAGGCTTGGAACCAGAAACAGATAATTTTATGTAAAATCAGAATTTCCTTTCATCATTTCCATCATTTCTCTTGCAAATATATCATTACAGACTTCTAGAAACTATAATTATGGTGATGACATATCCCAAACTGAGAACAGACACACTTGAAGAGAACAAATGTGGAAAACTGATTTGTGAGGATGTGATCCTAAATTTATTTTTTAAGCACAGCCTGCATAAACTTCAGCGGAAGCTTTGGTTATGGAAAGAACATAGGATCTGACCATCACAATCTCATTTGCTCTTTTGCAGAGTCATGTGTAGTCAAAATGAGTACAAAATGCTACCAAATGAGAAAAGTAGCATCTTAAACACATTTTGCCCTGAGGCAAAGGATTACATGATCCAAGGTCCAAAGTATACACTGAAAACAAAGCCTCTGGTATTCTTTTGTTGGACATGCTTGTTGCTGCACAAGTCATGGTTCCTCTCACTGCAAGTAATGAAACAGTAACTTACAAGGTTGGCTTGACCAGATATCAACAGCATGAAGGGCAACAGAACATTCTGCAACCACACGTGACGGTAAGCTTGCAATCGGGTACAAGTACAAGTCGTGCAAGGAGACCTCAGAAACATGGCTTTCTGGGTTGGGTCCAAGTGCAGTCAGGCCCTGGCCTCCACTTCCAAGGAGTTTATTATACTGTTAGGAGACAGCTGATCATAAAATGAAACTGAAAATGCATGCCAGCTACAATCTGACCTGGGATCTGAAAGCAAACCAACCATTAAAAGGACTGCCCTTTAGTTATATAACTAGGCCATTACAGTGTACTGTGTGTGTTAAAGGCAATGGCTCTTTTGAAAAGCAATGTGTGGAAATGGATACTTTCTCTTGCCTGGATAAAGAATCCTAGACAATTGGACTGGGCTCCTGTTCTGCAGAACTGCCTGGCTGATGAGTGACATTGGGTGCGTCTACACAAGACGCTTACTGTGCATTAGCCTAATAACACTGCGCAGTAATGTGGTGGTTAAAAAACGTGCTAATAGCTCAGTGTTATTAAGCTAATGTGCAGTAAGCATCACAAAATAACCATGCACTACTGCGCAGTAAGTAACTCGTTACTGAGCATTTAGTTAGCACTTTATTAAGCAAGTACTAAATTAAATGCACAATATCTAAGGCAGGCAAAATTTTTTGAGTAGATGTGGTATCTTTTATTAAACCAAGTGAGTAGTTGGAAAAAAGTTCTTAGCAAGCTTTTGGGCGCTGTCACCCTTCTTCAGGTATGGGGAGTCTCTGCTGTTCTGAGACTCCAAGGAATGAGAGAAGCTAAAAGTGTGACAGGATGTCAGTGAGAATGTAAATGAGTAGAAATTAGAAAAACAAAAGGTAAAGCAGGGAAGGGGGAGGGGAAAGGGAGGGGGGCATGGGGAAAAAAGCCAAAGTTGAGTAAAGGAGACTGTCTCACTTTTAGCTTCTCTCATTCCTGGGAGTCTCAGAACAGCAAAGACTCCCTATGTCTGGAAGTCTTTTCTCCAATTACACAGATGGTCTAATAAAAGATACCACATCTACCCAAAGAACCTTGCCTGCCTGTTCCTTAGACCAACATGGCTACAACCAAAAACCCAGCAGCATCTAAGACACATTAATGAACATGTAGGTGTGCCCTCCAAATGTCATTTCTAATCTGGTGGTGA
>NW_017729022.1:94090250-94096088 GCF_001723915.1 Gavialis gangeticus | reverse complement strand
AGCAGCATCTAAGACACATTAATGAACATGTAGGTGTGCCCTCCAAATGTCATTTCTAATCTGGTGGTGATCGAAACAGGGAAAGGGTGATATAAGGTAGGACAAACTGGAAAGAGAGAGACAGAAACTTTAGCTGAGGGTGTTTTAGAATCACATACATTATTTGATTCTTGAAGGTGGAATGGTTTCTGCAGGGCCTGCAAATGTTTTACTACTATCACAGTTAATGTAAAGAGGAGCTGCATTGTTTATTTATTTACAAGGTGTCCAATTAGCCTTACCACTATGCTATGCAGAAGCAATATTGGGTCTATACTCATAGCACCCCTGTGAGGTTGGGAAGTGTTACTTCCTTCTTCCAGATGAGGAATTTATGGCATAGATTGTTTCCCTTTCTATCCCCAAGAGGCTTCACAATGGAAGTCTAAGAGACAGAATCTGTAGCTAACAAGCTGAAAGACTTAACCTCATGACCATCTCATGTCATTTTAGAACACATCCAGCTTCTTTTCTGATTGTGCAGATTCCCCAGGAAGGTGAACTAGTGTGGTATCATTGCACATACAGGGTTAAGGGCTATGCAAAGGACATACCTCACCCACAAAACTATGTCTCACGAGTCCCCCGCACAGCAATGCACAGACTCTGGCTGCCAGAATCTTGTTTGTGTGGCAGTTCCAACCAGTTTTTAAACTTGAGGAGCTGGTTTGAAGTGGTGGGAGAATTTCCGAAGTCTGGAGGAGATCTGTGTTGTGCATATCTCACACTGATTGCTAAAATTACTTTAAACTTTGCCAAATTTGCTCCAATCTAGAAGTATACAGGGAACTAAAGGCTTTTTTTCTGAGGCAAAAAGTACAAGAAACAAACACCCTGCGATCTACTCAATTCTCAATGTTGCGATTTCTGCGGAAATGGCAACGGTGGTGGTTTCTGCGATCATTATGAGGACTGGTGCAATTTTGTGCATAATCACTGGGGGGGGAAAACTTCCTAAAAATTAAACACTGAGAGCAGGGGGAGGAGCTGCCAGCACAAAGGGGAGTAGCCAAAATGGCAACCAACCCCTCCTACCTCCGCTGCTGATGGGCCAAGTTGGCTTCCTGCAAAAAGACTGGGAAAATGGTTCCAGGTACTGACAGCAGCCCACAATTTTTACTTCACCACTAAACACTTTAAGTAGATTCCTACCTAGGAGTCAAATCCTAGGAGTGGCCACTCTGGGGAAGAGCTCCTATGCCAATATCCACTTAAAAAAACCAAACAATAAAAGGCCACCTCCAGATAAGGAGCAAGCTTGAGCTAGAAACAACGTGTTCCTGCTATTTAGAGCAGCATGGGCAATGGAAACAATTGCTCATAGTCTCTCAATGTACCCAAGAGAGACAAATGCGCTAAAGCAGTGCTTCTCAAACTATCTGATGTGGCAGAACGGCAATTTTTTTTCCAGTGGGCCAGGGACCGGTGCCTGGTTCAGCCGGTGGCAGCAACTGCGTGTAACAGCTCTACACAAATGTGCGACCGGCTGTTTCTTTCTCTTTCCTCACCTCCCACAACGTGATGTCACCTGGAGAGTTGGAACGCATAAACCCTGGTGCTATTACTTATCAATGTTATGCTTCTGAAAATATATTTCTTTCTTTCCTGGCAACTCGCTGCGGACCAGTGACCAGTCTGCGGACCACCACTTTGAGAAGCAGTGTGCCAAAGGATTCCCCTCACGCCTACAGTAAGGATTCCCCTCACGCCTACAGAAAGGAACCCCTTCCCAACATCAGAAACTTCATTTTTTCTGTCTCTTAAATGCTACTTTTCAAAGATGGATAAGCATGATTACAACAGGGTGCAAACTCTCCACAGAGCTTTAACTTGGTCCGTATGTACACATAAACATATAATTGGTATACCTAGTCACATCATTCAAAATAGGAAGTACCACACATCCTAGAACAAGGCACACCACAAATTACCTAGTAAGCATAAATGTCTTTTTATTTACACACACACACACACACAATGTGCAATGCAGCCGTAGTAGTACAGCTGTGGTAGGACTATTAGTCTTGTAATCACTGAATGCTATAATGATGAACATACATTATATTGATAGCATATTTTTACTATATCACACTGTGTCAGGAGCATGTTCTCTCACATTAAGTTGATCTGATGTCAGGTGGTTAATATGTACCTGTTTTTATTGTTCCCTTTAAGTACACTCTTGGAAAAACTTGTGGTACTTAAGAAGGAATTTTCCAGTCTGTAATCACAAACACTGTGCACAGGACAGAGCCCAGAGTCCTGAATCTGACACTGACTTTCATTAATTATGGATAAATCATAGGGTAACATTTTTTTAAAGTATGCAAGAGACTTAGGAGCTTAAATTCCATTTTAAAGGATGAGTTGGGTGCTTTTGAAAATGTTACCTTTAGTTCTAGATCCTACACCAAACAAAGCCAAGAAAAAAACTCCCGTTGTCTTAACTAGAGCAAGGTCAAAACATTGACTCCCTGCCTCTTTCCCCATTTGTAAAATGGGGATAATACCATCTCTCTCTCACAAAAAGATGGAATAAAAAGATATGGTAAGGCCTTTAAGATAACCAGTGATATTATTTGCATTTTTTAATTCCTTTCTATCCCACTATTTCATATAATGTATTATATATTTTTTCAGTTTTCTAAGGAATTTTATTCTTCTGAATTGGCAAATTACTCAGAGAAACACCATGAATCACTGGTGACTTCACTGTCACTATTGATTTTATATACCCAGAATGCTTTCAGTGACAAACAGCCATAAACCTTGATACTTAAGCATTTTGTTTTACATTAAAGTATGCATTTCTGCATATGTTACATGTCAGTTACAGTCATCATATTTCACTGTACTCAAAACTCACTAAATTTAAGATATAAAGTCTCTCATACACTATGGAAGTAGAAATTGAGGTGTATCAACATTATTTTAAATACAATGGGTAATGTACCAACATTTTGTTTTCCCCATTCACAGTTCAGAGGAAGACAGAAAGTGTTACACAATTTAATAGATCCAGTATTGCAGAAGTGAAAGCTACATTAGTCACTGTTATCTGCAAGAGTTGAGAAAGTTCTTCCAGCACATGCAAGTTAAAAATTTCAAAGAGCATTAAAAAGCACTAAAAACAATATCATGTATGGATCAATTTCAAACTCATGAAAAGAGGTTTTATTTTATTATATTTACAAAAAGCTCTGAAAGATAGCAACATTCTGTCATTAGAGGGACTTGGTTACTGTAACTGTGTTCAAACAGGAAAGGAAAGGGAAATATATTCATGAAGCAATCAATTCTTTCGTAAGGCAATCATTTTTTTCAAAAGCAATCAATTCTAAGAAGAGACCTGATTTCCCACCCTTTACACATCTAGAGTTAAATAAATCCAGATGGACTATGGGCCACACATTAATCCTGTATATGAGTGGGCATCTATGTGCTAAATTAAATCATGACCTTACCCTCAGAAATTACTACCAAACATGCATTTCCAAAGATACCCAGTCAATGGGATTAACTCACAGAAGTAAGGGTCATGTTCATGTGTGTGTTCTTTTGCAAGGTCAGGTTCTAATTTTGCTTCCAGCACAGGCTTGAGCTCTGAAGAATGAAGACTTATCTCCCTTCCAAAACAATTTTTATTTTTTGTATTTACTATAACTGCTCTGGATATCTTTGATGCCCATATGCGTGCCAAATCTCTTTGATGTTCCTTCCTATACTTTTGTCAAGCCCCCTTTCTAAGGCAGTCCTAATCTTTTCAGTCTCTCTCCCCTGATCCTAAACTTTTTTATTGCCAATATTGTTATGTTATAACTTTTTCAGATTAAGTAGCTCTAGCTCAATTATTCTCAACCTTTTTGCACTCAAGACACCCTGTATTAGACTCAAAGCATCCCTTACTGGACTTGAGGTACCCCACCATAACTTTTCTGAGTTGAGTGGCACCCAATTTCAAAAACTAATTTACATATTACAGTGCTAACTAGGGCTGTGCAAAACGCCTGCGTTTTATTTCGGTTTTGGATTTGGCATTTTGGAAGGACTGTGTTTTGTTTTGGTGTTTCGTAGGGCTGTCTGAAACAGTTGTGTGTTGTGTTGTTTTGTTTTGTTTTGTATCCGGCGTTTTGGAGGGACAGCGATTCATTTCAGTGTTTGGAATCACCATCCCATTTTGTTTCAGTCAAAACTGTTTTGGAGCTGTTTCAGAATTTCAATGGTGTTTTGGCCATAATGGGGAATCACAAAACTGCCTATAATGTTGTCATTTCATGCCTGATTCGGAGGAATCTTGCAGAGATAGTAGCCCCTTCTGAGGTCATGAAGCCTGCCAAGTTTCAAGGAGATAGGTGCAGCGGTCCCTGGGAAACTGCACCTCAAACTGTTTAAAGCAAAACTAGTATTACTTGCTGGCAGCGGCAGCATGCTGTCATCCTGCGCACAGATCCAGAGGCCCACTCTCCCCAGGAGAAGCCTGCCACAGCCCCGCAGCCCTCCCAGGGGGCACGGACCACCGAATCTGAGTCTGGGATGATAGCAGGCTGCCGCTGCTGACTCAGACCAGCACCAGCACTTGGTTCTTCCCGGCACTTGGCACGGGCTGTGCTGGGCAGACCCCGGGTGCTGGCGCTCGGCCCAACCAGCAGCAGCAGCATGCTGTCATCTGCATCCTTCAGAGCTGGTGACTGTGGAGCTTTAAGAAGCAAAACAAAAAAAAAAGCCCTCACCAGCTCTGGCAGCGGTGACTGGGGCTTCTGAGGGCTCGTGGCAGAGCCTCCCCCAATGCTGCGACGGGCAGTGGGGATCGCCTCCCCCGCCCGCCTGGCATTCGCACCATAACGCAGGTGCAGCACAGCTCAGCATGGCTCTGTGCACTGCCTGAGAGCTGGGGCAGATCCACCTGTCAGCCGGAGCTCCCAGTTTGATTCCCAGCTCTCTAATCATTCCTCCAGCTCTTCCTAGGGGGCGCTGCCCCTGGATCTGCATAACCGGTTTCAGCAGGCTGCTACTGCCAGCTGGGGAAATAGCCCAGAGCTGCTGCCATCCCCAGCTGGCAGCAGCAGCCTGCTGTCATCCCGCATCATCCAGGGACCTGTGCCCCCCGGGCTGCGGGAAGCGATCAAAGAGCTCAGGGAAAGATCAGGGAGCTGGGCAATCAAATCAGGAACTGGGGGAATGTTCAGAAACCTGAACTTTCCCCCAGCTCCCAGTTCAATTCCCCAGCACTGGGATTGGAAGGGACCTCAGGGACAGACCACTGTCACTGGCCACCAGCTACACATGTCAATATCAGAGCAGTCCTTCCCCCCCCTCCTCTCCCTTCCTCTTTCCTGGCAAGCCTGCCCCTGAAATAGCTCGAAACAGCTCTGAAACATCCAAAACGTTTTGGAGTTGTTTCAGAGCCCTGCATTTCATTTCAGATTTGGTGTTTCGACCTTCGAAACCCCTGAATCTGAAATGAAACAACAGCTAAAATTTTGCACAGCCCTAGTGCTTACCTCCTCACAGACAGGCTGGGCAGCGGGACAGGGGGATTGTCCAGGCAGGAATAAGTCTGAGTTTGCACCTATCTGCTTATCTTTTCATACCTTTGGTCACCCTTCAAAGGATCTCATAGCACCCTGGCTGAGAATCACTTCTCTAACTGAACGCAGTATGCAAGGTAAAAAGGACCCACTATATAATGGCATTATCATGTTTTCAGTATTATTTTCCATCCCATTCCTTATGTGTCCAAGCAGTATGCTTCTTTTCGACACTGGCTGACTTGCTCCACCAGGCTTTAAACTAAGCCCG
>NW_017729022.1:94086061-94087931 GCF_001723915.1 Gavialis gangeticus | reverse complement strand
CCCTTCCAGCCCTAATGTCTATGAAATCTATGAAACTACAGCCCCTTTTTGTATCCCATTTTCCTTAATCTCCTCTCACAATGCTGAGACACCCTGATTTTTCGTGGTTTTTTTGGTCTCCCTTCTACACATTCCTCAAGCAACCCTTCCTTTATGTGTAGATAAAGGTGGATTTGTACATGCAGTACTCCTTGGTGCCACCAGTAGTATGCATGGGATAAAGAGGAGACAGACAGCCAGGTCAAGCAAGAATTTACAACTAACTGCTTAAAGCAGTGTTTCCCAACCTTTTCCAACCCAAGGCACACTTACGTTAATAAACATTTTTCGGGGCACACCTATTAAGGCATTCCCCATCCTTATACGTATTGTAGCTCATTGCCATGGAAAAATTCTACAGCACACCCGTTAATTTCTGACGGCACACTTCTGTGCCGTGGCACGCTGGTCATTCCTTAAGGAGACGATCTTCCCAGCCCAAAGGGTGACAATCCCAACACGGATCAAAGGGGGCAAGAGTGCTCAAAAGCCCCCATGGCTCACCAAAAACATCCAGGAACGTCTCAAAGCTAAAACGGAGGTGTACACCAAATGGAAGGGAGGGGCCATCACCAGAAAGGATTATACGTCCTTGGCTCAAGATTGTAGGGGGCCTGTTAGGAAGGCTAAGGCGGAGATGGAACTAGGACTAGCAACCCGGATCAAGGATAACAAGAAGTCCTTTTTTAAATACATAGGAGGTAAAAAGAAGGTACGGAGTCTCTGCAGGACACGCTGGGAAAACCAGTGGTCGCATCAGATGACAAAGCTAATCTCTTTAACAATTTATTTGCCTCCATTTTTCTGAGCAGGGACCAGGTCATCCCCCACACCAGGATTCCCAACAGTCTCAGGGGAGGCACACCCAGGCCCAGGGTCACTGAGGGCCTATTCAGGGAACTTCTGGTGGGACTAGACATGTTCAAATCAGCAGATCCTGACAATCTCCATCCCAGAGTGCTGAAAGAATTAGCAGAGGTCATTGCGGGACCCCGGCATGGCTTTACAAGCATTCATGGTGCTGTGGCGAGATGCCAGAGGACTGGGAAAGGGCCAATGTGGTCACTGTTTTCAAAAAAGTGAGAAAGGAGGACCCAGGAAACTATAGGCCCATTAGTCTTACCTCGGTCCTGGGGAAGCTCTTTGAGAAAATTATTCAGGTGCACATCTGCAAGGGACCAGAAGGGGAGATTATGCTTAGAGGCAACCAACATGGGTTCATTAGAGGCAGGTCTTGTCAGACCAACCTGGTGGCCTTCTACAACCAGGTCACAAAAGCCTTAGATGTAGGTGTCGTGGTAGACATAGTCTTTCTGGACTTTAGGAAGGCCTTCGACACTGTCTCTCACCCCATTCTCATTAAAAAAGTAAGCAACTGTGGTGTCGATGCCTACACAGTCAGATGGGTTGCTAATTGGCTGGAGGGCCACACCCAGAGAGTGGTGGTGGACGAGTCATATTCGACCTGGAAGGATGTGGGCTGTGGGGTTCCCCAGGGCTCAGTCCCTGGGCCTGCACCATTCAACATCTTCATCAGCAACTTGGACAAGGTGGTGAAAAGCACCTTGTTCAAATTCATGGATGACACTAAGATTTGGGGAGAAGTGGGCACACAAGAGAAGAGGGACAGGGTGCAATTAGATCTGAACAGGTTACAGGGGTGGGCAGATGAGAACAGGTTGGGTTTCAATACTGACAAGTACAATGTATTGCACCTGGGGAGGAAGAACCAGCAGCATACCTACAGGCTGGGGAACTCCCTTCTAGTCAGTACAGAGGCAGAAAAGGATCTTGGAGTCATTACTGATGCCAAAATGAACATTGGCCAACA
>NW_017729022.1:94077915-94081061 GCF_001723915.1 Gavialis gangeticus | reverse complement strand
TGGCCAACAATGTGGGGACGCAGCCAAGAAAGCTAACCGCACCTTGTCATGCATCCACAGATGCATCACAAGTAGATCCAAGGATGTGAACCTTGGATGACACTGATCAGGCCGCAGTTGGAGTACTGTGTCCAGCTCTGGGCGCTGCACTTCAGGAGCAATGTGGACAGCATCAAAAGGGTCCAGGGGAGGGCCACTCGCATGATCGGGGGCAGCAGGGCAAGTCCTATGAGGAGAGGGTACGGGATCTGAACCTGTTCAGCCTCCAAAAGAAGAGGCTGAGAGGGGCTCTGGTGGCCGTCTATAAAATGAACAAGGGGGACGAGCAGGCAATGGGAGAATCCCTGTTCTCCCGAGCACTACTGGGAGTAACAAGGAATAACAGCCATAAATTGATGGAGAGTAGATTCAGGCTAGATATCAGGAAGTACTACTTCAGTCAGGGCAGCTAGGATCTGGAACCAACTTTCAAGGGAAGTGGTGCTCGCTCCTACCCCGGGGGTCTTCAAAAGGCTAGACAATCACCTTGCTGGGGTCATTTGACCCCAGCATTCTTTCCTGCCCATGGCAGGGGGTCGGACTTGATGATCTGCTCAGGTCACTTCCGATCCTACCAACTATGGTTGGGAAATACTGGCTTAGAGAAGCAAACAGTATTCTATGCCAGTGGGAAGCAGGAAGTGAAGTAATGGGGGTGAAGTAGGGAAGCATTTGTCCCCTGGTATAAACAGGCCTGCTGAAAGTACACAGGAAAGTTTGGGCTTTAGCTTTAATGAGTTAACTAAGGGAGCAAACTCCCAAAGAGCAAGTGGGCCTCAAATAAATGACTAAACCTAGACAAAATTCTCAGTCTTCCCATCCCAGAAGGCAATAATAACACCACAACCATTTCAATATTTTAGAATATGTCAAGAAGACACTTGCTTATATTGCTGTTTTAATTTGAGTACTTCTATAAAGCACTTTGGGTTCTTCAGAATGAAAAGTACTATAAAGTGCCAACTGCTATAGTACTATGAAGTGCCAAGTTTTAGTAATATGATAAACTAACAGGATAAACTAATGATCTTTTACAGTTTGCCACAGCCACTACAGTTCGTTTAGTCTGTAACCACCTTCCACATAGAAGTCTGTGTCGTAATCAACTTAAAGGGCGCCATGAGAGTAGTTTGCAAGTAATACAACCTCTGACCAAATGACTCACTCTCTCCACTGTTGGGTGGAAAACCAGGGCTCAGAAAAGGGAACTGTGGCTTCTCATTTGGGACGAAGCTTTAAGGATCAAGTAAAATGCATCCTGTATGGCTAAATTCTGGTGCTCTTTATGGAACAGAGCTGAAGCTGAATGCAGTTGCAGAATGAATGCAGTAATTATGCCTGGTACAAGAGACTGGAGTGACAAGATGTTAAGAATGAGAACCCAATATTAGGTAGTGGGAACAGTCTTAAGATCCTCACTTTCAGAAAGGGTAAATGCAAACCCATCACTGTCTGAGGACTCAGTAAGCCAGTGGAAGACAAAGGGATAAGTCTTGTGTGGTGCTGAGCGCTCTTACTTACCGTCAGGGTTTCCACTTGCCACAGAAAAATTAGATAAAACCCAGAATTTAAAGGAGACAAAACTGGATTTTCTCCTTTAAAGGAGACAAACACGGGAAATGGTCAATTTCCCCTTGCAGGCAGGCAGAACTCCAACCTGCAAGGGGTTGGAGGGAAGCAGGAGAGTGAAAAGGAAGGGAGCACATGCATGTGCACCTGTACACATGCACATGGCAGCCAGGCAGCCTAGAGAGTAGCTCCCTGCAGGCAAGTCTGGTGGGGGGGAGGGGGACTGAGGCCCCCCCATAGTGAAGGAATGATGAAGGGAAGGAGATGGACAGGGCTGGGGCTGCTGCCCAGTCTGGGCAGTGCATCAGGCTTGGGACCTGGAATGCATGGCAACAGAGCCTGGGCAGGGTACAGGACACGGGCAGCCATGGGCAGCATATTTAGGGGGTGACAGGGCAGCCAGCTCCCCTCCGCTGCGCATGCTCCTAGAGGGGCCCCCCAGATTCGTATGCTGGGCAGGTGTGAGCTGCCCGCTATGGGCTCACGGCTCCCCACCTTGCTGCCCTCCCTCCAGGCCCTCTGCAGCCCAGCAGGCAGGACCCACCAAAGCAGGACAGAGAAGCAGGGAACTTCAGTGCCACTGCCACAACCCCGCACCATCACGGCGAAAGTGCCCCCTGCCCACCTGACAGCAGTGGAGGTGGCGGCATGGATTTGCGTCCCTCACTGCTGCTTGGTTTCAGGGGGCAGTGCAGGCCTCCTGGCAGCGGCACTGAGCTTCCCTGCCTGGCCCCACTCTGCCCTGCTGCACTGGGTCTTGCCTTCTGGGCTGCAGAGGCTTGGGGCGGAGGGGAGGGCAGCAGGGCAGGAAGCCCCAAGTTTGCAGTGGGCAGCTCATCTCTGCCCCCCACCAAGGGCTCTGCACCGGCTATGCCGCCCATGGAGGAGGGGAAGCTGGCCTTTGCACTCTGCTCCACCGCAGCTGCCACTGCTTTCCACAGGCAGCAGCCAGGGCTTGGGCAATGCTGTGAGTCCCTGGCCCTATAGCCCTGGCTCCTGGGGGCTTCCTCTGGCAGGGCTGGGGGATGGGAAAGGGAGGCTGCGGGTGGACAGGGAGGGGTACCAACCAGGGTGGAAGGCTGCGGGTGGGGTGTTACGGGCACCAGCAGGGCCAGGGAGTTGTTGGTGTGGAGTGAGAGGCACCAGCAGAGCCAGGGGTCAGGATTGAGGGGCAATGTCATGGACAGGACACCAGCACATCAGGGCTGCTCCATGCCACAAAGCAGTGAGGGGAGGGTGGGGACTGTAGCAGCTGTACCCGCATCCTGGTGAGCGAAGGGGGCTGATTTTCCATCATAAAAAAACCCAAAATCAAATGTCAAAATTTATAGGTATTTAGAATATATTTTATTATAGTGACTGAGGTACTGGTAGGCTTCCAAATTGCTTTAAAATTTTAAATATATCAATAAAACATTGTGTTCAGCTGAAACCTTATATATATAAATATATAGATATAGATATAGATATAGATATATAGCAGCATTTCATTTTAAATCATGGAAATGTGTGGGGAAAATTTGGGGGCTTTTAATCAG
>NW_017729022.1:94069359-94072915 GCF_001723915.1 Gavialis gangeticus | reverse complement strand
TCAATAAAACATTGTGTTCAGCTGAAACCTTATATATATAAATATATAGATATAGATATAGATATAGATATATAGCAGCATTTCATTTTAAATCATGGAAATGTGTGGGGAAAATTTGGGGGCTTTTAATCAGAGAATTCATGCAGTTTTAATCAGAGAATTTGTGATTTTTAAACAAAGAAAACCAGGATCCCTGCTTATGACGGACTTACAGGAAGTTGAGCCCATTTAGCATGCTGCAGGAAGAAGTACCCATAAAACAGTAAACATTGTTTTCCTACAAAAGTGTGTTGGTTGAATGTTTATAAAGCACTTGGAAAAGCAAGCTCTATTAGACTTAGCCATGCACCCACTAAGTACCTGTACATTTAATTAATGCATTTTATATGGCCTAGAATAAAACTTGGTATAATAGATGGACATGATAGCTGGGCACAAAAGAAAGGTAAGTAAATGAATAACTATGCTATAGGTTTATTATGACTTTGGCTTGTAAAACAATATTAAACCATGCGGCAAAAGGATGTTATCAAGGAAGACAGATGGTTAGAAGCTCTGGATTAGTTTAATGACTTTTAATTAGAACTTCATATTAACCCTTTTGGATCCTTTGCAAAAGGCAATATGAGCCCTTATAGAAGAACATCAGAAGACTTTCATTTTCAATAGCATATGGTAATATTTGCCAGACTCCTTCTCCTTTTATGAGGTACTATTCCCTGGTTCCTTAATGGATATGTTAAGACAACAGAATTATTTCCTAAAAAGTGGGACAATACATCTATTTATTTCTGTGATGAGAGGCACCCAACTAGTAGAATGGGTGTGACTGGTTAACAAATTACCTTGTATTCAAACTATCATTCTTCTAGTGCTGTAGGTCATAATTTTAATGTCAGGTAGTTAAATTTCTTGCGGAACAACTCCAGCGATCTCATCTTGACCTCAATGTCTTTGATTAGCTTGTCTAATCTGGCCATGCTGCATTCAACCAACATTCAGCCAACACTCAGGATGGCGCATGTAACAAATTTGACCTAGCATGTATAGCTTAAGAAACAGTCAAAGAGATTCAGCTTTTTAGCTAATTTCTGAGTGCATACATTGACTTTCACACCGCTTGTGAATGACCGTGATAATTCAGTGAATGTGGCCACAGTTAATTACATCTACAAAGTGATGAATTGTTAATATGGCAGTGACTATGTGCTAATGCTGTCCTGAATCTTGAGCACGGCTAATCTGAATGCACTGTTTCAAGAAGTCTGAGCAGACTCTGTTTAAGCTGATTGCTCATGTAACTAATAAATTGGTGTATCTCCTCCTGACACTCCTGGCTGCCAATGCAATCTGAGAGATCATTCAAATGTAGTTATGCCAAGGATGATTTTATCTTACTCCATGAAATTACACCACAGACAAATGTGGCCCATGGCTGATTCAGGAAAATATGAACTGCATTAATGTGAACCTTACTCTGGAATCTTCCGTTTGTCCGCGAATTCATAACCCCAATTTTGACAGTCAGCTTCAGTGCCATGAAAAAAATCAGACCACCCACATGATCACAAGATGATGCAAACACTTGGCCTGTCAGTTGAAATCAGTGTGATAGGTGAAGAAGGCAGAACTGAAGAAACCAGAGGCACAATTTGCTTGTTTATGTACAATATTTCTATAAACTGGGGCAATAAATAAGGGAAGGAGCTGGATAAGGTTCAAGAAATATTTTGTTTTTGCTGTAATAGAAAGCTGATATTTAAAGCAGAAAATGGTGAAGAGGGAAACTCAAGGGACAGGGAGCTGACTACTGACCGACTGTTTTGCTGTTTATATTACAGGACTGATTACATGGCCAGACTGTAGGATCCCATTGTGATACACACTCTATTACACACAGTGACCATCCTCGCCACTGTAACCAGACAACACAAAGGGCACAAGGGGACTGGGGTCACAGAGAGATAAAGCAATTTGCCCGAGGTTATACAGCACATCAGTAGCACAGGGCAGAACCAGATCTCTTGACTCATTGTCCAGTTTTTCCCCTGTTATTCCTCCCCTGAACTAGCAGGGCAATACCATAAAACTTAATTTTACCGAGCACAGCTATATGACTTGTATGTTACTTGTTTCTTTTTCCCCTACAAGAACAGCCCAAAAATTTAAAGGCCAGTCCCCCTCCCCAGTCCCATTACAAGTACAGCTCGAACAGTGGGACATGAAAATCTCTCTCACCTCCCAGTACAACTTTTATCTGGCCCAGGGCATTCAGATCTAGAGACACCACTTGGATGATTACCATGAGCATCTCTGAAACCTGTGCCATGGTTGGCCCAGCACTGCTTCAGTTCATCTGAGGCTAATAGCAGCTCCCACAGGGGTAAAAACACATGTCTCTACACTGCTTCTCTCATCACTGGAAGCACCTGGGAATTTCAGGAGACGAAACAGAGTGGTGGGAAGAACACAGGATAATCAAGATTAGAGGGGCACCAGTGATGCCCACTGCTATTTCCTCTTCTGTCTCATCTTCATGTGGTTGGGATTATTTAAGTGGGGTAAACTACACAATCCTCATTTCTCCCAGTGGCAAATCTGGGGCATCAGGCTGTAGAACATGCAAATTGAAATACAGACCTTTCTTCTAGATCTCCACACTACACAGCTGTCCAGTGAAGTGTAAAGTTAATGCTTTTCTCCACAGCTCTTGGGAGCAGATCAGCAGCAACAGCCCCTCTTTGCCCTTTGTCTTGGGTGCCAAAGACCAAGGTGTTCCTCCCCCAGCTCCACCAAGCACAAAAGTCAGAGGAACTGGAGACCAAACAGCAGCTCTGAAAAGCTCATTCCCCCCCCATGCCCCCCCCAAAAAGGAAGACATTCTCTCCCGTTAATTTTGATCCATGAAACAATTACACAAACTGCACGACTTACCCAGGCTGAGACATTTAACAGACCCTTGCACACGTTCAAGGCAAAATGCCTGCTAGTACACTGTACTCTTGGCGGCTCCAGCAGTCACAGGCAGGATCACACAGGGGCTGCCTTCCCCACCCTGTTACTGTTATTCTGCCTGCAACTGGGCCCTACAAAAGGAGCAAAAGCCTCTCACATCCCTGCCTCTGCATGGGGAACAATGTGGGGGAGGGAGGGGACAACAATTGACTAGGTAGGAAAATCTTGGAGGGAGAGATGCTCCTTTTGCAAACCAACAATTAACCAGGGAAGCCTTGGAAGGGAAGGGGACAGAGAGGGGGTATGGAGCGGATGCTCCCTTTGCAAAGCAATAATTGACTAGGCAGGGAAACCTTGGGAGGGAAGGGGGAAGATGCTCCCTTTGCAAAGCAGCAATCAACCAGGGAAACCTTGGGGAGGGGGAAGGAAGGGGAAAAGGGGGGAGCTGCTCTGCAAAGGGCTTAGTCCCATTGCCACGGTTCACCCCGCAGGGCAGGGACCGCACTTACCTTCATCATGCTGGGGACAGCAAGCCTGCGCAGGGCCGGATGCGCCAACCCGCCCGCCGGCCCCGCGCGGAGCTGCAAGGAGGGACGCTGCG
>NW_017729022.1:94067654-94069311 GCF_001723915.1 Gavialis gangeticus | reverse complement strand
CCCCGCCTCCCCCCGCCGGCCCGCCGGGCTCAGCAGGGCCCTGCCCCGCGGGGTCGCGGGCTCCGAGTCGCCTCTGTCTTCCAGATGGCACCGCAGGGCTCTGCTCCCCTCATCGCCGCTGCCCTCCAGTGCCTCGCTTCCACGTCCACCGCCCAGCGGCTGCCCACATGTGAGCCCTTGGCGGGCTCCCTGCCCTGCTCCCCCTCGTCTCCACCGCCCTTCAGGCAGCCCCCAGGTGTTCCGCTCCTAAATCCGCTGCCCAGGGGTTACGGGGCTGCCCTGCATGTGCCCCCCCCCCCGTTAAAAGCTAGGCATGAAGGCACATGACAGCAGCCGCTTTCTAGACTACCACCCAGAGGCTTGGGGGAGGCGGCAGCCCACTTTGAGCACATGCTCAGCCACCAGACAAAGCTGTCTGCTCTCTGTGGCAGGGACAGACATATCTACCTGGCCTTACGATCGCTACCATATTTTGTGGTGTGTACGTCGCGTTTTGAAGTCCACATTTCGAGTCTTAAAAATCAAACTCAACTTACACACCATGCCACATCAAAAAATAGGGACGGAGCTGGGCTTGGTGCTCAGCTGGCGTGGCCCCATCCCCTGCGAGTGAGGTTGCCTGGGCTGCACCAGCACTGCTTGCAGGGGATGGGGCTGTACCAGCCGAGCCACCAGCCCAGCACCACTCACAACGGATGAGGCCATGCCGGCTCAGCCCCATCCCCTGCAAGCAGCACCAAGTGCCTCCTTCCACAGCACCATTGACAGCAGACAGGGCTAGGCTCGGTGCTCGGCTGGCATGGCCCCATCCCCTGCCAGCCCAGCACCACTTGCAGGGGATGGGGATGGGTGCAGTGGTGCTTGCAGGGGATAAGACCACACCAGCCAAGCTCCAAGCCCAACCCCATCCCTGCCCTCATCCCTGTCCCCCACGAGCAGCACTGGGCTCAGCACCTCTTGCAAGGGACAGGGGCAGACTTGGCACTCAGCTGGCATGGCCCCATCAGCTCCGAGCCCCACTTCTTGCGGGCACCACTTGCAGGGGATGGGGCCACACCAACAGAGCCTGGCCCTGACATATACCATGCCTATGAAAATCCTTACTTTTCAAATCGGAAAGCCAGGGTTCAACCTAGACATACAAAAATCTAGAACTCTTGGTTCGAAAATTATACTTTTTATTAGACCAACTGGAAAGTGGCAAGTTGTCCTTTTCTGCAAGCTTTTGGGATCAAAGTCCCTTCACCAGGCTCTGGGCAAAGTGTAGATGGTATAAGATGGTAAAAATCCCCATAGGTAGGAAATAAACTTAATTTTTCACAGAGGGAGCTGAAGATGGAAGGCTGTCCTTCTGGGTCCATGAGAGTGTGTGAGCTGTGTTGATTCTTTGATGTGTTGATCAAGTACAATTCCTTCCCTGGAGGTATCAGATGGCAGGCAGGGAGGTAAAAAAAACTTCCTTGTTGTTCTGCAATGAAGTTTAAAATCCAAAATCGGTTATACGCTGTGAAACACAATAATTTAAAACTAGCTCCAGTAACAAAGGCAGTAAAGAGGCAGCAGAGACCCCAGCATGAGCTGTACATACTCAGGTTGCTAGCCTGTGTCTGTAGGGCTTTTGCCTTCATCACTCTTGCTACACAAACAAGAGCTTACA
>NW_017729022.1:94052343-94062654 GCF_001723915.1 Gavialis gangeticus | reverse complement strand
TGTGAGCTGTGTTGGTTCTTTGATGTGTTGATCAAGTACAATTCCTTCCCTGGAGGTATCAGATGGCAGGCAGGGAGGTAAAAAAAACTTCCTTGTTGTTCTGCAATGAAGTTTAAAATCCAAAATCGGTTATACGCTGTGAAACACAATAATTTAAAACTAGCTCCAGTAACAAAGGCAGTAAAGAGGCAGCAGAGACCCCAGCATGAGCTGTACATACTCAGGTTGCTAGCCTGTGTCTGTAGGGCTTTTGCCTTCATCACTCTTGCTACACAAACAAGAGCTTACAGATTAGCTGTAGTTCAGGTCTGGTACAGTCAGACCTCCCAGCTGCAGTGCAAACATACTCTGTGTGGCTAGACCACCAGCTCTGAGTAGTGCCAGAGGACAAACACCCAAATCCAGGCTCCATTAGCCCTTCCCTCATTGCTATTATCAAGGAGGCTGCACAAGCAGTAGCACAAGGATGGGAAGTCAAAAGAAAATATCCTCTTGGATTGACATAGCTTAATGTCTACAGACAAGACCATTTTTTCTCATCTTTGCTAGTTCTATATTTAATAAGTTGCTTTCCCTTGTTAATATGTGCATAAAGAGGTATTCGTTTCCCCTTCCCACCTACTTAATAGTCCCAAATAATGTTGCTTGGGAAAATGTTTTCTTTCCCAATTCTATTGCAAAATGAATGCTTTTGTATTTCATTTTTCTTGATTTGAATAAATTATTCTCTCCCCTTGATATATCAATATGAGACATAAATCTCAAACCTCATGAGAACCAGGGTCATGAAGGTATAACAGTATTCTTCACATGGGAAAAATGTAAGAAAAAATAAGCTCCTTTATGACATTAAAAACAAATTATTTAAAAAAATTAAAAATAGCCTTTATTCAAAGCACAGGCACATGCAGAAAATGTGTTTGAAGGGGAATTTGTGCCTATTTTAGGAGATCTGTGTATGTGACAAAGAGCAGAGAGAAGGTAAATCCAGATACAGTCAGAGAACACTGCTGGGGTAGCCTAGCCCTAGAAAAGCTGAGAGGAACAGGGAAGTGCTGACTAGAAAGGAGACTGGAGCTGTTAGCAAAGAAATTAGCTTCTGATGTTCGAATCTTGCTGTGTTCAGGGAAACAAATATTCATATATTCTTTGTGTATTAACAGAATACACCAGAGTACAGCATCATTTCTTTTCCTGACCAAAAAAAATCTGGAAGACCCAAATGTTAGTAATTGCTCAGGTCAAAAAGATATAACACTGGTATGTGAAGCTGGAGATAAATTGTGAGTTCCTTTCCTGCTAAACCAACACAGAACAAATAACGTCTACATAATTTAAATGGCCAAAAAAATTAAAACAAGAGGAGATGTAATTGAAAAAGCATCCAGAAAAAGGTGGAAAGATGATTTACAGGTAAAGATGAGATCTCTATTGAAGCAACAAATACAAAACACGGAGCTGCAACATTCCCTGTCCAGACCAGTGTACAGAAGTTATTTAAAGCACTGTAGGTTGCTGAAGTGCTGTAAAATTCAGCTCTTCAAATTTAGTACCTCATTTAACAAGGGTTAATTTAAAGTGCTGTGCCCATTTTTAAAGTGCTGTAAAGCTGTGCACTTCTGTTAAGTCATAGCAATGAAGCACTTTAAATGGTGAAAAAAGCAACTTCTGTACACAATGAATGGCAAGGTTAACAGCATGGAAGGGAAATTTTTCCATGAAACAGAAGTTGTCCTGATATCCTTATCCCAGTTCCAATAATGCTAACCACCATGGTGAGGGGGTTTCCCACTATGAGGAAAACTTCTTTGTAAGGAGGAAGGCAAGATAGAGATGCATAAACTAACTGAGTCAGAGATGCATAAGCTTCTCTCTGTTCTCAAGGAGATTTATTTGAAGTATTATTTATTTGGAATATTTCAATTCACCTTCATACACCAAATGAATGGCTGAGAAATTAGACAGAAAAAGGCCTTTGACCAGCTAATTTGAGTGGTCCAGCTTGGATAGCACCCTCAGGAAAAAAATAGTAGTTATCCAAATCTAGGACAAGCCTTTGGTATGCAGTTTGGAGCCAGTGTGCTGGCTGGGATTTGGTTTGCTAGGTGGTGAGGGAAAGATGAGACTGTACCTGAACTGACAGAAGACCTACAGAGACGTCTGGTTCTGGCATGCCTACACAGCCATAAACTCCTACCACAAATTGGAAATGGAACATTTTATTGATCCTCAACCAACAGAACACTGCTACAAGTTATTGATCTCACCACAGACTTTTAATCTTTACTTGCAGCAGCACCATGGAAAATGAAGTGATGAGGATGGAAATTGATCACAATGTGAATCTTGTCAGTACAGCTCTATGTTCAATAAGAATGATAAAAAGCCAGTTCTAATCAGGTTTATGACATTTTAGGATTATTAGGAAAAAAATGATAAATCAAGGGAAATTGGCACTAATTATGGGAATTAGATCTATTAAATGCTTGTGCACAGTGAAAAAATGACCCTAGAAAAGGACTGTAATAAATATACAGTGGGCCAGGACAGAGTATCAAACATACCTGTAAAAATTCGCAACACTATTCAGGAAGGGCAAGATGCCAAGCTCAGGGGTAAAACTCATAGGTACCAGAATAAGCTCTACTGCTTTTGTATAGACCTGGACACTTGTGTAGCAGGACACTAGGGTGCCTGCTACTAGCATTGGTAATAGGGCTTAGCTGCCAATCAGCAGGGCAGCACAGCTGAAGGTTGCTTAGGCAACAGATTGGGTCAGCCGACCGCCAGGGGCAGGGCCTGGCCTTTATAAACAGAGACGGCTGAGGCCAGGGTTAGTGCCCTTCTGTCAGCCTGAGGAGCTGTGCTGGATGATGATGATGATGATGATGATGATGATGATGATGATGATGATGATGATGATGATGATGATGATGATGATGATGATGAGGGGTAGAGAGAACCCTGGCAGGGAGGTACTGGAAGAGGGCCAGGGTGGCAGCGGATGTATGTTGTAGCCCACAAGGCTCATTTTGGGGTTACAGCTGGGTTGGCTTAGAGTTATGTTAGATCCAGGAGGCTTAGTTTATGTTAGAGCCAGTTGGCTCATGGTTGTATTTGTTTATGTTATACTGGAGGACCAGGTGAGGCTGTAGGGGTGTGAGGAGGCCTCACAGGAGCTCCCCAGGAGTCTGGGGGTTCCTGGGTGCCCTGTTTGGGGCACAGCAAGCAGTGCCTGGGAGGCATGGCTGTTTGGTGCTGGTGTGGTGCTGCATGTGGGGTATTAAGCCCCAGCCTGTGAGGGCAGTACTTGCCCAGTAGGGTGTAGGACCCCGAGAAAGGTCAGGGGGCCAGGCACAGCTACGGGCCACCTGGGCACGAAAAGTGCAGGACAAGCCTAGAGAGGGCGACGAGCACGAGAAGTGTGGGACAGGCCCAGAGAGGGGTGAGCATATAGGCATAAGAACGTCCGGTACAACTGCGAGGCTTGGGGTGTGCTACAGGGGAGGTAGGAGGCACATGTAGCCCATAAGGCGGGGTGCGCCAGTTCAGAGCAGGGCCAGTACGAGAGCACCGTGCCCAAGGGGACAGAAGGCAGCCTCCCACTGATAATCATAAGATCAAAGATGTGGCGGGTGAGACAGAGGGTGCATTTAGGACCCAGACTGTGGCATGGTAGGGGCGCCAGGGGGATCATGGCCGCCCCGGCGCCCTGCCCTGTGACAACTTGAATAACAAGAGTAAGTGTGGTCACTGAATATATAACGGTAACTCTGAATTGCACAGCAATTGAAGGCTCTGGCTCAAACATAATAAACTGGGCATGCTAAAATGCCTAGCAAACAGGTGATCCAAAACTTAAGCACATTTCTCTTCCAATAAGGACAGAGGCTGGGGAGTGCTTACATACCATTTGCAAATCCAGTTTCCAGATTTTGGGTAAGTCTGGAGTCTGAACAAGTAGTCTGGATAGCTGAGACAATGGATAACCTAATAAGTGGTCTTGATTTCATTGTGACTAATAACTGTGTAATAAGTGCCAGGAAAAGTAGTTTACAGATTCATACTGTGGAAATTCCCTTTAAAGTGTCTTGGGTAAAACAAATGACTTGTAGGCAATTGCAGTGAATAAGTTACCTTGCCTTGGGGATAGAAACTAGAAAAGCAACTACACACTGGTTGCTTTACAGAGCAAGAAAGACTGAGTGGCTGAAACCTGCTTTGAGGCCCATAGTGGGTTCTT
Source organism: Gavialis gangeticus (assembly GCF_001723915.1). Classification (NCBI taxonomy): domain Eukaryota; kingdom Metazoa; phylum Chordata; order Crocodylia; family Gavialidae; genus Gavialis; species Gavialis gangeticus. The sequence goes on along the minus strand of NW_017729022.1, from coordinate 94,058,411 downwards.
GTGAGTCCTGAGCAGGAACATATCTCTATTCATCTGTGGAATGTTTTAAAGAGAGAGCATAAAAAAATATGTAACCTTAGCTGCAAAATGGATACCAGTAGGCTTAGTGAAAGCTCATATAAAATAAGGTCACTAGAAGGATAGAAATGAACATGACATCCCAGAGTGTCTTTTGGACTTACTCTGATACAGTGCTGTACATCTAAAAGGAGAAGCAAAAGAGAGATCAGGAATCGGAAGCTGTGCTACTGATCCAACAAAGCTATACCACATTCATCAAATCTAAGATGACCCTGAATTTAAGATGACCCCCAATAAAGAGATTCCATATAACATATTTCATTCCTTTACCAGAGGAAATCATACCAGTACTGAGCCCTTCTGTTATAAAAAGGCATCAAATACATCTTTCTTTTAAGCAAAGGACTAGTCATTATACCAGTAGTTTTTAACCTCAAGGCCCCCCTCCCCCATAACTGGTAAGACTTTTGCAGCACTCCAATGGAAAAATCACTGAGAGAGAGCTAACTTCTGGGAAGATTTGGAGGGAGGTTCCTGAGGCTAAAAAATTGAGAATCACTGATTTAGTTAGTGTCACTTAAGGGCAGTCAGGACAGAAGCTCACCCTGCTATGCCTTGCTCTTCCCATTGTTTGCTCCCTACTCCATGCTGGTGCATACCTCAGGGAGCAAGGGCAGCCCCTGCCTCTGAGATTGCTTCTGCAAGGTTTCACGTGCCAGCAACCACCCTCGCAGCCCTTTCTGCCAGCCCTGGGTGCATGGGAGGAGTAGAGGGGACAAGCCAAGCCATAAATGACACATGCCCCCAGTGGCACAGGTGTGGTGGTGGGAGCACAGCAGCAGTACATGGGAGCTCCTGCAGACACTGCTGGTGCTGTTGGGGGGAGGAGGGCAGGAAGCAAGTGCTAATCAGGGTTCAGGGACTACCTGCAGATGTTGCTGGTAATGGCGGTGGTGGCCAGCGGCGATTGCAGACCACTTGCAGATGCTGCCGGCGGGGGTGGGGTGGTGAGCAACAAGCACCTGCAGGTGCCACCAATAGTATAGGGGGTGCACTGCCATGCTCAAGGGGTGCATGTGCACCCCCTATGCATCACCCCTGAGCCAAGCTGCAAAGTGCAGCTCCATCTGCATCCACCTGCCTGCCTGTTTGCAGCACAGCATGTTGCTGGGAGTGTGTAGGAGGCTGGGAGAGGGGGAGTGTGGCAGGGCACCTTTGGTGCCTGCCATTTTAAGAGGGTTGAGCCGGCTGTGGAGCAGCCAGCAGGTGTGAGTAGGTGTCATGAGGCAGTCACAAGACCACAAGATGGCTCCTGGATTGGAGGATGGGGCTGGGCAGCCTCAGTATAAACCCAGGCCCTCAGAGCAGAGCTGGTAGTTGCTGTAGGGATACTGCTGGAGTAATATTATCTAGCTGGAGATTTGCTGCTCCCAGAACACCTGGAGGTCACAGGTAGGAACTGTAGGGGTGGAGGAGGTTCCTGGTCCTGGGGAGTGACCTAAAACTACACCCTGCTGGGGTTGGATAGTGTGGTGGGGCTGCCTGTGGAGGGGTGGTCCCCAGAAAATGCCACACCAGTGTCTCCCTAGTGAAAGGTGCATATGGGGTGCTGTATAGCCTCAGCCCCCATGACCTGGTGGGTTACCCTGCAGAAGGGACAGGGAAGGGGTCCAGGCATGTTACCTCACCCCTGAGGCCCAAAGGGTGTAAGGCCCAGTATCCCCAGTGAGAGGGTGTATGAGAGTGAGTAGGCTGCATAGAGTAGGATCTGCATGGTTGGGTGTGAAGGACTGTGCATAGGCTGGCCTTAGTGATTGAGTGACTTGTGTCTGGAGGAGCCTGAGACAGTGGACCTGTATGGGAGAATGAGGAGGAGCGGCTGAATAACCTACCCAGAGTGACATTGACTGGCCCATGCTGGGGCCAGGACCAGACAGATTGAAGGGCCAGAGTGCCCACCACAAGGGATGGCTAGAGGCCTGGAGTCCCAACTGGCCTAGAGGCGAGGCCAGGGCCTGTGTGACCAGAGGTCCCAGAGTGGGCCACTGCCAAGAGGGAAAAGGGCTCAGGGAGTTTTGCAGCCCAGAATGAGGGTGGAGATTAGACTGCATGGGGGGAAGGGTTCCACAGGGGGTCCAAACATCAGGCAGGCACAGAGTGAGCCAGAGCCATATAGTGATACCATCTGTCAGGCATGTGACACAGTGTAGGAGTGGTACAGAGCCATGTATTACACCCTTGGCATCAGGCAGTAAATATGCAACCTCCTACCTATAAACAGCTTTCGGAGATGAGAGAGGTGGGGAGGTCAGTGATGACCTTGAGATGGCCCCCTGTCACAGGGAGCCTGGGGGGCAGGGAAGAGCAGGAGAGGGAGCAGCAGTGATTAGAGGAGCACTTGCAGGGGCACAGTTAGGGTAGCTGAGGCAGGCACAGGGTGCCAGATGGGGAAGGAGACTGTTTGTTTACATCCTCACACAAGGGGATCTCACAGCATACCCTTTGGGAATCACTGCCTCGGGGTCTATTTTTTCATTCCAATACATACTTTTAAAATCCATTGTGAAAAATTAGATGAACTTGCTTTAACTCCTCAAATGTCAACAATTGGTTGCAGTGACTCGGAATTCTTTAAAATGTCTTCCTTCATTTATAGAATCTAGTGCTGCCATCTCTTCTTCTTCCAAAGAATTATGAATTATACTGGTCAAAAGGCAGCTGTTAAATGGGTTCGTTGCCCCAGTATCAGTCTTGTGCTGGACTAATGCAATATGATCTACCATATTTACTTGATTCTTTGACAAAGTCTCCCCCACATTAAACAGGGGGAGATGGAACCCCTATCTTACAATAAAGTTTGAGGGTGGTGGGGGCAGGCAGGTGGCTGCTGTGACTCAGGCTCCAGATGCTACTTGCAGTTGGGGCTGTGGCTGCTGACTGATCCCCTACCACCACCTCTGTACCCCACCCTCTCCCCCTGCAGCCCTCTCTCCCTGTTCTCCCTGCATGCAGCCTCTGCTCCCCTGCCTGCCCCTCTCCCTCCCTCCTTACCTTTGCTCTATGATGGCAGGATCTGTCCACACTGCAGCCTGGGGTACTGAGGGCAGATGTGGCAAGGGGACAGGCACAAGTAGCGAGTAAGCTGCTTGACCTGCTCCCCTGCCCCCCACCCTGCTTGCTCCCCTGAAGCAATGGGGAGGGATGAATTAAAGCTGACTGTCCAATAATTAAATTATATACCTGGGAAATTATAACAAATCTATACATTTTCCATGCATAGAATCTAATTATTTGGTGGTCTTAAATTCAAGTAAATGTTGTATCTTGCATGTTATGGTAGCATTAGCATGCCATTGTAGCTGTGATAGTCCAGGAATTATGTGAGAGGCAAGAATTTCTTAGGGTAATACCTTTTTCTTGACCAATTGTGTAGTTGGGATAGAAGTTGGCAAGCTTTCAAATGCAAGACATTCTTCTCCAGGTCTCTCAGAATAGCGTGACCTGAAGAACAATGCTTTGCTTTCTAAAGCTTGTCTAACTCTATCCCAACCATGCAGTTGGTACAGTAAAAATATCACCCTAAGAAATCCTTGCCTTTTGCATAAATTATCTTAAAAAGACTGAAGTTGCTAATTTGAAATGGAACCCAACGAAACATTAAGTTTTTGCTAAAAGAGAAAATTCACCTCGGGGGAGAGAATGAGCGGGGAGGTGAGGGGGAAGAAAGGCAGAATTCCAGTGACAATATGATGCTGAAGCTTTATAGACCTGTCCAACTATCCAGCTACTTACAGATCATAGGGCTCAGCAGCTATTACAAAGGATTTATCTGTAGGTTTACCACAATTGCAAAACCACTGCACTCACTGAGTGAAAAACAGAAATCCTGTCAATGTCAAAAGAGAATGACTTGGCATTTTCAGAGTTCAGAAAAGCTCTGGTGACTGCTCCTCTCTTGATCTACCTGGGATTCAAAACTTCTTTTATGGTCATACTGAGCAGCAATGGTAGGGTTTATGGATGGGGAGCAATACTGACAAATGAACACGGAGGCCCTGAGAAGGTGGTGTTCTCTGAAGAGACAAAGGGCCAGATCCTGTTCTACCCATGAGGCACCCAAGTGTAATCCTATTCCACCAGAGACTGAGTCCCAAAAAACTCTGACCTTCTCTGCTGCTGTCTTAGCATAAGACCAAAATAAAAAAGATGGAAGATGAAGACACATGTATATTTTGCATTTGTAGTTTTCCAGGGACTGGAATGGGGTGAAATAGGGTCCCCAACTCCAGTTAGGCACTTAATAGTTGAAACAGAATCTTGCCCCAAGTTCTCTGACAAGAAATAATTGCACCATTTGAAAGGAAACTCCTGGGATAGTTAAATTTTTTTCATCACCTTTCACATAGGAAGAAACTTGTCAGGGCAGATCATACACTCATGCAATGGTTCTTTAGATTTAGGAGTACTGAGGGACAATTTGCCAAGTGGCTGGAAAAATTGTAGAACTGTAATATGTTACACACAAACATGGGCATAAGCATGGTAATACAGATATCTTGCCCAGCCAGCTTTGTTGAGAACCTAATTACACAGGGCAAACATTTCTGATTCATTTGCCAAATGGTGGATGTGGAATTTCCAGGAATGGATTCTAAAGGAACCCAAAGCTTCCCAAAGAGAGGACCTTTGGGACCTTGATATCAGAATAGTGTGTGACTGAAAAAAAATCGTTTGGGAAAGGCAGAAACTTGGACATAGCATCCCCTCTCAAAATATAATGGGAAAAGTGTCCCATGCACAGCTAAGAATTACAGTTTAAAGACAAAATATTGGTTAGGAGATGAGAAAAAACATTGAGTAGGTGGGGGTGCAGTCATCAGCCGCTCTATCTCATATTTAACAAGGAAGCTCCAATGATTTTAAAATTGCTGGATATTCTGGGGTTGCAAAAAGGAATGCCAGGTTAAGAAATCATTTCTGTTGGGTAAAACACAGATAGGATGTAGAAAATGCAATACTTATGTTGCAAAGGAGAGCTCCCCTAAGATGGGAAGGACCCTCATACAGGAACCTTAAGCTAGATAAATTTGGAAGAAGCATTCAAAACAGGGCTATCCAACTTCTAAGCCCCTGAAGGCCACACCAGCAGGGGCTGCATCAGTCACTCCACACACGTACTCTTCCCTGCCCATTACTGCACCCCACAAACCCCCACCACTGTGCTGCCTGGGCTTATATGTGCAGCCCCCACAACTGCAATACATGCTTGCACAGGCACCCCTGTCACTGCTGCACTACGCAGGAATGATTCCTCCTCATCCCAGGCATAGCCCCAGACTCAGTCTCAGCTTTCCACACTGCTGAGCTGCCCTGCCCCCTAGTAGAAAGGCAGGAAGCAGCAGTGAAAGCTGGGAGCCTGGAGACTGCAGCTGGAGTGATGAGGGGAGAAGAGGTCAGGTGGGAGCACAGGGGCTGCACATTAACCCCCATTTGGACAGTCCTGATGGACAGTAGGACCAGAATAAATGAAGTGGTTTACAGGGTAGATGATGGAAAGAACTAAACTGAAGAGCTCTGAAACCTGAACATAAAGGAGGCTTGGAAGTTCTTTAAGTCAGAGATGCAACATGTATCCTAAGCAAGGGGTGGAAAAAAATCTTGTAGGAAAGGGATGCAGATCTTACTGAATGAAGAACTGCCTCAAAAGGATATTACCAAAGAACTGCAAAGGAATGGAGGAAAAAATCCGATTGATCAGTAGAGGTCTGTTCATCAGTAGAGCAGCACAATAGCAAACTTTGGAGAGAAGATCTAATGTAGATGCAGCAAAAAACTTATAGCCTAGAGAATATTTTTTGCAATTGTTTTTCATAGTTTCATAATTTCTATGGTCGGAAGGGACCTGAGCAGATCATCTAGTCCGACCCCCTGCCATGGCAGGAAGAGCACTGGGGTCAAATGACCCCAATAAGGTGGTCATCCAACCTCCTCTTAAAAACCCCCAGGGTGGGAGCCTGCACCACCTCACATGGAAGCTGGTTCCAGAC
>NW_017729022.1:94014103-94051603 GCF_001723915.1 Gavialis gangeticus | reverse complement strand
TGCAGTCCCCTGCTGGCCCCTCATGGATATGTGCCAGAATAATTTTCTCAAAGAGCTTGCCCAGGATCGAGGTAAGACTAACTGGCCTATAGTTTCCCGGGTCCTCCTTCTTCTCCTTTTTGAAGATGGGAACCATGTTGGCCCTCTTCCAGTCCTCTGGCACCACACCAGAGCACCACGAGTGCTTGTAAAGGCATGCCGGGGTCCTGCAATGACCTCAGACAATTCCTTTAGTACTCTAGGGTGGAGATCGTCTGGACCGGCTGACTTGAATACATCCAGTCCCTCCAGAAGTTCCCTAACTAGTTACTCACTAACATGTTAGGTTGTTGCCATTCTCTGAGGGTTAGAAAAGTTGGTTTTGTCCATATTTTTCCTTTAAAAAAATCAGTTTTTATAATATATGGAGAGAAACTTAAAAATCTCTGAATGCTCTTATTAATGTATGGAGTCTCTCACGTCTTTTGAAATAAATTAACTTCATAGATGATAATGTTTACAAAGCTGAAGCAGTGCTGACGCTTAAGAATCCAAGTTCAGCTTATTTCATCCCCCAAAAAGCTGTAAACAGCCTAAAAAATTTCTACTTCTATTGAACACGTAATGGACAATACAGGGATAGACTGCAGATATTGACATATAAGCAATTAGCTCAAGAGAATGCCTAGCTGACCCCTGGTATGCCCTGGGAATGCAAGTAAGGAAGGCTTGCTTCCCAGGGAATATGATCCACAGCAGGGGAGAAGGTTGTTACACAGGCAGTAGGCTTGGAGTTTGTGTTATAGCCAGAGGGCTTAGTTCTTTGTTAGATGAAACTGGTGGTTTTGGTTTGGGACTATCAGGGATGGTATAGAGGTCCCAATAGTGTCTGGGGGCATGAAAGTGTGTTGAGCCCTGCCGGGGGCTAGGGCTTGAGACATAGACCAGGCTTGAGCCTTATAGTGTAATAGCCTATGGAAAGACAGTAGCCAACATGACTCATGCCAGGTAGGGCCAGGGGATCCAGCACCCAGGGCAGGGCTGAGATGGGGCCAGGGGCCCTAGACAGAGTTGAAGGAGGTTTATGGCCCAAGGTAGGGTGGAGACAGGGCCAGGGGGCCCAGGACTAAAGCAATTGAGACAAGAGCTGGAGCCTGGAAGCTAGGCCCACATTGGCAACGCATAGGGGATTCATGCAGGTGCATGTACACCCCCTGGAAGTGCCAGCCGTGAAACTGGAAGTGTGGACAGAAGTGTGCTTCCGGTTTCGCTGATCGGCTGCTGGGGAACCCCTCACCCCCAGTCGGCAATCGGCGCCCCCGTCAGTGATCAGCCGCTGAGGGCCACACCCCGCCCCCCGGCGGCAATCTGGTGCCCCCCAGACTTGGGAGGCACCAGTCGCCCATGCAGACCCTGCATAGTGGGCTGGGGATAGAAGGCCCAGCAAGAGAAAAGGGGTGGAAGTCAAGAAGGTTGAGACCCCAACAAGGCAGTTATTGTACTGTAGTACCTGTGATGCATGGGCACAGCTGTAGGGCTACTTGGAAGCTGCTTAAGGCTACAGGTGCCCTTGGGAGCACAGACAGGTTGCAGGGGGGGGTGCATTTAGCCCAAGAGGGCAGAACAGACCAGGAGGGTCTGGGAGGCACTTGCTGAGGAACTGGGGCTTGCTCTAGGACCCTTAGGTAGCCTCTCTTCTCTTCTGTTTCTTTGACCATGGGATGTTGTTCCAAGAAGGATTGCTAGGAAGAGACGGGGTCCACCTGACGAAGAGAGGGAAGACCATCTTTGAAGACTGGCTCACTAACCTAGTGAGGAGGGCTTTAAACTAGGTTTTCAGTGTGGTGGAGAACAAAACCCTGAAGTAAGTGGGGGAAACAGGAGACTTGGAGGAAGCAGAAGCAGGAGGGGGCAACAGAAGAAGCCTCATTCTTCCTGATAAATCAGGGCAAATGGCGAGTTACCTCCAGTTTCATAGTAGCTAGGGTCAGGAGGGACCTGAACAGATCATCTAGCCTGACCCCCTGCCACAGGCAGGAATGAATGTGGGGTTCACAAGACCCCAGACAGGTGATCATTCAACCTCCTCTTGAATTTGCCCAAGGTAGGGGCGAGGACCACTTCACTGGGAAGTTGGTTGTAGATTTTGGCTACCCTAACTGTAAAATATTGCCTTCTGATGTCTAACCTAAACCTATTCTGCATCAGCTCATTACCATTGTTCCTTGTCACCCCAGGTGATGTTGGGGAGAAAAAGGCTCTACCTATTTGCTGTTGATCTCTCCTGATGAGTTTATAGGCAGCCACCAGGTCCCCCCTCAGCCTCTTTTTGCTGAAGCTGAACAGGTTCAGGTCCCTAAATCTCTCCTCATAGGGCCTGCCCTGCTGCTCTCTCACCAAGTGGGTGGCCCTCCTCTGAACCCTCTCCAGGCTGGCCACATCCCTTTTGAAGTGAGGCACCCAGTACTGGACGCAGTACTCCAACTGTGGCCTGACCAAAGTCGGATAGAGGGGGAGGATCACCTTTCTGGACTGGCTTGAGATGCACCTTTGGATGCATGACAAGGTAGGGCTGGCCTGGCTGACTACGGTCTGGCTCATGTTCATCTTGGAGTCAATAATGACTCCAAGATCCCTTTCTGCCCCTGTGCTTTCAAGGAGGGAACTCCCCAGCCTGTATGTATGCTATGGATTCCTTCTCCCAAGATGCGGCACCCTGCATTTGTCTGTGTTGAACCCCATTCTATTCTCATCTGCCCACTTTTGTAGCCTGTCTAAATCTGTTTGTAGCCTCTCTCTCCCTTCAAGTGTGTCCACCTCGCCCCACATCTTGGTGTCATCAGCAAACTTGGACAGCGTGCTTTCCACCCCCTTGTCCAAGTCGCCGATGAAGATGTTAAACAGCGTGGGCTTGAAGACAGAGCCCTGGGGGACCCCACTGCTCACAACCGGTCCACCACTACTCCCTGGGTGCGCCCCATCAGCCAATTTTTTACCCATCCAACTGTGCAGGCATCAATGCCACAGTCACGTAATTTATTGATGAGGATAGGGTGAGAGACAGTGTCAAAGGCCTTCTTAAAGTCTAGAAAGACTACGTCCATGGTACACCATCATCCAAGGATTTAGTTACTTGGTCGTAAAAGGCAATCAGGTTGGTCAGGCAGGACCTGCCTTTGATAAACCCATGCTGATTGCTCCTGAGCGTGATGTCCCCTGCAGGCCCCCCACAGATGTGCTCCTTGATGATTCTTTCCAAGATCTTCCTGAGCACCAAGGTGAGGCTTACAGGCCTGTAGTTACTTGGGTCCTCCTTCCTCCCTTGTACAGTGTCTGTACACAAATGCGGGGAACATGGGGAAAAAAGCAGGAAGAACTGGAAGTCCTTGAACAGTCACAGAACTATGATGTGATTGGAATAATAGAGATTTAGCGGGATAGTTTACATGACTGGAGCACTGTCATGGATGGGTATATACTGTTTAGGAAGGACAGGCAGAGAAGAAGAAGAGGAGGAGTTGTGTTGTATATAAAAGCCATATGACTGCTCAGAGCTCCAGTATGAAACTGGAGATAGGCTTGTCAAAAGTCTCTGGGTTAAGGTTAGAGGGGAGAGCAACAAGGGTGATGTTGTGGTGGGTGTGTGCCCAGGAGGATGGGACAGATGAGGCTTTCTTCAGACAACTTGCAGAAGTTTTCAGATCACAGGCCCTGGTTCTCATGGGGGACTTCAATCACCCTGACATCTATTGGGAGGGCAATAGAACAGTGCACAGGAAATCCAGGAAGTTTTTGGAGAGTGTTGGAGACAACTTTGTGGTGCAAGTGCTGGAGAGACCAAGTGCTCTTGACCTACTACTCCCAAACGGAAGAATTGGTGGGGGGTGTAGAAGTGGCAAGTTGGGCAGCAGTGGTCATGAAATGATTTGAGTTCAGGTTTCTAACAAAAGGAAGAAAGGAGAACAGTAGAGTAAGGACCCTGGACTTCAGAAAAGCAGACTTTGACTTACTAAGGGAAGTGATGGACAGGATCCCCTGGGAAGCCAGTCTGAGGGGGAAAGGAGTCCAGGAGAGTTGGTTGTAGTTGAAAGAAACCTTACTGAGGGCGCAGAAACAAACCATCCTGATGTGCAGAAAGAATAGCAAATGTGGCAAATGACCAGCTTGGCTTAGCAAAGAACTCTTCAGTGAGCTTAAACACAAAAAGGAAGCTTACTAGAAGTGGAAGTTTGGACAAACAACCAGGGAGGAGTACAAGAGACTTGCTCAGGCATGCAGGGATGAAGGCAGGAAGGCCAAAGTGCAATTGGAGTTGCAGCTAGCAAGGGATGTGAAGGGTAACAACAGGGGTTTTTGCAAGTAACAAGAGGACAGTTAGGGAAAGTGTGGGTCCCTTACTGATTTTTTTTTTTTTTTTAAATTAAAATATATTTCTATATAGAGTTTTATTTGTGTGTGTGTGTGTGTGTGTGTGTGTGTGTATGTGTATGTATTATATCTATAAAACGCACATACACATCCTCTATTATAAGCTTTCCATCACAGACCTAAAACCACGTTAAGAAACCCGCACTTCCTGTTACAATAAATGCACCTACTCCCCTGTGCCTCTGTGCACCAACCCTCCACCCTCACTTACCCAAATCACAGTCCTTTAGTCCAAACCCCAATTTGGGGTTTACATTCTCAGTTCATTCACTGTCCTTGTCACTATTGATGTTGCTGTCACCTCTGCTCCTGCTAATCCTGTTGTAGTTCTTCTTGTTGTCTCCAGGTCCAGCTGCATCTCTGTCCTCTTTGTTCTCTCTGTCCACTTCCCCTCCCAGGGGGTCTTTGAACAACTCACACCAGGTGTCGCTTTTCCAGATTAAGTAGGCTATGTCTTCTCCATCCTCACTCACTGATTACTGAATGGGGGAGGCAACCTAGTGACGGATGATGAGGAAAAGGCTGAAGAGTTCAGTGCCTTTTTTACCTTGGTCTTCACAGGCAAGGTCAGCTCCTAAACTACTGCACCAGGTAGCGCAGTTTGGGGAGGAGTGAGCAGCCCTCAGTGGTGAAAGAAAAGGTTAGGGACTATTTAGAAAAGACTGACATGTACATGTCCATAGGACTGCATGCAGCGGATGCGAGGGTGCTTGAGGGAGTTGGCCAATGTGGTTGCTGGCCATTATTTTTGAAAACTCGTAGTGATTGGGGAGGTTTTTGGGAGATTGGAAAAGGGCAAAAATAGTGCCCATCCTTAAGAAAAGGAAGGAGGATCCAGGGAACTACAGACCAGTCAGCCTCAGAAAAATCATGGATCGAGTCCTCAGAGAATGCATTTCTGAGCACTTGGAGGAGAAGGTGATTAGGAACAGTCAGCATGGATTCACTCTGGATTACCACTCTGAAGCAATTAATACAAAAGCAGGGCTGGAAGGAACCTCAGGAGGTCATTTAGTCCCACCCCTTGTTCAAGGCAGGATCATTCCTAGAAGATAAGAGTGTGTCAAACCTATTCTTAAAACAACACAAACAACCCTGTCACACAGCTATCAGGTGTATTGTCTCAAAACATCAAGAATACCCTAACATGCTACAGGTAAAGCAGGAAGGTAAGGGCACTGTTCATGTCCTGCTGCCACAAGGTGACATAAAATACACTCAAGAGATCCAAGGAAGGACCATGCCCCCTGCTGCAGAGGAAGACAAAAACCCTACAGTCCATGCAAATCTGACTGTAAAACATACTGATCTGGTATACTATACATGATTTACTGGCAGACTTTTCTATGTCATTTATCACAGTCTGAGCTCCTAAAAATGCTAATGAAATGTAGGTTGACATCTTTGGAGGGACATTTTAGCCCCTTTTTACAACTGGGGAAAGTGGCGCATAGAGTAATTGGTTACAAAATTTGCTCAAAATCACAACTGTGGCAGTCAGGAACAGGATCGGGGAACCTAGAGTCCCTGAGACAGGGTAGGACTTTTTTTCTCCCTTTAGCTCCCCCTACTGATTAAAAGTAACACTGCCTCTTTTTGCTGCCTCTTCCTTTTACCATCCTTTTCAGCAGGGGTTCTCCACGATCCTCCTCCCTCATGAGTAGCTCAGGAATACTAGAATGCCTTTCATTATGGGCCGAGTTCAAGGCAGAAATGGGCAGATTCCCTGTCCTATAAATCAGGGAGAGAGTGTGGGAGTGATCTTGCCCTCACTGCCCAGCAAATGGAGGTTTAGACTTGTACTGTGAATGGGAAAACCCACAGAGGGACCAATTTGGGTCAGAATATGCATTCAAGATAAGATACTCTGACGCTATATATATTCAGAGTAAAGTCACTTCACTCTCCACCAAAATGCAGCTAGTGCTGCTGTGGAATGTGGCATCTATTCAATAGCACACAGGAACAGGACACACAAATGTAGTGCAGGAAGCAGATACTGAGCTAAAGGTTAAATTAGGCATATGAACTATGCACTGCTGCAAATACACTTGCAGCAGCTTGGTTGATGAGCTCCACATCAAATGCTTTACCACAAGCCTGACAGGACTTGATATGGATGCTGCATGTACTCAATCTGAAACGATGGATAGGTCACTGCTACTTTTGGACTTATCAGTGAGCCTTTAATGTGCTTACTCTGAAACAATCTAAAGCAGGGGTTTTCCACCTTTTTTTTAACAAGTGTACCCCTTCTGCCTCAAAGTTTCAGCTCATGTACCCCTTCATATTTTTGTCTTGTTTTTAAGCGGTGGGTGGGGAGCAGATTGAGGCCCCCATGGTGAGGGAGCGAGTGGAGCTGGGGCTGGGGCAGGCACTGCCCAGCTGGTGTGGAGTGTGGGATGGAGCCGTGAGAGCAGTTTGTCTGGGGGGGGTGTGGGGAGGTGGGGGTGGCTCCCACTGCTGCATGCAACCTGGCTGAGGCTGAGGAGACACGTGCTCCCCAGAGCTGTGCATGGGGTGGAGGCAGCTGCTGCTGCAGGCTGGACTCTGCACCCTGCTGCCTCTACCCCAAGAGCCATGCAATGCCATGTGTCTGCTGCCGCCGGACGCGCAGGGGATGGGGACAGGGACAGACACCCCCCACAGCAAGTAAGTGTATGTGGGATGAAGGCATGGGGAGGGGGCGGGGAGTGTGTTGCTGTGCCTGCTCCCAGAAGTAGAGCTGGGGAGGGGGCCAAGGGCAGCGATGCCCTTCTGCAGGCTGCACAGGTGCTGCTTGGTCAGCCAGCTGGGGGAGGGAGGTCGCACATGGCAGCTGCATCTGCTACCACCACAGCACTGCACCGCACACTTTTCCCATGGCCGGTCACACATGTGGCTCGGTGGGCTGACTGGGCACGAGGCCCATTAGCAACTGTGTGCCGCCTGTGTGAGCGGGTGTGGGAAAGCGGCACAGGCCATGGGACGGTGGCGGCAGAGGAGGGCAGAGGGTGCAAACCACCCCCAGCTGGCGCCATTGCCTTCACCCCCTGGTCCTGCTCCTGGGAGCAGGCATAGAGAGCAAGCTGAGGTGGAGGGGGTGGAGGTGCTGTGGTGTGCTGTGTGGGGCTGTTGGTACCCACTGCACCCCTCTCCCTCCCCCTGGGTAAGAAGCAAAGTATGGGAATGCACCGGGGAAGACACCGCCACCACGTCCCAGGGCATGCTCCATCCTCACCTGCACATTCCCCCTATGACCTAAATACCCCTAGGGGTACGCATACCCCTGGTTGACAACCCCTGATCTAAAGGACAGTATTCTCTACCTATGACAGTAAATCATAAATCTTAAGATATCATGACATAACTTGAGTGCTCAGGTACACACAAAAGCTCTAACTAAATAATTAATCATATTTTTATCTGCAAATTCACAGAATCAATTATCACCTGCCTCTAACATTCATGGCAAACAGCCTATAATACATTTCACTAAGTTTTTAAACCATGTGTAGGTAGACCATAAGCCTGGAATTTGACAGTCATGCATTCTTTCTCTCATATAAAAATATGGTGCACTCAAAGAGTATTTAGTATTGCTTTCCCTGTTTTAACTCACCTGGCATGGCATCCCCTTTATTCAAGGCATGATTTTCTAGTTCTACTCTGTCAACATCCTGTTACCATTCTAATATCAGTAGTTGCTGGACTGTGTCTTGTTGAGATTTTCTAGTGTCAGTATGGCTTGGTCTTAATTTACACTTCACCTGTATTTTAAAGCCAACCTTCAAATAGTTATTTTACAGAATTTTAAGAGAATTAGGCATTTATCATAATTTTCAGGAGAGTAAATTAGCTGGTCTGTCAACATTGTTTCTAAATTCCAGCCAGTTGGGTATTTCAATTAAGCAAGTTGGAAAGTGTTGTAGTTTGTAGCTAAAAAGCTTGATGGAATTCATGAAGAAAAATATTTAAAAAATGATGTTCCAAGGCAATCCTACACTTGTTTTTTGTAGGTCAAATTTCTTTACTATGTATGCCACCAAGCAGCTCAAATTTTAGATCTTTTTTTTTAAAGATATCTAGTGTAATAAGTCAGAAAATGGCTCGCTAAATTTTTCCTAGACATGTGCCAGTTTTGATTAAATTTTCACTGGGAAAGATTCTTCATATGCAGGTTAGTATTTCTCTTAAAATAGAAATACTATTTACTTCACAGCTTGATGGTTGGGCATTTACTGAAATGTGAAAGACCCAAAAGCTGTTTCTTTCTTGCCCATTCAACAGGGTTCATGGAACTGTCTCCAACAAGAAATACTGATAGAAAACCAGCACAAAATAGACTCATGATCAGGTCACTCCTCTTTGGGAAACAGGTTCAAGTCCAGGTCTAAAATCAGGCAGGGAAGGGACTTTGACCCCAGGTTATTTACTGTTTTGAGAGGAGTTCTTTCCTTTGCAGGAAGCAAGGGGGGACGGGGGGGCCTTCAGAAAGGGCTCTGCTTTCTCTGAACGTAAAATTATTTTTTTAATTTAAATTTGTAGATGCAACAGCTATTTCCTGCCTAGCTTTAAATTACGGTATCTTGTTATCCTATGCTGTACTACTGTAACCCAAAGAAAATAGAGTAAGACCTCAGAAACCACCTAGAAGTGAGAAGGGCTCCCTCAAGCTAGATGCCATACTACCAGAGTTAAAAAGTGCAGACTATAAATGCTGCAGGCAGGAATTTACAATATTAAAAAGAGATGGAGGGTAAAAAGTACAAAGCACAGAAGAGAAAAAGTTAGCTGCCCAGAATACACAGCATTTCAGTGGTAAAACTAGAATAGCTGCTGCTCAGCCTCAGCTGATGATAACCCCCATTTTCTGGGTGACACTGTTTGCATTTTTGATAGCTGCTTGCAAGGGGCGGGGGAAAGTCAAGAAACCACTTTGTTAAAAGACTAGACAATATTTACCATACTGGTAGTGGATGCCTACCTACAAAATGTATGAATACAAAAAACTTTAGCAAACAAGATACTTGCTTTGAAATAAAGCAGGCAAACTTTCCATATCAGTCTGTCAAATGCAAGACAAGACACATTCCAGACTCCACTCCCCACTATGTAATACAGAAAAACAGACAAGCACTGCACTCTCTCACTTTATGAGAGTAAAATAGAGCAAAATGTTCTCTTAGAAGTGTGATTTAACAAACAAACAAGTAAACAAACCCACACGTGGCCACCAAATAGAAAAAGTACCTTTTTATTTAAGGTATGACAAGTGTATTTACAGTATTTATTTTCTCAAGATCCATTTGTGTGACTTTTAAAGCAGCAATTACAAATTACATTTAAAAAGGGGGAAACGTTTCAAATGTTTCTGTTACAGAAGATATTTTGCAATGACAGAAATGCTTAAGGCAAATTAGTTAGACCTTTTCTGCCACCCATGCTCACTTGGCAAAACTAATTTTTGTCTGTAAGACAACGTTATCTTGAGGGATACAGATCATGCTAAATGGTACACACAATGCTGTTCCCTCTTATTTTAGTACATGCGTCAGTCTGACACATGACAAGGAATGAGTGATGCTGCCAAACATCCACATGAGCAGTGCTGACATTTTATTTAAAGCAATGAAATAAACTTCAATGGAGGGGAATTACACAGACCTCTCAATTTTGTCAAATGGCTAAGAAATCACAGCACAGCAAGACATAACCACATCTTAGAAAGACTATCCAAAGCTCTTGTGTGGGGAGGGAGGGGGGGGAGTATTTAACATAAGTCAGTCATATAATTCACCCCCAATCAGAACCACAAACTAGTCACATGGACAATCCATTCTTCCATTACAGTATTGATTACTTTTTTTAAAAGACAGGAATAAAGACCTAACAGTTGCCAACATCTATTTAAATTAAGATTGTTGTCTGTTTTTTTTAAAAGTATTTGATTTCCATTAAAAGCTATTAAAGCATAACTTACTTTTCTAAAAGACTTTAGTGTTACAATTTTTTGAATTAACATTACAGATATTCAGGGGCAGTTATAACTGGTTTGCCTCTTGAGGTAGGAGCCACAAATCATATTTAGCCTGTAAACTATTATAATACATCAGGAAACATAACCAAGTTATTTCAATAATAAAATTAAAAGGCCGTAGTGCCACTGACTAAATGTAAAAGATAATCTGGGCTATTATAATTGAAAACCCAGTGTATTTCTTTTGTTCCCAGAGTATTTTGTATAACCTTTGGAAGGAAGATAGTTTAGAAAATTAGATATTAGTGCTGCATATATGCACAACCAGAAACCCAACTGACATGCAAAGATACTTCACTCCTATTTTAAAAATGCATATAATAGATCTTCCCAGTTTAAAAAAAATTCTAAAAAAAAAATGTAACTCAAAGAGAATCAATTGTTAGATACAGATTAATCTCTAACTACTTCTGAGAAATTGTCCCTGTAGCTTGACACATTTTTAGCATTACATTTTCGGAGGGGGGGGGGGGAGAATCAAAGCATCCACAGATACAAGTCGTTTGTTTTTCCTTTCTTTCTTTTTTTTTTTTTTTCTTTTTTTCTTTTTTTCTTTTTTTCTTTTTTTCTTTTTTTTTTTTTTTTTTTTTTTTTTTTTTTAGGTTGTTTGCTCAGGTTAAATGAAGATACTACCAAGTCTCAGTCATTTGGAAGTGCATGATGTTAGACATTCCAGCAGAAATAGAAACATGCTACTTTTGCAGTACCAGGGAACCTTTTATTCCAGGTTTATGCCAAATGCTACTATAATGCAGATCAGATACATATTTGTAACTGCAATTTTCCCATGATTGACATGATCATTTAGAAATGTCTGTAGACAACAAAGAGCAATTAAGCCACTTATAAAGATACTCAGATTGACAAGTTCTCCAGGTAACTTTTAAATTAAATCTTTCAAAGACAGACAATACTTAAAGCTTGTAATTACTATTAAACTCCTTCTCCCCCCCCCCCCCATATTTATTTTGTATTTCTTGGGCAAGAAAGAAAGGCAAAGCTTCCCACTACTTAAAAACCATATTCTGTATGCATTTCACAGGGTTTATATTAGCACCTTCACCCAATACATCATTGCATCAATGGTCCTTGACATGCAAGGATTTATTTAGTAACAAAATGGCTAGTCTCATCTGCATGTGCCCACAGTAACATGAAAAAGGAGAACAAACCCAAAGGAGAGTAAATCAGTTTTCAAACTTCCTTGTTGAACTGTACAGGTTCAAGATCAAACATTACTTAAGATTGACCATTTGCATATTCCAAAACAGGAGACAAACACAATCAACTACATTTGGCTTTGAAACATTAAGATAACAGAAGTTTACTTTAGCCACATATTTACAAAAAAATTTTCAGCAGAAATGTGTGGGGGTCTCCATTGTTGTTACACACACCTAAAGATGACCATCCATCTTAATTCCATGGAAAAAACATCTCTTGTTAAAGAGGGACTTTATTTTTTTGAGGAAGGCAGGTGGAAGGTTGGGTTGGCAGAAGGGGAGTGCTTCAGAAATCAAGACCTGTTTACTCTACTGCACCTTCAAAATAAGGAGGTAAAGTACAGGCATCATTCGTTCCAGGAAGGTTCCTTGCAGTTAGCGTGTTTTCCAAGAACAGGGAAAGCTGTCTTGAACAGTTGTTACACATGGATTATCCCATGACTTTGACCTCTTCAGTTTACTTACTGAATTTTGAGTCATTTTCTTAGAAGCACACTTGCTGAGCTTCTTTTCTAATGTATTCTGTAGACTATACGTTTTAAATTAAACTTATGTAAAGAATGTTGCAAGCTTTTCCTTTGTACACAATTTACTTTGTGCTGAATATTCTTCAAAAGGACTTTATAAATAATACAGTAACTTCAGAACCAGTCTTCCGTGCACTTGTCATTATACCATGTTGTTGCTTTCTCCAGCTTTATCTACAAGCTGTAGAAGAGAAGACAAGAGAGAGAATTCTTTAAGTTACCTGCAAACATTTTTGTATCCACACTCAAGATGTTCTCAAAAATAAACTGGTACTTGTGCACATTCACTGTGTGACTGAAAATGATTAAAGTACTCACCAAGTCTTATGAGATTTATGCATTTGTAAAATTAAGTCTTATATTGCAATTGTGTTTCTGCATGATATGTGTTTCATATAAATAAACAGCAAAATGTGAAGACACAACAGATGAAAAAAATAAATCAGAAGAATGCAGGTAATGCTGCTAGCTTAATGACCGATAAGAATAAAAAAGGGAAAAATGTTTCAGCCACGCATGCATTAATAAACCGAATGAGATATATCAACTGACCATTACTGTGGATTCTCTTCTGAGCCTACGTAGGCTTTGAATAAAACATTAACAATTATCTTTTTAAATAGGATTTAACCCCATTAAGATCAAATTATATATAGGCAAGATCAATTTCTGAATGGAGCATTCAATTGATCATGGATTATGAATCAGACCTTTGCCTGAGACTGTTAGATGACAGATTTAGAACAAACAAAATTTAAAATCAGTTTTTTCAAACCAGACTAAGTTTAGCTGCATATTCTGTCAATTTTACAATGTAGGTGTTAAAGTATATCTTTCAAAACTAAGATTAAAAACACAAATATTAAAGTTACAAGTATATATAGAAGTTTGCACAGTAAAAGTAGTTGACACCCTCCCTCCCCCAAGATTATTGTCTCGGGTATCATTTTATTCTCTTCAGTTCCTTGGCTTTTTGGATAAGACAGGAGTATGCAGCTTCTAAGTGGCTGAGGGACCACCACATGCTGCAGGCTGCATCAGGGCAAGCCACAGGCCGTATAGATAACCTTCCCCTTGCTGCACCATATGCCCCCCCACACCTCCATGCAGGACCTCCCATTCCTTATTGCTGCACCATATACCCACATAGTGCATTGGGGGGGATGCACCTATGTGCCCCCCTAGCCCACTGCCCACAGAGCACAGCCTCACCCTCTGGGATGGCAACAGGTGACCAAAGTTGGGAGAAAGGAGGGGGAGCCCAGAGACTCCAGCTGCTGCTACAGCCAGAGCAACAGGGGGACCAGCAGCCAACCAGGAGCTTGTGGTCCACAACTTAACCACCACAGGTTGTATGAGGTTTCCTTTGATATATTGGACAGGTCCGCGTGAAGAGAATGGCAAACTATTTTTGAAAAAATACAAACTTAGTAAATGGCAAGAACAGCCTGGCACAGTGGGCCTAAATAAACTGAATCAACTCAAGTAGGTCATCTGTTTGACTACGGTGAGGCAAGGAACGTCCATTGTAAATCTCCTTACTTTCATTAGCTTCAGTCGAAACTGAAATCTCTTGCTTAGATCTGACTATAACCTGCAATGTGCAAAAGCTGCGCACACACAAAAAAGCAAAAGTTGCCCATCTCATTTTTTGCTCTAAAACTACATACATACATTTTCTGTATTACTATATGGTAGATATCCAACAATCATGCATTGAAAAAAAGCTTCAAAGCTAATATTAAGCAGGACATACTTACCGAACTTATACCAGGTAAATTCAAGAGATAACCAAGAACTGGAACTCTTCTAATAAAGCCAACCACCACAGGAAAGAAACCCCTGGAACATAAAAAAATTAGGAATTGATATAGGATTTCAGACTATAGGTTATTCTCATTGTTTCTTGCATACAGACGAGGAGGAGTCCTTTAAAAACAGGACTGCACTGAATTACTGCAGCTTGTTAGCAACAAAGTAGTTATGTTGTAGCTATATGGGCTACCACAATTTAGGAGGGAACGGAAAGAACATTACAGAAAAAAGCATCCCTTTTAAAATCTCTCTCCCCCACATTCACAAGAGCCTGCTTTTATAGGCTGGGTTTTTCAAAAGTACCTACTGTATTCTCTTGAATACGAGATGTACTTTTTAAAAGGAAATATTATTGTAAAGATGGTCTGCATCTTAAACCCAAGTTTAAAAAAAGCATAGACATGGCTTTATTTAAAAAAAAAGCATCAAATAAATTGAGTCTGAAAACTTGTGAGGGCTTTGAATTAATGGGCATTACAGTGAAAGGAATTCAGTTAAATCATTGCAAATACTGGTGTTCCCAACTAATCTGCATTTTGAAAATCCCCAATAACTTTTCAACGTAAAGGCTACCAGTTACTCAAGCACAAGACTAATTTATTTTCATACTTAAAACAACAGTCTTGCTGATGCATGTGATTTAGGGAATAAAATTCTCACAGTAACTATATGTAAATGAAGCAGAATTCTATTCTAGGGTAGCTCCTAATGTTTTGGGAAGCCAGATGCAGAAGACCAAAATTCAACTATTTAGAAAGGATTTAAAAACAAAGAACAACATTAAGTCTGTTCACATATCTGACAAAATGTATGGTAAATACATGGTACACTTCAATATAGTGCAAATCTGTCCTTAAAGTAACCAAGGTCTCAGTAGAGCAGCCATTAGATTTTTGACAGATATTTGATTCAAACAGATTAATAATCTGAGACTCATGAAGTTCAGATGCAATATCTATCAGAACAATTTTTAACAAGGATTTTTTGTAAAGAGCAATGTTGTTATCAAGTTATTTACTGAGTTTCCTTTGATATTCTAGATGATTGGAAAAGCTCTATCCCCCTGATTTTAAGACAAAGACCATCTTTTTTGTGGTGCAGAGGGCAGCAGGGCATCCACAGGCTGTAGTCTATGGTCATGCAAGTTAGTGAGATATCACACACACAGCATTATGAAGTTACTATAGGACCAAGTAGGAATAGACAAATAAACAGCAGCTATTTTAATAGAAAATTTAACTTCACCAAGAGTGAAAAAATGAAACAAAATTGTTTGAAACCTCGGCTCTGAGAACTATTCTATTTTAATTAACACACTGTTTTCTCTTAAGATTGTGGTCAGACTCTACAGGGCATTTGCTTTAACTACTTCTTTCCTCTGGACACTGTTCCTTCACATACAATATGCTGCCATCACCTGGTGAGAATAGCTGATCTGTGAACTGCAACTACATCAGCTCAAAGGTACAACTTTGTAATGATTTTAAGAAGGCATTTAAAGTTTTTCACTGTTATGAAAGCACAGTTCCTACTTTACATTGGCTGGGCTAGAGATCCAAACTGTTTGTATAAACAAGCCATTGGTACATGTAGTGAAATAATTTATATATTTTTTAAAAAATGTAGCAATTAACAACACATTTACAGCAAAACACAGAAATCATCCGTAAGTGAATAAATCAAGAAAAACCTAAAACCTAAAACACTTCTTTTTTCAATACTCAAACAAGCCTAATCATCCTGTATACATTATACAATGCCAGTGGTAATAATTAGCAAGTTAATGAAGTACGTGAACTGAAAACATTTCTAAATTAGAACCCAAGGATGAAGTTTCAAAAGCCTCCCCATTTGACTTCAATGAGAACAGAATTAAGCCAAATGCCAACTTCTTTTGAAAATTCCATCCTATGAACTGAAATATAAGATTATGTATTGATGATGTATAGCACGGTGAAAGAGTGAAAAATCCCATTCCCACTGAAATGCATTCATTTCCCCCTGCCATTGAAACACTATGGAAAAACAAACAAAACATAAAACAAAAACAGTGGGTTGTCATGAGCCTCCTGAGTCCAGTACAATTTGAATGAACTAGTGACAATTTTACTGGAAACTTAGGGGTCACTTCTTCATATATAAAATTTCCTCTTCTCAGCCAATAGATCGGGTATTTCAGTAAAGTGAAAGCAATGTGCTGTTTCTTGATTTTAAAGGAATCATGTACTATGTTCAGTCCATTCCACAGACACTGCATTTTTAAAAATTTTGAAGAAAATATAAAACCTATTGTACATTGTAATTTTCCATATTTCTAACTCACCTTTGTTAACCCATGAAGAAACGCTGCTACCTACAAAGTAACTGCTAGGCACACCTGATGAAATTATTGCCATTGTCCATGTTAAACTTACCATTCTTATCAGCAACACTTAAATACACTGTACTACTTACTCCAAACAGCCTGTCTCCTAAACTGGAAGCAATGTGGCCATCTAGGCAGTTTAACTGGCACTGTCACTTAACAGTGACAATTAGCCCACCTGAAGGGCTTTCTTCCAAACCAAGTAACTACATAGTTCAGAAGGCAACTTGTCCAGAGCAGCTGTGTGCGCTTATGGGTGCTGCTGCCAAGGATGCTAAAATTACTGTGCAGACATAGCCCTGAAGTGCCTGATAAGTTAATCAAATCTGTTTTCATTATTTATTCTTTTCCACTACAAGAATGTTAGAAAGTTTAGTTGCAAACACAGCAGGACAAGGTGTAAAAAAGTGTGCGTTAAGCTGAATGCAACCAGAATTTACAGATGTGTGCTACTTGTCAAGATGCTTTTTCAGGTGGTGCTAAGCTGCACACAGCCTGCTTCTAGACCCACAGGATATATTGGCCTTTTAAATTTTTTTCTTTGCTGGTTACAAAATCACAGCATGAAGCTGCCAAATTCAGTGTGACTTGAGGTAATACATCTCAAACAGATTTAAGATAGCTTAGTCTCAAATGGGGGACTGGTATCCATCAAATTCCAGCTTGTTGCAAATATGAATCTCAGATCTGCACAAACATTTAAAAACAATCCCCCAATTTGCTAGTTTTAATGGAGACAGTGACTGCTGCAAGATTAGGAGGAAAAACAAGACATAAGAAGTGAAGAACTCCATTGTAAGCAAGTCTTACCTGAATAAAAGGAAGAACCCATAAATTTCAAGGACCATGCCTATCAAGGGCCAACCAATAAGAACTATAAGCACGCCACCCAGGAAAAAGCCTGTGGCTTTCATTTTGTGTTTCTGGAAGAAAAATCTAAATGTTCTTTCTAAACCAATAACAAAAGCCAGGCCAGCCACAAATAAAACCTAAGAGACAAAGAAAAAAAAAAACAAAACAACCTGTTAATGAATGTGAAATACTAAATATATTCCAGAAGGGTTTAAGTTTTAAATGTTAATATTACCATCCTAAAGGCAGAGACTGATATCCTTACTGAATCTGTCAAACATACAGTAGATTTTAGTTGTCACAGAAGAGAATATGATAGTTTTCCTGTAGAACTACAGGGTTCTTTAAAAAGCCCATACTGAAACATTTGTATTCAACATTACATTCTTTTCAGTTATTTACAAATTAGATAAGCTAGGGCCCATTTGTGGTAAATATACAAACATCTTAGGAGTCCCTAAGAGAGTTGCCCATTTTCTAAGATACTTATGATTAATTGTGTTTGAACAATAGTGATATTCTTGAACTAAGGATTTATAGTGCAGACAAACCTTAATAAATGCCGAGTCAAATTCTGCACCAAACGTTTATACAAAAACTTGAAGTCCCTAACTCACCAATGCATAATGCTTAAAGAATGTTAGACATGCATTAGGAAACAATGGAAAGAGCCTAAGAAATTCTTAACTCAGGTACCATGAGAGCTTTTCAAGGGTGTCATGAGGTGAAAAATCCACCATGTTAGAAATGGTCTGACCTGTTGTGGTCTGAGTTCTTTGCAAGAGAACAAACTGCTCTATTATTTTTTCCATAGTAAGGAAAAAAAAAAGAAATCAGTGAAAGGAAAGACCTACCATTTTCCAAGGGGTGCCTTGAAACTAAAAAGGGTGTCTGGAGGCCAAAAGTTGACAACCGTTGGTCTATGACATATCAACCTCGATATTCCTTACTTTTCACTGTCACAGCCTTGACATTTGTGTACCAGTCGTGACTGGCACACTGATGCTCATCAGCTTATTCCCACTGATGATATGTTCGATTATAAATGTTTAAGTATTCCTCCAACCACAGCTGCCATCTGCCAGCTTGAAAACTAACCTCATTGGCTGGACTGAATAAAATGACTTCTGCTGCTAAGCCCCGCCCCAAGTTCACCACTTTACTCAAGTGTTTTGTTCCTTTAAACTGTAATTTAATCACTCCTCTTTGTCACCTCACATTTTTCTTTCTTATAAGGATGGTGTCCTATCAAATATATTTATTTTCTTTCCTTAAAGAAGAGGTGCTTTAGCTATACTCCCCAACTCCCAAGTAACTATTCTTGGATTTTCCTTCAATGGGTATCTTGTATTTGCCTCTACTGCTACTGCTTATGGAATCAACCAGCACCAAAATGAAGTTGATCACTGTTGCCCAGAGTTCTGAATGGTAAAAATAAAGACTGCCAGTTCTGCAGCAGTCTTCTCATGCAGATTGGCAAAGCTGTGAACAGCAGTAAACATATTGGAAGTCATATTTCAAAGACACCAGAACATCTCCAGATGCTTCTCAAGCAAATCCCAGGACGTCATTCTCCCGTTGTACTCAGTTTTGGGCTCCACAATTCAAAAAGGATGTGGAGAAGCTTGACAGAGTCCAGAGAAGAGCCACGAGCATGATCAGAGGTCAGGAAAACAGACCTTACAACGACAGGCTGAGAGCCATGGGGCTCTTCAGCCTCAAAAAGCGCAGGCTCAGGGGCAATCTGATGGCCACCTATAAGTTCATATGGGGTGTTCACCAGGATCTGGGGGAACGTTTGTTCACCAGAGCACCCCAAGGAATGTTAAGATCGAATGGTTATAAACTCCTGCAAGACCGTTTCAGGCTAGACATAAGGAAGAATTTCTTTACTGTCCGAGCTCCCAAGGTCTGGAACAGCCTACCACTGGAGGTGGTTCAAGAACCTACTTTGAATGCCTTCAAGAGAAATTTGGATGTTTATCTTGCTGGGATCCTATGACCCCAGCTGACTTCCTGCCCCTGGGGCAGGGGGCTGGACTCGATGATCTTGTGAGGTCCCTTCCAACCTTAATGCCTAGGAAATCTATGAAAACACAGCTTACATTCCATTTGTATTAGGAAGGTCATTCCTCCAAGGACCAAAAATTGAATCTATATATTTTTAAGTTTAAACTTAGGTTCTGTAAAAACTGAAGGTACAGTCAAATAAACCTTTCCACATACCAGGGCTGTATCAGTTTTCCAAATACTGATTATTATTAACTTTTACTTGAACTTCCTTTCTTTACAAGTGTTGCAAGACTTATCTGGTATGATAACAGTTATCTTACTTCATAAGATAACAGTAAAGGTACCAGAAGGATAGCAAATCATAAAAGACAATTTTATCCATAAAACATGTGGCACTAGTAACTGCAATAAAAGTTTCTTTGCTCTGGCTGACCCAATATGCCTGAATTCTGACTGAAAGGTACCATTAGTACCTTTGATTGGCTTCAGTATCAGTGGAAGTTAAATATTTAAGTGACTAAACCCAACCTTTCTGCTATACCAGACTCTCTTAGTATTTCCTACGACTCTGTTTCCATTTAGTACCAAAAAGCAAAACAGCTTATAACAATACATTGGATACGTCAATCTACTCTGTGCAAAATCCACATACAGGTTTCCCCTCAATTTATGCAGTACATGCATTGCCGGAATACTGCTCATAAATCAAATTTGCATAAAGGGAACCCAGTTTACAATACAAGAAAAAGGGATGTGTTCCCATGGCAGTGAGGGAGGGAGGAAGGCTGGGACTAGGAAAGGGGTAAGGGGAAGGGTGCTGTTCAGCCCATCGGCTGCTCCTGGGGCTGCAGTAGGGAGCAAAGCAGAGGGAACTGTCAGTGGGTGCAGAGCACAGGACCAGGGAGTGTGGCTCTTGCTGCTGTGTGCACTCTGGTAGAGCTGTGGGGCTGCTTTGGGCTCTTCCCAGGGGGTGCCCCAGATGTGTGCACAGGATGAATGTAGGCTGCCGCTGCTGGTTGGGGCCAGCAGCAGCACTGGGCTCTTCCTGGTGCTTGCAGCGGGGCTGGGATAGCTGCTGCAGCCACCGCAGAATTTGCCGTAGCACCCCCAACCTGACCTTCCAGTGCTGCTGTTGAGTGCCAGGAAGAGCCCGGTGCTGCCACCAGCCTGCAGTGGCCACATGCTCTTGTCCCGTGTTTAGATCTGGGGGCATGCGCCCTGCAGGAAGAGCCCACCACAGCACCCCAGCCTGCAGCCCTCCCAGGGTGTGCACAGGAGCAAGAGCCGTGCCCGCCCCCCCCGCCCCTGCACTCACTAACTGTTCCCTCCACTTTACTCCCTGCCGCAGCCCTGGGCCTCTACTTTTCCCCACTCACCCTAGTCCCTGCTGCAGCAGCCCCAGGAGCAGCTGACACCACCTGCCTGCACCATGGCACAGTGCAGCCCAGGGGCTTGGGTGAGTGGGGACAAGCGGAGCCCTGCAGGATTTGGGGCAGTGCTGCACAGTGGCTGCAGGCAGATGGCATCAGCCGCTCTCAGAGAGGCTGCAGCAGGGGCTGGGGTGACTGTGGCCCCGGCCCCATGGCCCTTTCCCCTCTCCCCGAGATTAACCTGCGTGGAGGGGGCGCCTATTCCAACTGCATGAGAGTGAACCTACCTCACATATAATGAATTTTGGATATAAAAATGGTCATTGCGTAAGAGTGAATTTGCTTATACAGAACCCGCATAAGTTGAGGGAAACCTGTATAAACCAAACTGCAAAAAGAAGTCACTTACGTTTCCAATAGCCAGAAGTGCTTTGTCAAAAAACAGAATCATTCCAAAGAAAAGGAAAAACACACCAAAGCCTGTTAATCCCATTCCAATCTCTGCAATATAAAAGCAAAATTAAAAAGTTAAATAAATACACTTAAGAAAATATTTCATACACTAGAGTGAACTTTGTGAAGTTCAAGAGAAGTATGATGGTGTGTGTACATGACACATACACCAGAGTAATTTACCCCACATTTTACTCCACAGTCAGAAGCAGACACACATGACCAGCTAACTCAAGCTAACTGCACAAAGCAGCTGTTATTGCAGAGTCGGGCCATTAGGTGACAGGGCAGACATTTAGCACTCAGCCAATGTGCAGGGCAGACATTTAGCCACTTACCTACCTCAGAGTGCAACCAACAATGGTAGCAGATACACAGTGTACGCTTCCTGACTGACTTTCTTGAATGTAACTTTACATCACAGAACAGCATTTCCCCTGGAGTAAATACTGTGTGTTGTTTGTCCCACTTTTCCTCTGGTGTAAACATGTGTGCCCACTTTTGAAAGTGCCTAATTTTGGAAGCACATTGGGGAAGTCTGGGTAGAATTATCTAGGACCATTTTTAGACCATCAGAAAATAAAGCAGAGCCCTATGTCAAGTAGTTTACAGATAAGCAGTTCATTTTTAACAGAAGCTTCCATTTTGTCATAAACTTCATTGTAGACTGTGACCTTTATGAAAGTTTGATCCAAGTGCACAGAAGTTGTCTAGCGCATGCTCATTTGTGAAATGTCACTAAATTTGAAGCTACCTGTTGCAACACAGATCAACGTAAGTGTGAGTGTGCATGTGTATGACCGTGTTCTGAATATCAAAACTTAATTACTGTCCTGTATTGTTAACCTCCCATTGGAGTTTAAATGCTAGAGACCTATTAGATCTAATGACTGGAGAAAGACCTGAAGGCCAAACTTGCATGACCTGTGTTATGCTGTATTTATCATAACGGTTGTCTGTCCTGCAATCAAAAGGTGCAACTACAGCATGTGAAGGCACAGTTATGCTAGCTGATTTAGTAGAACGGGTATCAGTAGCAACAAAGACAGACTTCAGGCTGTAACCTAAATACATAGCCGGGGGGGGGGCCCCTAAAGGACTTGTGTAGCCCACACTGAAACCCATCTTCTTTGTTATCCAACGCTGGCAGAAGCATACCTTCTTGTGCTGCAATCCCACCTTTGATTGCACCATAGATACAAGTTCTATCACCTAATATTGCCTGAGGCAAAAATGCTGGCAGCAGGCCTATTCTAGCACTCCCACGAACGATAGGATCTATTGGTGCAGCCTTTAGCTTCCCTGAAAAAACAGATACTTCAATGTGTAGTTCAAATAATAAAATCCAGGTAAATGTCAAATTAGACAGTTCTCAGATCCAATTTCATACAGCTGGTAGCTGAGGACCACATATCCTTGAAATCTACCATATTCCTCTACTTGAGTCACTTGAAAGGAAAATGCTGTAGATGATCTTACTAATTTCAACTCAAATATTACAGGGAATAAAGCTTCAAAGATATACCTGATGCTTGTTAGCCACAGGACCCAAATACATAAATCACAAGCTGATGAAAGTACTCCACCAAGGCTGTTTCTGAACATATGCACAGGACAATACTTTGGTGAGAAGCAGAAGCAGGAGCTACTTCAAGTGTTACTATGATGCTCTTCCTGGACAATGACTGGAAGCCCATATTTTAGTCATCTTTTACTTGGGCAGATTCTGGCAAGTTTAAGAGGGGCAATATATTCATAGAATATGGGTAAAGAAGAAACAGTGCTCTTCTCCCGATACCACAGCTCTTACTAAGGGAGGTGGTCAGTCCACCTGACGCGTGCGTCCTGTTAATATTCTGACCCCTCAACAGAAAAGTGAAGCCAATGCAATTCATATTAGAATTCTGTCTAGCAGCAGTGAACTTGTCAACCTCTAAAACTGACCAGTCTAGTAAATTTCAACCTGCTGAGTTTGCCGAGACTGTGCAAAGCGAAATTCTAAAGGTATCTGCACACACTAAAACAGAAGCTTATCACATCAGGTGAAGCAGTCCAAACACACATCTTCCAGCAGCGCCCGAAGGTGGGCACCCTCATCTCTCACGTAGAGGAACGCCCGAGGGACAGGTATTGGTGGTTAAGAGTCCCTCACGCCAGCCGCAGGCACGGGCTGGATTTCTAGAAGCCAGCTGCCCAAAGCCGGCGCGCGGGCGGAGACGCTGCCGCCAACACTCCTATGCTTGCACAGGACTACGGAAAAACTTCACGGCTCGCGCGACCGAACTGTGAACGGGCTCCCAGCGAGGTGCAGTAGGCACACGGCGCCCAAAGGCTGCGGGGCCGCGCAGCAGCCACTCCCGTCGGAGCCATCTCTGCTGGGCGGGGAACCCGGAACACGAGCTCCTCGCGGGCCCCGCCACCTCCCTGCGTGTCCCTCCCCGCCCGCCGGCGCTTACTCTGCGTGTCCGACAGGGAGATCATGGTGGCGGCGGCGCGGGCCCGGGGGAAGCGGGCACAAACCGGGCCGCCACGTCTTCCGGAAACACGCAGCCCGCCTCCCCGCTCGGGCCCCACCACCGCGACGTCTCATTGGCACAGCAAGGGACCAATCACCACCCGGCTTCTTCACGGCACCTCCCTCCTGCCCCCTTCCCCGCTGAGCTACGGGGGCCGGGCTGGGCCACACTTAAGAGAGCGCGGCTTCTGATTGGCTAGGAAAGGGGCTACTGAGCTCAGCTGTCGGCTGCAGAGGGGTGAGTAGCCGGGCGGGAATTGTATGCCTCCGGGGGGTGACGCGCGCAGGGGTCTCTCAGGGGCGGGGCCAGGCTCGCTGCTCACCCAAGTGTCAGGTCGCCTTCTTAACGTGATATGAGCCCACTTTGTGCTGTGGGGGGATATGTCACCTTCGTCCGCCCCTCTTCCCCCCGCGTGTAAATCCGGCCTCCACTTGTGAGTGGAATGATACCTGTATCTATGCACGTGTGTGTGTGTGTGTGTGTATGTGGGAGGCATGGCCGGGCTGTGTGTGACACCCCTCCCCACATATAGGGTGCAAATCTACCTTCCTTTCTATTGGACTTCAGAATATGGGGTGTGGGTGTAATGTCTGTGCCTCCCATTATTTACACCCCCAACCCCCATTATTTATGCACACGTGCACACACATACACTCACTTACTTTAGTTAGTCTATAAGGTGCAAATCTACCCTGCTTTCTACTTGACTTCAGACTATGTCTATTGAGCACGTCTTGCCCAGTATTTTAAAAGAAAGGGAAGCATTTCCATTGATTTCTGCAGCAGATGACTCAGGACCCTTAGTTTGGAAGTCTGGAAAACCTTATTCTTAGATACCATCTCTGTACCCCCTTCCTTTTCAAAATCTTAATGTGTCTGTGTGTGTCTATATGTAGAGAGAGAGAGACAGAGAGAGAGATTCCAGTCTTCTCTTCTCCCTTCTCTCTCTCTCTCTTTGGTTAGTGTATAAGATACAAATCTATCCTGCCTTATACTTTAGACTAACATGGTTAACTACATCTCTCAGGCACATCTTGCCCACTATTTAAAAGAAAAGGAAAGATTTCCATTGACTTCTGTGGGAGACGACTCAGGACCCACATTGCTTGAACCCTTAGCATGGAAGTCTGGCAAACCATATGCTTGGAAGTCTGTCCCCGGTCTCCTTATGAATTCGTTTGCATGTTAGTGTCAGTTTCTTCCTGCCTAGCAGATATATTATGCCCTCTGGTTGGACATGTTTATGCTGATAAGGTCAGATGAGTTAATACAAAGCAAGGTGTTCAGTGTTTAGCAAATGCAGAGTGCAAATAATGTGGTGAAATACTTTCTATGTAACTTCATGAGAAGCCTCTAAAAAGTTCACAAGTAATGATTTTTCATAATTCCTCAGAAATTAGGGAGGGACTTCTGATTTAAAGTCTAGGCCATCTTCTTGCCAGAGTAGGACAGGTCCATGCAATATATTTAGAAAACGCTTTGTTCTTCTAACTTTAGGTGTAACAATTTTTGGCATTCCCTTCATTTCTGTTGGAATCTTCTCCTAATCTTTTCCCATGCTTAAAAAAAAGTATAGCTGTATAAAGGTTATTAATAAAATACACCTTTTTGTTTTTCAGATACAGTCCCTTCCTTAGACAATATTCATTATTTAAGAATTATTTTTTTCCATCTTTTAAGATGACAGCTCTTCCAGGTAAGCTATAATTAAAATAGTAGAAACTTTGCTTCACTAGAATTGAGCTGACCTCTTCATGTTTGTGAGAATGTTATTATCATTGCAGGTTAACTGCGTTAATTGAGTTCAAGCAGAAGATGGATTTGCAAGGTCTATTATAACTTTTACAACCTGTTTGGAGGAAAAGCATCACTTTGTGCGTGTCACTACTGTACTGTGTGGTGCTGCCATGAAAATATGCCCTGCTTTGTTCTGCTTCTGCATGTGCTTTCTGGCATGTCCCTAGGTCTACTCTCAGCCAGGAGAACAGAAATTTGATGGGCTCTTATCATATTACATATGCAAAACAGGACTTTTTGGGGGCAAGTTTTCACAGTGGCACTCTTTGGCACCATCCAACACTGTAGGCATATTTTTTCATTTCTTTAGGTATCTACAAGGGCAGTCCAGAGTGGGTGCAGCAGTACGGTCATACTCAGATCCTAGACAGACAAGGTTCTTTGGGTAGATGTGATATGTTTTATTAGGCCAACTAAATAGTTGGAGAAAATTGTTCTTTGCATGCTTTCAGGCACAAACACCCTTCTTTAGGCATAGGGAGAGTTTGTTGCAGGGTGGATTTGATTTAAATCATGATTTAAATTGCTGGTCAGGAAGACTTGATTTATTCATTTTCTACAGAAAGTGCATTCTTGTTTGATATTCATTTAACTTTATTCATTTAACTTCTAGAAACTTTGCACTTTTAGAGGAAGGTAAGAGCTTGACTTTGTTCACAAATTTGCAGAGAGACAAGAGGGCCGAAGGGTAGGTAATTGGGTCTTCTTCCTCATCTCCATATATTGCTGTTAACAAGGATGTTATCTTTGAATCCAGAGTTTGAGAACTGAAACTAAGCATCACAGAGATGTTTAATGGGATCTTCTAGTCTGAGCACTGAGTCCCATTGGGTTTGAGTGGTTTTCTTCAATCTTTACTAATCTCTGGAAACCCCATAAGATTGGGCCCTTAATATAGTCCATGGCCTGTTGTGGCCTATTTATAAAACTTTTCTAAAAGGTTACATGAATAGATTGTCTCAAATACTATATAATTAGAAGTTATAATCCCTACTCCATGATGTTATCTTTGAGCTTTAACATATTTTAAATTAAAACTATATAGGTTTTTTTTGAAAGCATCTTAACAAAAAGAAATATGATAAATAAAAAGATCTGATTTAAATAAAATCTGCTTTTTTTAATTTAAAAAAAAAATCATTGATTTTTATCCACCCTGGTTTGTTGTCTCCAGAGACAAGATCCTTGTTCACAGCAGTATATGGAGATGAGAGATAATGGACCTGATTACCCACCCATCAGTCTATCTGCAAGTTTGTGTACACCTAATCAAGTCCTTACCTTTCTCTGAAAGTGCAACGTTTCAAGAAGTTAAATGAATAAAGGATATCAAACAAGAATGTACTTTTTGTGGAAAACAATGATTAAATTAAGGCTTTCTGACCAGTGATTTAAATCATGATTTAAATCAGTTTGACTTAAATCCACCCTGTTGCTATCTCTTGTCTATATGTCTGCCAGTCAATGGGTGCAAAATATCTGGCACCCTTTGAAGTTATCATTAGTAAAACATGAATGATGCAATATTATAGTTTTGATTTTTTTTTTTTTTTTTCCCTCTCTCCCTTCCTTCAGTGTTAGAGGAGGAGCTGGTTTCCATTGATGAAGAACTGCAGGTGCTAGAAATCCAGATTCAGGAACTATTGGAAAGACAACAGGAGCTTATTAATAAAAAGACGGTGTTAAAGAGAAAAATAAAACAGTTTTCAGATGATTCAGAAGCTGGGGGAAGTGAAACAAATGATTCTGCTAAGACTTGGGACAAACAAGGTTTACAAAATCAAATTCAGTTACTAATATCACCTTTATTCTGACTTGAAAGTATTGTAATTTTATGGAAGGAATGTACTGAGAATTACCTGTATCAACAAGAAAGTGAAAATGCGGTATTTCAGTCCACTGGTGTGTCGTAATTGTCCTGCTTCATGCTGGGGGGTAGCGTTATATTTTGGTTACCTTGATAGCCTTTTGTTTTTATTAATTTGGATTAAATTAATTGCGTCCTTGGATATTCTGAGTACTAATCTGGTAATAACTAGTTATCCTCAGTGTTATGTTATACTAGATTCAGAGATCTTGTTTAACTTCACCAGAAGAACTTTATTTTAATCTTGCTATCTTATTATGTGTAACACTAAAGTTTTGCCTGTTAACTTTGAGTTAAAGTACAGGGCCAAGAATTTTTTTAAGGAAGTTGTTCATGTCTCCTTACACAATGTAATACTCTCTGGCTACTAGTGTGGCTCTTTGCTAGTAAACTTTATTGTTGGAGACTAGCATCCTACGCTACAGTATGTATGTACATGAATAAATGTAGTAGCTAACCTTGATTCTGATCCAAGTCCATTTAAGTCAATGGAAAGACTCTGATTGACTTTAAATCATGATCCAAAGCCCTTTCATAAATGAATAATGTCATACATCCAGCACTTACATCTTCTCCATGCTGGATCCCAGATAGTAGAATTCCCGGTGGTTTTCTATTTTCTTATCTTTAGGGCCCTACCAAATTCACAGCAGAAGTGGGCTGTGCAGCAGCGCCTTAATATTGAAGGTTCCCCCCACTCTCCCCTTCCCCCACCCCTGTTGTTGATTGGCTGAGGGACTCTGGTGGCTCTGGTGCTTGTTGCTGACTGGCTGGGAGGCAAAAATAGCACCATATTTAAAACTGTTGTTTTCGTCTTCCTGCCAATCAGGAGCAAGCAGGGGGCCCTGCTGCCAGTTAGCAGGGGAGGAAATGCAGGGCAACCTGCAAGATTAAAGGAGCCACTGCACAGCCCACTTATGCCATGAATTTGGTAGGTCTCTACTTATTTTCCTACTAGTATGAAGAATTGCTGACCAGCCTCTTGTTCCAACTGAAATAGATGTGCTGAGTTTTTGTCCCATTATTTGCCACTTAAAATAGATCTGTTGTGCTTTTGTCAGCTGGAGGTTCCTGTTCAGCATGTTGGCAAAAATGTTTCCTGTGTATTTTTGGGGGAAAGGATTATGGAGACTTCTTGTGGAAATGCTGTTTATTTGAAACATTCTGTGAGCAATAGCCTGTTTCCATTTGCTAGCTAGGTTACTGGGATGTTTCTGCAAAGAGATGCAGGCTCACCTGCTGAATATCCTGGCGCATATTATGCCTCTCGCTTCACTACTTAATCTCACTGTAGTCATTCTGCTTGTATACAAGTAGCATCTTTTCTCCTCTAGTTTTCCTGAATATGGCTATGTCTTTTTGAGGAGCGTGAGTTTAAAATTGTCCTGAAAATTAACTAAAGTATCCTAACTATTCTAGCACTTGTCCTTGGAAGCAACTGCTGTCAGGCATAGTACGTTTCATGTTCCATATCAGTTGAATAGAATAGTTATCATTTAAAAGTCAGTATATTGAGGTCCTTGATGTACTCATGGATTTCCTTTTGAGGATTAATTCATATTGTCATTTATTATTATATTATTTTTCTCAACCTTTTCAGACTTGAGGCATCCCTCAGAAAATGTTAGTTCTTAGCTTTCACTCTATTTTTAACTACAGAAAAATAGCACAGTTTTTCTGTTGCAAAGAACTCTGACCACAGCAGGTCAGAATGTGTTTGGTGCTGTGGATTCCTGTGTGAAATCTCTGGGTTTGTCTTGTGAGCCATGCTTGCATACATAACAGTGCTGACATTGTTTGGCATCCTGTGGCATCCCTGAGAGGTTCTCAAGGCATGCTGGTTGAGAATCACTGTATAAGAGACCAAGCTTTGTGTTTAAATTTCAAATGGTCTGCAAAACAAATTCATACAAAGCATAACTTTGCACTCTGTCACTTAGTTTACACAGGCAAATCTTGTGGATGCCTTTTGAGCTTTAAAAAAATTTAGCTTAATATACCATTAAGACACTTTCAGAAAAAAGTCACTTCTACATTGTAGTTGTTTTTTTGTTTTATATTTTAAATGCCATTGCTTATGAAAGGATTTTCACTACTTTTTTTTCTCTTGTTTTTTTAACAGATTTTCCATGGTCTGAGGTGGTCACAGCTGCACTACAAAGGACCTTTAGACTCCAGAAATTTAGGTCTCTACAACTTGAAACAATAAATGTTACGATGGCAGGGAAGGATATATTTCTTGTCATGCCTACAGGTGGCGGAAAGAGTCTGTGCTACCAGTTGCCAGCAGTGTGTTCTGATGGTATGTGAGAATAAAGGTCATGTAAAAGTAAATGGATTTCAGGTTTTCATTTTGTAGTATTAATTGGAGAGAGAAAGTGCTACGTTCATAAATCTATTATAAATGTTATTCCATCTGCTGAAGAATTACCAGTGCAAGTGTCTGTGATTTGCACTTTAATTCTCTAATGCTAAGTATTTTCCTTTCTTAATGTTTTGGCTTCAGATCCTACAGAAACATATTTTATTGTTTAAAAACAATGTATTCTGTTGCAATTTTTCTTTTCCCTTAAATTCCGAAGAGACTATTGATTTTTAGATTTTTATAAATTCTTTTTTTCCCTTTTCTTAACAAAAGAAACAAATTATTGATTAGCATTTTTCAGTCCCAGGGTAAATTAGCCTGTTGCACAGTGACCTGTTTTGGGGGATTATTAGTTCTGATGATTGGTTTAGTGTCTCTTGCTGTTAAGAGGTTTAAATCCAGTTGTCAATGGATAAAGATGCATATCGCAAAATTCTCCATCATATATTTATATCCTCTTCAAAAAATTAAAATAGTAAACAGTGTCTGGTGAACTTCTAAGAGGATATGCACTAGGGCTGAATGCTAGGACTCTCAAAAATAGGGGTCTTTAAGTTCACCAAGGTACTTTAGCATTGATCTCTCTTTAAACATGGGGGCAGTTCTACTGGCTTCAATAGTACTAATTCCATTTAGGCATGTGCTTAGTGAATCAGGTCCTACATTTTTCAGGTCCACACTTAAGTGATCTCATTTTCCAAATGTCTAAGCACTGTTAAATTAAAAGGGATTCAGCATGTTGGAAAATCAGGTGACTTATTCAGGTGTTTAAATATTTACTTGGATACCTAACCACAGTTATCTGCTTTTGAAATTCTTTGTTTGTGCATATGAAGTTAATCGAGTCTTGCACTCTGGAGTGACTCCATTGAAACCCAGTGCACACTTTGGCTTTGTATTACACAGTTAATGCAGCAAATACTGGCCATCAAGAGCAAACACTTGACTGGAATGCTTTAAGCAGGAATGATTCTGCCTTTAGCAGGGGGTTGAACTCACTAGATGACCTCCTGAGGTGTCTTCCAGTTCTCTTTTTTTTGTTGGTCATATGTGTAATTCTTAAGAGCACCCCTGTTGGCTACCCAAACAAAGAAGCCTACAATTAAACAAATATGAAAGCTGAACTATTTGTAGGTAATCTCTCCAGAATAGAGTTAATGTGCATTGGTGTTACCATTTGGGGATGCTTGCATTGCTACTTTCTGTTCTTTACTTGCTCTTGAGGAAAAAGACTTCATTCTGTGACTCTTCAGTCCTGCAGTATTTGCAGTAAATGCACATGTGCATACAGGATTTTTGTTGCATTGTCCAAATTGAGAGAAATCTTATGAACTGAATATTTCAGATAAGAGAAAAGATTGTTTTTTTTTCACAGGTTTCACACTTGTGATCTGTCCTTTGATCTCACTCATGGAAGATCAACTAATGGTTTTACAGCAGCTGGGAATATCGGCATCTTCATTGAATGCTTCAAGTAGCAAGGTATGTTTAGCTGCCAGAATCTGTCGTCATTTTGCAACATTTTCAAAATTAAGTTCTTGCATCTTGTTTGCATTTTATATTATTCAGTGTCATTAAATGGATGATATAATTTTATTTGCTAGCATACCATTTCATAGTTGTCACACAAAGTATCAGTCGAGGAACAAAATCCATTTGCCAATGTTTCTATGATGCTAATAATAATATACTCCTGGTTTTTGGGAGGTTTTCATGTTTAGTTTTTTTCTTTTTTTTAAATCCTTGTATAGAATGAGCATAATGTTGTGGGGCTGAGCTAATGCCATAATGTTTTTGCAGGTATTAGGATATTTTTGTTACTAAATGATTTTTTTTTCCCTTTTAATCCAGAAATCAAACAAACGATACTGGGCAATATTATGTCACTTAATTTTCTTAGCAGTGCAGACTTTTTATAGCTGTAATTAAGTCATTTGCTTTAGAATATAAATCCACTGTCAAAAGGGCCAGGAAGATCTTTAATGATATTGCATTGTCCAATTGGTCAACATACATTTTGGGGTGGAGTTCTTCTAATTAATGCTTTCATGTGATGTGACAAATTGCACAAATATTTCAAGAACTGAAGTCCCTGAAAAGCCATTACAAAAGTTGACAGTTTTTATTTTGCATGTGAAATTACTTTATAGGCTACAGACATGTTTATCACATGGTATCTTGCACAACAACAAAGACACTTCACCATACAGTACAGAAAAATATTTCTAAAGTTCTGTGGCCTTAATGCTAATATTAAAGTCTGCTTGATAAGTGTATTCACTTATAGTGACCCATTGCAGAATTGTATGCAGTCTTGCCATTATGTCTCATTTGGTTCACTATGTATGCGTTCAGCTAAAATATGGTTGACAACCTGTTGATCCTAAAATGAAGCAATGTTATATTTGCTAACATCCTATTCCTAATCACAGTCCTAACGATCTAGATCACTATTTTTTTTAACAGGAACATGTGAAGTGGGTTCATGCTGAAATGTTAGATAAGAACTCCAAGCTCAAACTCATTTACGTGACTCCAGAGAAAATTGCAAAAAGTAAAATGTTTATGTCGAAATTAGAGAAAGCTTATCAAGCAGGAAGACTTGCTCGTATTGCTGTGGATGAGGTTCATTGTTGTAGTCAGTGGGGACATGACTTCAGACCTGGTATGTTCATTCAGAACTGTATAAGCAGTTAGATAATGATGGAAGAATAAGGCTGGGAGTGAGGCAAAGTGGTTTCATGTATTGGACATGCATTTAATTATCAAGGCACAGAAAATACTTGTGTGCAGTTCAGAGATTTTAAAATTCCTTTCGTATGATTCAAAAGTGGTTTATATCTTTAATGAAGATCTAGGTCCAGGCAAGTCAGGGACACTTGCATTGGCAATCTTTCAGTGGATTGATATCACTGACAGTTGAAAGGAGAAACTGCAGTGGGCCTCTCTAATATATAAGTGCTACCTATGGAAAATTACAGTCTATATATCATTTTGTCACCAGTTGGTGAACTTGAAATGGAATATTTTATTTTCAGACTTTAAGTGTTCATGGTCCTTATTATTTTTGTATTAGAGCTGACAAATATTAGCCACATCATGAAATGTAGAATGAACTTGGACCTTTTTAAATATAATTTACAGGAAGAAAAATTACACTGTTGTGGTCTCATGTTTTGTTTGGTGTACATAATTAGTACATCAGATGTTATTTCTCATTCTGTTAAAGAAAACTTACAGTTTAATGTAAAGATAATTAGAGTCCTCAGTTTACTAGGGTTTTGCAGAATATTTTTAAATTTATTATTTTAAAAAATAAACTTCCATTAAAGGTTGTCTTACGAATACAATGGACAGAGCTAATTTTGTATATGTATGCTGCTCTATATATTTTTTTGTTAACAAGGGCAATTGGTTGCTAGCAATTATATTTAAACAGATCAAAATATAATTGACGTAGATTTTAATTAATTTGTTAGTTTTGTTTTCTAATTCTCTTAACTAAAGTACATTTAAGTATATGGTATCGTCTGAAATTTGAATGCTTTTGTAAATATGTTACAAGAACAGTCCTGTCACTCTGTCAGTACTGTACAGTCTGCTGAGCACCTTGTTTGGAATTGTAAATGAGTTTTGTTACTAGTGATTAGCTTGCAGATTTGATGTAGTAGTACACAACTGTCATCTCTTCAGATTGAAACTGATTGTATACAAAACCAATATTTTCCCCTTATTTTCTTATGTAGATTACAAATCACTTGGTATCTTAAAACGGCAATTTCCAAAAGCTCCATTAATTGGATTGACAGCAACTGCAACAAGTCATGTTTTAAAGGATGCCCAGAAAATTTTGTGTGTTCAGAAATGCATTACA
Organism: Gavialis gangeticus; assembly: GCF_001723915.1. Lineage (NCBI taxonomy): Eukaryota > Metazoa > Chordata > Crocodylia > Gavialidae > Gavialis > Gavialis gangeticus. The sequence goes on along the minus strand of NW_017729022.1, from coordinate 94,018,140 downwards.
TTTACTGCATCTTTCAACCGGCCTAATCTTTTCTATGAAGTAAGTTTTTGTGTTTTGTTTGTTTGTTTGTTTTTTTGTTTTTTCTTCTCATTTTGTGGAGTAGAGGCCCCTGGCATGGATCAGGACATGGCTATACTCGGTGTTACAGAAACGCAAAGCAGTATATTTCATTTTCTAAGTGAGGGGGTTTTTTTGTGTGTTCGTTTGTTTTAAATAGTCTGAGGAAAGCGTTTCACAGTCACCAAAGTTAGTTGTTATGGTTTTCAGTAAGAGGGTGACTCCCTACTGTTCATGCAGCCTTTGAAAATCATCTTTTCCCATGGCCTGGTTTTATTTCCAGGGTAGTGTTCTAGTAAGTATTTAGTCTTTATTGAAAGATAACCATTGATTAGCTATAATTTTTTATTAGATGGCTCTAATTTTTATTAGAGAGCTTTACTAAGTTAAGTCTTTGGCAGTTCATTTCTTTTAATTTTTTTCAATATTAATTTCTGACTGGGGAAATTAAAAAAAAATGGAAAAAACATAGAAGTGGGATGTAAGGACACAGGAAAGAGATGAGGAGTTTGGCTTAGAAACATCTTAATCAATTGCATGTAGTCAGGTTTTATGGCTATAATGTCTGCTCTTAATCAAATTACAATATTTCCTTTTCTGATACTGTTCTTGGTCTGTTTTATTTTGTGTTTTAAATCATCAGACTGACATGAAATGTACCTTACCCATGTCTGTACAGAGTAGAAGATGTTATGACCATGTGCATGTATTTGTTCCTAGCTATGCTATAGTCCAGTGTTTCTCAACCTTTTTGGACTCGAGGCTCTCTGTATCAGATTCAAGGCATACTGCCATGACTTTCATGAGTTGAATAGCACCCACTTTCAAAAACCAGTTTATATATTACAGTGCTTACCTCCTTGCAGAGACGCTGGGCAGTGGAGGTGGGGGATTGACCAGGCAAGGACCTACCTGGGCCTGTACTTATCTGCTTCTTTCTCTCTTGATACCTTGTGGCACACCCCAAGGTGCCTGGCTGGGAATTGGTGCTATAGTCTAAGTATTACAAATCATAGCACAACACAAACTCCTTTAGATTTCCCAAGTATGTAACTCTTTAGCTGGTTCAATACTGAATATTGGCAATTTCAGAGAAAGCCCATTGAATCCAACTAAAAAGTAATTGGAATACATAAATACCTTGGTGCAAGATAAATTGATCTTAGTCGAAGAGCAGAGGAACTGAGTTTTGCTGTTCTAAGTGTTGTATGATAAGAGGACTACGTGGGAAACTGGGTGAATTGCTCTCGAACACCTTTGCAATTTATCAGTAATATATGTATTCTTTTTATTTTTTTTATTTTTTTAGGTTCGGCAAAAGCCTTCAAATGCTGAGGACTTCATGGAAGAGATTGTTAGGATCATCCATGGAAGATACAAAGGGCTCTCAGGTAATCAATATAAAAACAGTGCTATCTTTTTCATGTAAGGTAAGTGATAATTGTGCAAGACGTTATCCTTTTCAAGCAGGCTTCCGTTTTATGGTATTGCTCCAATATATTAGCAGAATTGAGGACAGCTGCTTAACTTTTTAATAAAGATCCCTTCTATTAACTAGCAATTTTTATGGTTAATTTTGTACTGTTTTTTAAATTTTTACTAAATTAGATATCAACATCTTCATGTCCCTTGCTGTTAGTCTGTCTTGTCTTTAATTACATGATCAAAACTATTTTCCCTGCAGGATCCCTACTTTGTTCAGCATACAGGATGAGCTGCTTTGGCATTGGATTTGTGTTGTGAATGAGAGTTTGTGTGGGGCTCCCTGTTTTACTTGTTGTGCAAGTGGTATTGTATGTAGTAAATGAAGCAGGGATTGCAGGAAGAGAAAAGACTTGTCAGGGTGGTAAAAATTAATTTTTCAGGACAACAGTATATCCTTACTTTTGGAACAGATTTTCTGTGCAGGTTGGGCAAGTCACCCTTTCACAGGTGGGACCAAATTATGTATTGCTCACCTTGTGGGTCCCAATCATATTTTCCCTTCCTTAACCTCCCCAGTCCTTTCAAAATTTCTTCTCCCAACATACTACTTCCCCTGCCTCCTGGTCTGGCTTGTGATTTCTTGCATATGAATCAAATGTGCTTTTTGGGTATTAGTAACAGTCATTAAGTGTAAGCTCTTCACTGTCCATTTCAGTACCTGTTCCCAGTCCCAGCTAGAGCAGTAATTACAGGGTAAGATTGGCTTCGTCGCTTGAGCTCAGGGCTAGAACACTCTTTGAATGATGGTGAAAGAGCTGAAAGATGGTGAACCGCTGTTTGATGATGGTGAAAGAGCAAACTAGTCGCACATGGTTACTGTGAGGGTCTGTAGGGAGGACGCACACACACACGTGTCAACACTAGGAGCCAAGAGGGTTAAGCATGTGTAGCAGAGATAGAAGCTCCAACTGGGAGCTGAAAACTAATGGAAATTGAAATGTTAAGACATAGCAAGTGAAAAATAACTACTCCGTTGTAAAATGGTGATGGTAATAGGTCTGAGAGTACTTCAAACTCAGTTTTGCTTGTAGAGTTCTTTAACCCCAGTACAGATTGGTCAATAGCTTTAAAAAAAACAAACAAACCCGAAAACTAATTTAAAATCTCTGTTTATTTCCAAGGGTAAGCATTCTCTCCCTTGATCATTATGTTGCTAATTTGTACTCATGTTCTTTGTCTATTCTACAGTCTAAAATTAGAATTGATATGGAGATTGAATTATTTTCTCTGCACTTGAGAGAATCTTTTAAATGGCTGATGTTAAGGTGGCACAAGAAAAAAATATTTTTTTGCACAGATGAGATGTCGTATGTTATTTTCAAGGCTACTAAACCCTGCATCTTGCATACAAACAGAATTTGCATTTTATTATATATGGTAAACATTTTTTTTTAAAATGTCCTTATGTTTTTTGTGTGTGTGCAGGAATTATCTACTGCTTCTCCCAGAAGGACTCAGAGCAGGTCACCTTTAGCTTGCAGAAGTTGGGAATTAAGGCAGGAGCTTACCATGCAAATATGGATGCTAAGGATAAGACCTCAATTCACAGGCAATGGGCAGCCAATAAAATCCAGGTCATGTATACAATTTTCCACTGAGGTTAATCTGACTTCAGTGGGTGTATCTGCATGAGACATTTACTGTTAAACTGACTGATTAACTGCAGTAAAGTCTCAGTATCTACACATGTGACACTATTAGGCCGCAATAAACTAATAAGCACTGCTGTAGGATAGTACTTGTAAACAGAAGTATTATACTGCAGTGGTGTTATTTACTGCACCACAACAAACGTGTAGATGCTGACAGTGTTGCCTGCTGGCTAGTCCTACACTGGAGCACCCTTGTGTCCCAGCCAATCCCCCTGAAGCACATTGAGCTGGGTTGGAGCAGCCCTGGGTTGACAGGCTGACCCCCTCTGTCCCTGGATCCTCTGCCAGCCGCGGCTGCTCTGACCAGCTCAACATGCTGTGGTCCCAAGTGCATGTTCAAACGTGGTGCCTGCGAGCAATAAATTCAGGCCCAAACTGTGCTGGCATTTATTGTTTTGAATTGTTGGCACATGTAAACACGCCCACTGAGTAAGACCAGCATCCTGATAGCTTATTACTGTTATTTCAGGTGGTAGTGGCAACCGTTGCATTTGGTATGGGAATCGATAAATCTGATGTGAGGTTTGTAATTCACCATTCAATGAGCAAATCTATGGAAAACTACTATCAAGAGAGTGGGCGTGCAGGTATTGTGAAAACGTCATGTGCTGGCAAAGAGCACAGTTGTATCTTGTAGTTGCAATAGGTTGATTCAGGCATTGTGCTTTGGAACCAGTTCTCATTTACACCAAAGCTGCTTCATACCACTATAGCATTGTAAAGTGGCTTTAAAGTGAGTGTAAATTTATATTTGCAGTGAGGTCCTCTTGCACTACAGAATGGTGGAAAGCAGCCTTAATGTAAATAAGCATGTGGTCCTTCTGAGTTTTAACTTTTTGTTTT
>NW_017729022.1:93991224-94014092 GCF_001723915.1 Gavialis gangeticus | reverse complement strand
ATAAGCATGTGGTCCTTCTGAGTTTTAACTTTTTGTTTTCTGCGTTGTTTTAAAGCACAGGCTGCTTCTGTGACATACTTACAAATAGCTACAAAACTACAATTTCCCTGCCTGCCTGCCCTGACTACTCATTACATGTAATTGCTTTTTTAAAAGGATGCTTTTAAATAATTTTACACAAGGTGACAGCAGTATTTGAGTGCTCAGGTCTTAGTAGCTGTTGATATCCTGGCAGTTAAACAACTGTCTTCCTATTAAATTCTCTTTTTATTGCTTGATTTGAATCCCTTAGAAAGTAGCTGGTATTGTATAGCTGGCAAATCTCTTAAATTGCATTTCAGTACACTTTTAGGATGGCATCTTTAAAAAAACAAACAAACCCAAAAAAACAATAACAACAACCAAACCCTCCTCTCCCCCAAAAAGGACCCGTTAGGCTTAACTCTCTGCTTCTGTTGACTTTCATTTGTACATTATGACTGTATTCATCCATTGGAAGGTGACACATTTTATTCTGTAAATTTTGCAGTTTGCTTGGGAGCAAAATATGAATGCTACTTTTAAGTATTAACTAGCCCTTATGTTTTATTAAGTTTATAGAAGAATGTGGTCATTCTGCCTTTCTGCTTCTAACCTTTTTGTTAAATTCCTAAAGTCCTGTTAGTTGATCTGATCTGCTGAATTCTCTGTCATACAATGAGACACGCACTTGCATGCACACGCACATAAGTATGGGCAGGGTTTTTGATAGAGTAGTAAGCATCTACACGTGCGCGTAAACATGGGCAGGGTGTATCACAGAGTAGCAAGCAAGCATCCTTAGTACTGTATGTTCATGTCTTTTTATTTTGGTCCTAAATTATGTAAAGTCTAAAGTCTGTTTCAAATGAATTTCAGGTCGCGATGACCAGAAAGCTGACTGCATTTTATATTATGGTTTTGGAGATATCTTCAGAATCAGCACAATGGTTGTGATGGAGAATGTAGGGCAACAGAAACTCTATGATATGGTATCTTACTGCCACAACATAAGTGGGTAAGTGTTTTATTAAAAATAGATATATAGATAGATATAGATATATATATAGATATAGATTTATTTAAATAAATAAAACCCATTTTTATAAAAGATAGTGTTTCCCTTCGTAAACATTTTATTAGGAGCAATCAGAAATGCCAGGGTTTACAGTCTAGTGGAGAGCCACGTGCATGATCAGAGGGCAAGAAAGCAGGCCTTGTGAGGAAAGGCTGAGAGGCATGGGACTCTTTAACTTTGCTTTGTTTCTCTCTGAGATCGATGTATAATGATCAGACTGTTGGTCTGTTTAAACTGGTATTCTACCTCTTGCACAGAATTATCTTTGGTGCTTTGGGGAAGGTAGAATTTCTTTCCTTGCCTATGGAAAGAACTCTGCCAGTTAGTTATTGCTGGGGTAGGGGATAAAGCTTCCACAGTTGGAATATCAATTAATAACCTTATTTTCATCCTGGAAGCTGCTGCTGTTTGATGTTTGCTTTCATGTATTTGATCTTTTTTCCTAATTTAGCTAAGCTCTTTATACAACAGTAGTTATAGTAGTTACAAGAATATTTGTAATATTGTATTGTTTGCATAATTGACAAAGAATATTTTACATCTTGACTTTTTGAGTGAGCCTTTTTACTTGAAAGAACCTACCTTACCTCAAAACAAGTGGCCATCTCTATATTGATATGATCTAATAAATATGTCCCTTCATATTTTATAATCTCACTTATTGTTCTTCCCATTCAAAAAATATATCCTTCCAGGTGTCGCCGGGTACTGATAGCTCATCATTTTGATGAAGTGTGGGATTCTGCAAACTGCAACAAAATGTGTGATAACTGCTGTAGAGAGAAATGTAAGTAAAAGTATTTAACGACCAGAAGTAGAAAGCAGGGAAAATGGCCAGGTTAGACAGATTCCAGCATTTGTAATTATAGTTGCCTGCAACTTCCCCTGGTAAAGAACTATTTTGAGTTGCTTAACTTTGCCACTCTTTAACAGTTAGGGCTGAACTCTTCTAAAGTATGTGCTTCACATGGCTTTTCAGGTTCAGCCAGAATATTTCTGCTGTTTTGGAAAATAAAGCTAGTGAAAAATATATATATATTTTTCCTCTAAGTCAAAAAACAAAAAACCCCAATATTCCTGGCAGACGTTTCTTTGAGAAGTAATTTGGAATAACACTAGGGGAAGAGAGTGGCCTTTGTCTATGGGATAAGCCTTTAGGGCTAAGTACAGACAGTCAAAAACCCTGAGGCAGAATCGAATCAATCTTCACAGGTTAGTTTAAACTGCGCAAATTGAACCAATAAGCAAGTGAACGGACATTCACTTCTGATTCTGGAAATACAGCCACATGCCTGCAGTGGCATTAGCGCTATAACACACCTCCCAGCTCAGCTGGAGCAGACAGCTTGGGCCAAGACTAGACTGCTCATCCTGCAAGGAGGGATTTGCAGGGGAGGTGCAAAGTATCCTGGGATGCTGGGGTACTGAGAGTTAACTTGAACCTGGAGGGGATTTGAGACAGAAGTTCAATGAACTGATTTAACTTAAATCAGTTAAGTATGATACTACATCCATCCAGGTTTATCTTCAACTGGTTTCAGCCATTTTGAAAGCAGTTTACGTGCATTGAACTTTGTTGTGTTACAGATTTGACACAATTTGCAATCATTTACACCCGTTTGTGTAATTTCTGTCCCTAGCTTTGCTGTTCCCTTAACAATCTGCCCAAATTTGACCAAGTTATAAACATGTGAAAAAACACTGATTGCATATGGCTTGTAGATGCTTCTTGGCATTTAGCAATTAAAATATCTGAGGATTCCATATATGCGGGACTGGTTCAAGCTCTACAAGTTTCTATTAGTAAATTAGACTAAACACGTACCAGCCTGGAGCAGCTGTTGCAGAGAATGTCTTTCTGAGCCCCAACTCTCTTGGAGTTGAGCATGCTTAATTGATTTTCCTGTAATAGCTGGTCCAGGTCGGGGTCTTTGCTGAGCTCCACTGTTGAGAGTAGGAATTCTGACTTGTCCTGCTAGTACCGGAAGTGTACAAAGAAGGAAGGCACCTGGCTCATGAGAAAGGGGACAAGACTTGAACTAGGGGAAGAGAATGGAGTTAACGCAAGGAAGAGAGAGAATGGCCTTATTCAGACAGTTGTTTGTGAACATAGAGGATTGGAATGTGTCCCTAATGTGGTTACTGAATTCCCACAGGATGCTAGGCAGGTTACTTCAACCAAGTTTTGTACAGGTCAGCATTAATTGGGTGTAGCTTGAGACTCAGGAATCACTTTCAGAATGCGGGAGTTGTGCATTAAATGTCTCAAGTGCTATATTTTGCTGAGTGCTTTGAAAAATTTGGTGTTAAGCAACTCAAATTGGGCCTCGCAAATCTGTGGGCATCAATGCTGTAGGAAAGCCTACCCACAGTTGTATAATTCTTTGTTCAAAGCTGGGGTTTGAATAATTTACAATCAGTAAGGCCTTACAGCAAAATATTGAATAATAAACAGAAAATAAAATATGCAATCGCCACTCATTAAATGAACACCATCCACTCTCTGCACAGATCTGAGACTAGTCTTATAGAAAAAATGTAATCCTGTAATTAAGATTCTATCCTAATGCATATATACAGAAGAATTGGTGAATTGAGATTGCAGAGGCAACTGTAATTTTGGCAGTTTTTTACTAAATACAAGACTGCTGTTATTTACCTGGCATGTCCAGGCAAAGAATTCTGAGAGGCAGTAGCTTTGTCTGCATGAAAACCTGCCAAGTTTACAACAGCCTTGTGAAGTAGTTGTTGAGTTTGTAATAGAACAGCAGTCTGCATTCTCTTGTTCTGATCATCACTAGCCTACATTTCTTCCTCATGTACGTTAGTTGAATTTTTTTTTCAAAAGATGGTTTCGGAGAGTCTGAAGATGGTTGACTTCCTTTGTCTGACTACATTAAATAGAGATGAGGCCTGAATTGCAAATTTGATCTGGGGCTCTCTGTTGGCCAAACATGGAAGTTGGGACCCATGTCCAATAGGAACTAATCAGTGAGAGCCATTTGAAGGATAAACTTGTCTGATTTCTTTTTCAATTCTTGGGGTATTTGAATATGTTGTTAAGCCTTTTGAAAAAATTACTTTAGTTGGTAAATATTGCCATGAAACATGTACGCTTCTTTCTGTGACAGCTTACAGCGTCTTTCAGCCATTTTTACTTTCTGCTGTGGGAATAAATTTGTCTGACAAAACTTTGTACAATTACAACTTGCGTTTTCCTCCTTTGTCTTGGTTTTTAAACTACTTGGGAGGAAAAATGTCTCATCTGTAGTCTGTAAATTCAGTATAATTTTAGTTTGCTCCATATGTGTTCTGTAGTAAGTATGAATGGGGGAAAATGAACCACTTCCAGAATAACAAGTTGGCAATCAAGTCCGTAAAAAAAAAAAAAAAATTGCGACAAATGCATTTGAAAGGTAGGTCATACTTCTAAATCAAATCTCATTTGGATATGTGATTTAACTTTATTTTGCTGCTGTAATTTAGGGGATTTGTTCATGCCAAATTGCTAAGAAATCTGTTTGAGACTAGATGGATGTCAGCTTTATTACTTGAAAAGTTAACATTTGTCCTTATTCCCATTCTAGTCAGGCATCTTGTTCTGTGGCAGAAGGGCCTGAGTGTCAAGCTGGTAACCAGAAGGGAAGCAGTTCAAGTCTGGGTGTTGACAAGTGACCTTAAGTCTCAATGTATGGTCCTTGCTTGGCTAAAAATTTGGGGGTTGGACTAGATGACCTCCAGAGGTCCCTTCTAATTTTATGATAAGGTAGTTTTGAGAGGTCCAGAATTCTAGATGGAGCCTGAACCCTAAAAAGCTGTTGTTTATTAGACCAGCTATAAAATAGTTGGAAAATTCTTCTTTGCAAGCTTGCAATGAAGAATTGTTCTAACTATTTTATTCGGTCTAATAAAAGATATCGGATTTACCCAAAGAACCTTGTCTGCCTATGTCTTTAAACCAACACAGCTGCAACCAGTACCACTTAACCAGTGATTTAGAAACATTTTAGATGGATTGATAAAACAATATACTATATTTGAACCTAAATGTTTGTAGATTTAAATATGTGCTTAATTTTATGCCCTGGGAATAATTCCATTGAAGTTTTTGTGATGGTGTGTAAAGTTTAAACATATGTGAACATCTCTGAAGGATCCAAGCTTTAATAATTAAAAACGAACATCAGTGAAACTCTTAATATACAGTATTAATCAAAAACCTACTCCAGATCAAAGGAAGGAATATAAAAGCTATATAATGTGGATAGTCTTGTAAAAAAGAATGCCACACAGCTGGCAGAGTATACTTTGTTTTAAATAATCTGCTTCTTTTCCTTGTAGCATTTGAGAAAATGGATGTAACTGGATGCTGCAGGGATCTAATCAAGATATTGGAGCAAGCAGATAATATGAGGGAAAAACTCACCCCACTGAAGTTAATTGATGCTTGGCTGGGGAAGGGTTTGTCCAAGTTACGAGTTGCTGAAGTTGTTTCCCCAAAGTTCCCTCGTGATGAACTGGAGAGGATTGTTGCTCATTTAATACTGCAGCAGTATCTGAAGTATGTATGACAGTGTCTACAGTTACTAACCCTTCCTTTGAAATGTTAGTTATTTCTATATAATATAATTATGGATGCTATAGCAGTACCATCATTTCAGAAGTGCATTGCTTGTCTATAAAAATTTAGCACAGAAGAATGTTTTCCAGGAGTAAAATAAAAGTGACAGGTTATTTTTCTTGGAGAGAGAAATTGGAAAATTAAAAGGATAAAAATAGAAATCTGTAGCATGAAATACCATTTTTTTTCTGCTTCTTGCAGCTTTGGCTATGGACAGTTTTTAATCACAGTCCTCAAACTTGCAGTAAGTTCCACTTTTTTGGCAAGTCAGCTGCTGCACTACCTTGACTGCATAGAGGTGAGGAAGACAAAGGAGTCTGCTCCTGTAGAGCTTATTGTAGAGATGGGGGTTTGGTGAGGAAAGAGGCTTTAAGGAAATACAGAAACACAGAGAACAGTTAGTGCACTGTCAGTTCTGACCCATATATTTCACCCTTGAAATACAGAGGACACAGAGACAGCCACACAAGTTCCAGATAAACATAAATTCTGTACACCTAATCAGACATGAATTTAAAAAAGTTAGTAAACGGTTGCTAGAATAGGTAAATCAGAGTCAAGGTGCAGTGGGGGGCATTTGCTCATAAGTTTCTAACTATATCCATATTTTCTTCTTACATTATTCCAGTTCTAAAATCTTACTCTGTATTAATTTTTGCAGAGAGGATTTCAGTTTCACAGCTTTTGCTACAATATCCTACCTGAAGATAGGACCGAAAGCTAACCTGCTGAAAAATGAAGCGCATGTCATTACCATGCAAGGGAGACTAGACAGGAAAAGTGCAATCAAGGTATTTACATTGACTTCTCGCATGATTATTTTTATTAGGATTTACCATAGCTGGTTACTCTCCATAATATTAGGGATGTTTTTAGCAGTATACTTCTGATGCCTTGTTAAATATGTTTGTTTTGATCCTTCTGCAATAGCAGCTTTCTAATTACCCATCTTAAGATGCAAAGAACCTCTTCTGAAGTATCATTTGTCTATGTTTTTTATTTTTTAAATTTGAACTGGGAGGGTTTATTCATCATTTCACTGTTTATAATATGTGATTTACACAAGTGATCTATATTTAGAAACCTAATATCAGTAAAAACATAGTTTTTGCCATTCTGCAAAATAAAAACAACTCTCAATGTGAAGATAACAGCTTTAATTGGGCGTGGGTTCCACATTAAGGAGTGTAGTGGTGCTTAACTGTATTTGAAATCTATTTTGACAATAACTCAAAAGCCCAAGAGATATATTTTAAGTTGCACCTATCCAAATCCCTAGTAAGACTACCAATTTCAGTCATGTTAAGGTTTTATAACATGTCATATGACAAGAATTTGTCTGCGTTTACATTTATACGAAGTATTATTATAATTACTGTTGTATACAATTTAATCAGTTTTTTGCTTGTTTCCCCCTACTCCAGTTAAAACAAAGTAGAAAACCAGTGGGATGTATAAAATTGAGTACCACTTAAATTTGACACTTATTTGGACATACATGTTTGCCTGACTGTCAGATCTTGCTCACGTAAGAACTGTGTTTAATATGATCACAAATTGGCAGTCAGACCTGTGATCTGTTCTTGTGATGTAGAAACTGTTTGCAGTGAAGCCACATTGTTATGGGTGGAGGAAATAATTGCTGTAGTGACTAGTCTGGAAAATCTCAACTATTCTGCTTCATAATGTCTCAGAATATTTGTCAGGGTTACATCATATGCATTTGTTTTAGATGTTGTGACTGACGTTATAAGCAAATCTTGGATCAGCTGTATCAGTTTTTCGGTATGTGCTAGGTACCGTGGGGAGGATGATGCACTGTCAGTTCTGACCCACATATTTCACCCTTGAAAAAATTTGTGCCAAAGGAACCACCCACAGGTGTTGTTATGAACAGAGAGAGGAGTGGGGCTCAAAATGGTCTGTGGCCACCAAAAGAGAAAATGTCTACTTTGCTCTGCAGTAATTAGATTTTGAGTTTTAAAGTGTGTTGTTTGTATTGCCTTCTTTCTAAGAGGGAGGAGGAGGAGAAGCTGAGTACTTTAACTGAGCTTTATTTCTAATTCTCAGCTCAAATCTCCTCGGCCTTCTTTCTCTGAAGGGACTGATGGAAAAGCACGTAGCACTTCAGGGACCGTCCAAAACTCAGCTGCAAAGGCGGCAAAGGAGCATAAATGGTCTGGCGACGAGAGCGACTTAAAAGCAAAGAAGCTTAAACTTGAGAAGGATGACAACGACCAGATAGTGGTTCTTGATTGAGTTGTAGAAAGAAAAGTACATTTAGCATCCTGTCATATTTGCTTCTCTGTGGAAAACCCAGTACATAAGTATAAGTTGTGTTTTAGTTACTGTATTATTTAAAATCCAAATGTTATGTATTATTCTGCTGAACTGTCAGTGGAAAACAAGTATGTCCAATTCCTGCTGTCCTCTCCCCCCAAAAAACTGACAAAAATATCTAGTATCTCAGTGGTAAGTAGCTAATGGAGGGAGCAAGCAAATTACTGTGCAGTTAGAATAGAGTGGAAATCACTGTCACCAATAATAGTCTGTATGCATGCTCTTGCCTTGCTGGAATTGAGAGCTGACAAAAGACAACTCGCCATTCTTTCTGTGGTGGATTGAGAGCAGGCATAAGGTTATCATAGAATAGCTGATGCACTATAACTCTCTTGTCTTCCAGTAGTTTGTTCATGTGGCCATGCTCAAAGTAATATGTATCTGGTGATATGAAGGTAGTAACTAAAGTGCAAGTCCTTTTGTTTTTGTTGCCTTTTTGCCATCTTTATTTTACACCTGACATATGATGGTATAAGATACTTTTGTATTAGATGCACTTACAACTTCCATATAGACAAAAGGCATCTTTATTACATTGCTTCTCATGATAGGAAAATTAAATTAGACCATTTGTTCACATATGAGAATGGAAATGCTAATCTTAATTTAACTTTTGGAAACTGATGCCAGATTTTTAATTCCTTTTGGTTTTTTATTTCAGTTGGAAAGTTTAAGGGTAGGATTTTTCAAGAGCATCCAACAGGATTGAGTACTAAATTCCAATAAAAAGTAACATTTCTTGGTATTTGAACAGATTTCTTTGGGGTTAGTTTTGGATTACATTATTTGGGGATTGTACACACAGTTGTTTTGCTAAATAAAAACAAATTTTACACTCAGAGTGTAGAAAAAGTTTGGTGTACTTGAGACTGGCTCTACTCCAGTCTGTTTCAAAGTCAGTGGGATGTCTGCCATTTTCTGAGGGATGATCACATCCCTCTGCTCCAGTCTGTGCTGGGGTAGACTGTGGCAGCATTCTCCAATGATCTGTTGGAGCGGGTGCTTCTTCGCAGAGGACACTAGGAGCAGTGGCAGAAATGTTACTTTTTATCCTTATACCAAGTTCATAAGTGCTTCAGGCTTAGAATATAGCCTCTATATAGACCTGGAATCTGTTTTTTAAGTTCAGTGCTTTTTGTGAGAAGTGCATCTAGTCATTTAGGCATGTCTACTTTTTATGCAAAGAAAACAAACTGAACAAGCCCTATTTCTAACACTGTTGATCTATCTGCTTAGATCAGCATTTCTCAACCCCTGGGTCATGACCCAAAGTGGGTTGCAAGAATACATGAAAGGGTCATGAACAAACTTTAAAAATGGATTCTCCTTTTAAAGAAGGAAAACAGGGGAAGCTGTGAGTTGTCTTGGGGGCCCCATGATGTACACACATCACCCTTGTCCCACACACCCACCCTCTGCCCCATAGGGTGGTAGGCAGCAGCTGTTCAGGAGTGAGGGGCACTGAGTCAGGACTGGCCATTGGTGGTACAAAAAGGTTGGGAACCACTTGCTTAGATGATCATGGGATTAAGCCAAGAGGGAAGCAAGACATCTTTATTGGTTTATCATCACTGAAAAAGGAAATAAATCAGTGTTGGGCAGACAGAGAAGAACACACCTCAAAATATAGAGCTAAACCCTGGACTGGTGTATGTTGGTCTAGACTCACTAATGTTGAAGTGTTATGGTGATTTTACACTAATTGACAGTTGGGCTCCTGATTTTTAAATTTCAGCATGGGAGCAAAGGAAAGATAGATTATTAAAATATTGGTGCCAGCTGGCCTTTTCTGGAATTTGCAACATGTTGTTCAGCTTCAATTGTGATTATTTTGTGACATTTAAAAATAATTCTAAGAAAAATTCCAGGTGCTCGACTCTCACTGGGTGCTATCCTTTATGCCTCTTGCAGCCCCTTTATTAACCTAATTTTTCTCCCCATTTAGTACAAATGATTGACGATGGAAGATAACTCAATAGCTCTTTGGTAACAGCCAGGATTAGCAGGAAACTGTGTGCATTGGGCAGAGAGAAAATGTTTAAATGTGTAATAACCTGTAAACACACACATCCCAGTTAACAGCATGGGGTTTGTTGGTAGGGTGTTCATGTGTTCTCAGTGGCCAGTGCAGGCTTTAGACAGCTATTTATTAGGAAGGTGTATCCCTGACTATTGTGCCTATGGTTAAATACACAACATTTTATACTTGCTGGTTTCTTTTTTTCACTGAGTTCATACATGTATTTTTAAGTTCATTATATATGTAGCTAGATGGACCCAGACACATACACCCTGAATTCTGATGAAGTTGCTATCTGGATTGCACCTTGTTCCACGTAAACTGGGATTTTACGTTTTGCTAGTTAAGTTGTGTCCTGTTACTTAAAGTAATGTATTGAAATGAAAAAAATGAAGATAAAATAATTGGTCAGTAAAATTTGCATATGCTGAGTGTAATACCTCTGTGGGATGGTAGAATGAAACACCAGGAATTCTTAGGCATTTTAGATTATTGGCAGTTACTTCTCCAGAAGATACAGGCTTGTATTTAATGTGCTGATTATTCTTTGTGACACTAAACTTGTTAGTGTGTAAAGTAAAATTAAGAATAGGAAGAAATGCTGAAATATGACTGAATGCAGGAAAATGAGGGCATGACAACAAATGGTTTGCATGCACATTATGAAAGTGGTAGTAATTTGGTAAATTATGAAACATAATTTAATGTGGTTATTTTGGCATTAGTACTGAAAAGATGTCATAGACTTGGCCTTGGCATGGATTTTGGGAAGTATCTTTCATCATAATTTCAAGTAAAGCTTGATTCTAAAAGTTTTTGGAAATTTTGTATGTTAAAAGCATTTCTAGTAAAACAAACCAATTTCTCTTTCTAGCCAAGCATGTGCAGGATTAGAAGTTGCAGGTAGAAAAAGACTTCAGTTTGATGGGTAGAAGATAGTAGGTACACTGAAGTAGAAGACTTCAGAAGAAGGGTAGAAGATAAATTAATATCTAGTATATTGTCCTTGATGGATTTGGAAAAAAATAATTTGCTATTTAAAAAAGTAGTCAGCTGTGAGCATACCGCCTATCCTGTGTTTTATTTTTGCTCTTTGCTATAAATCCATCCTGGTAGGCTTTTTACTTTTTTGTAAACTTGTAGAAATTCTGTATTTAGCAGTTTCAATGCCATATTTAAGTCATGGTATATGTGGCAATATGTCCTTGGATTAACTGTTTATCTGAAAAACACCACCACCAAAAATTGCCACATCTCCTCTCATAGCTCTGGACCATCAAGACCAGTTCCCACCATTCCAGTCCTACAAATCCCAGCGGAATATCACTTTAATATATTGCAAATCGCATAGGACCAAATGTGGACCATATAAATTTAAAGCGAGCACTATTCACCTTTACCAGTTGTCACCACTGTGGAGTTGCAATGAAGACTTAATGCTGGCAGGCATACAATTTAGTTTTTAAGGCTCAAGACCCATGTACCAACTATGGCCTGTAGGCACCCTCTTTGCCCTTGTGTACTTGCATAATATTTTTATACAAGTGACTGTCTGGACTTACTGCACTTTTTATTGCTGAATTAAACACTGCATTCCTTTGGAAGGTTACTGTTGTGCTTCAAAAATCACCTGTTTTGGAGACTCTTTGAAAGATCATAAGTAAATCATAGAAGGAATGTATACATTTTGTGTTGCCAAGTAGTATATGTTAGTTCCCTGTGTTTCATATATGAGTGTCTTTAGTAGTAGAGAAAAAATAAATGCAGAGCTCGTAAAACTGGTGGCTCTGACAGCAGTGCTTCGGTTTAAGTAGCCTTGCTCCCCTCAGCCCAGTAGACAGACTTATATCTCATTTCTATGCCATGATCTTTTAACTGACAGGTTATATCTACTTACCATCAACTCATTCCTCACTGACTTACATAGGTATATACCCCTTTTCTCTGGCTAGGAAGAGAACATAAAAATGCTGACAAAACCCAAACTCAGGTGTAACCTTTTTCCTGGAGGAAGGGAAACACAACAGGGAAGCTGAAAATTGTGTATGAAACTCCAGGTATGTGAACAGGCTCTCTCTAGTGCATTTTATAACTGGTGCATAGACTAGGCATAGAGCATGTGCACAGACACCCAACAAAGCTCAGCTGATGCTGACCAGCTTTTGTCTATAATAGAAGCTTGAGCATTTTTTTTTTAATACACCAATCCAGAAGTATAAATCAAATTAGATATGTACTACATCAAGACACAAAAGACCCCAAAAGCTTCCATTTTATTATAGTAGTCTTAAGGCTAAGGTGTAGAATTTCACATAAAAATAACATGACATTTAAATTCTACTTCCACAGAAACTCAGTAAATTTTGTTCCAGATTAAACCATAATTTAGCCTCCAGATTTAAACTGTAATTACTCTAGCCTTTTTAAATAATTAAGCTAATTTCCTAGGAGATGTCCTAATACAAATAGCTCGACAAAGTGCTGCTGCAGTCCTAGAGTCTATTAAACTTGGGAAGAAAATTGCTGCTTTAGAAAGCAGCATTTTGATGGAAAAATGCAAGTGTCATTTCAATAGCTTGTATTACAAAATACAGAGAAAAGATATTTAAGAGCAGCCTTAAGGTGCCTGTCTCTGGAAGACTGGCCAGTAATTTAAGCAATCCCTGTGTTCAGTGTATTAAGATTTAAGTTAATTTTCATTCTTACCTCATAATTCATAAGCCAGAATTTCTAAAATAGTGTTGAAACTCCAAAGAAATATCAGTTGCCCCAAAACATCTTTTGGGCCTTACCTTTTACACCAAAATTAGAAACTATTGCATGAGTGCAAATAATTCTGGAGGGGTTGGGTTGGATGCACGTACGCGTGCCACAAAGAACCTAAAGTCCAGGGTATATGCTGCCTGAAGTGCAGACTCCATTTTTTGGGAATACACTGATGAAAAGTTTTGTAATATCCAAAATGTCATGACATAGCTGCTATCAAGTGTTTCAATCCAGACGCCTCCTCCAGGGTATACTGTTAATGCAAGTCTTCCCAGTACCCTTTTTTAGGAATTGGGATGTTAAGGCACAAGTCCAACTTGCTGAGACTTCTGATAGAACAAAGCAGTATTGCCAAAACACGAGATTAGCTAGTTTGAAGGAGTTAACAGCCAACTGTCAAACACCTAAGATCATTCCACCCTGGGTGCCACAGTTCCAAGTACATTAACACTATTACATTTTCAGTTTTACAGAATAATCGTAACTCCTCATCTAACTCTTGCCTACATCAGACCAAGACATGGGTTTATCCCTGTATTTGTCCAGTATTTCCTTTTCTGCTCCTGCATTTCAGCACATTTCCCAAAAATTAGCTGAGTGAGTGTCTGGAAATACCAGCAAAAGATCTTTCCAATGTGACTGCAGTTCTACCTGTTCCTTTTTTCAGGGATTTTCAGATATAATTTATATGCTGTTTAATACACCTCAGTACTGAAGGTCAAAACCTTAATAATGGAGATTGATATTTTGGTTTCAGTCAAAGTAATCCTCTATGTCAACATTTGGATTCAGGAGATCTTCCCCATAGGCTGAAAGATCCATTTGATTCAAAATCAAATTTTCAAAGGTTTCTTCCAAGTCCGTTTCACCAATCAACACAGCTCCCATCATTCTTTCCCTCTGCATCACCACTTTAACATACTCTTGTCCTTTGGTGCATCTCAGCATTAGTTCGTGGTCTGAACCCAGACCCTGAGCATTATATTTTCCCAAAAGCACCACCTAAAAAAGAAGAAAAAAAAATAATGCATTGATTACAAGTTCACCACAATGGGTGCGAATATTCTCTTTGCTCCAAATACTGTAAACTTCAAAAGGATTAAAGTTAAGGGAGGGCAGGCAGGGAACAATTCTCTGGGTAGACATCTACACACAATTCTCTCTGCAATTTAATTGCAAACATTTCCGAAATGTTTCATAGCCTTCTGATTCGTTTTGGAGCTGTTTTGGAGCCTTTTGTTTCGATTTGGATTCAGTGGTTTGAGCTCTGAAACAAAGCAGCTGCCGAAATTTCACACAGCCCTATAGACTGGTTCAGTTTTAGAATTTATCCTTTATCCTAGGCAAAGCAAAAATAGACAAAACAAATTATCAATATAGGTAGGGCACTGTTATCTCCCCCACCATATTAGTCAATTAACTGATTTTTTTAATGGCTTGCTGTATTGAATCAACAGAAACCAAGAATCTGCACTAGAATCTGTTCACTTACCTTGTAATTGAAAAATCTGGTAACATGGGCAAAGAGTTCAAAGCTGAAGTCCATGTCAATAGATTCCCCAGAAGAATCTGCTGCCATGCATCTTGCTGCATACCATCCCATCTGCCTAGCTTGGGTCCAAAGCCTCATCTGAAAATAGAAGGTTGTATGTGATGTGAACATAACAGTACATAACAAGTGTATTCACTATACCAAGAGATGCGGAATGATGTAGCCTTCTGCCACAAAGCTTATGACACTTGACTTTATTGCTTAGCTCAGGGATGCTGAATTCATTTAGCCCTGCAGGATCCAGACCACGAGGCTTCTCATGGGCTGGATGACCCATCGCCAGCAGCAGGGGAAGAAGCAGCATTAATTCCCTGTTGGCACTAACAACACAGCAACTTTTTCAGCCACAGGGGTTAAGACCACCACCAAATTGTGCCCCCACTGGGAATCTCATCTTAGAAATTTGGTGCTGGGGTAGGCAGTGTTAACACTGGGATGCTGACACCACTGACACAATGGCTCCTACAGCTGCAGGGGTTAGTGGTGCTATCACTTGGCTTATCTAAACCACATGTACACATATTAGATCTACTTAGATACCATGCCTTATAGATTTTGTATTGGATGGCTGATTAAAGCACACATGTAGAATGCAGTTTACCTGCTGCCACACATGACTAGGCTCCCATGATGCACTGCAGATGTCCCCTGCTGCATATATATCTGGTAGTGAAGTGTGCATATGCTCATCCACTTTAAGACCTCCATCTTCACCTAGAGCAAACTAATCAGTTGCACAGATCAACAATGAAAGGGAAAAAGCAAAAATTCACTAAACGACTGTTTCAGGCCATTCAGATTTCTCCTAGTTAAATGGTCAGAGCAATTACTATTTTATCTCAAAGCTACTTTTTGCGGCAAGCTATTGTTGCATTTCAACCACTCCATACAATGCATGTGTAGTTTTAAAGCTACATGAATAACATTTCATGCAGGAGAACTTTCTGGGAGCCATTTGACAAGAGATAGTGGTCAGAAGCCTTGAACAATGTGTGACACCCAACCTACTTCCTAATATAACTAATTGTTATGATTTCCTGAAATTACAAAATGGATTGGACAATTAGAAGTCTTGTTCAAACAGAAGCCTCATTCATTTCAATAGGAAAATGCTGGTTTCCTAAGGAATCCCATACTGAAGTAATTATTCTAATTATTCATGCCCTGCTTAAAACATCCTTAACTGTTATAATACAGCTGCTTTTCCACACTCTGGTGCAAAAGCAATGTTTTATTTCAGAATAAAAATTTTACCATTCAAACATAAAATAATGCTCAAAACCAACAAAAATAAGTCGGCCTAAAAAAGAAACCATGCTGTTTCCTAGATATCTGCTCATTCTTTTTCCACATAATACTGTAAGCACCTTCATTCTAGAATACACTAATGCTATTTTGTAGTAACACACTTTGCTGAATTCATCTGCAGTACTTTTCACTGATTGACTATAATGGCCAAAATTAGTTTTTTCTGTAATTTCTCATCTGTATTAACTGAATTTGATACATCACCAGCAGGTTACCCTTCTCTCTAGCTTGACCAGAACCCAGATACAGTACTCCCCATCTTTTCACTTAAATGTGTGCGCCACAGTCCCTCCAATCTTAAAACTACTGTACTTGGGTTCTATACTCATTTCAGAATCTTCTTCAAATTCTTCTCCATGTTCTTAAACCCCACCCCCCCATAGATTTCTTCACATACTTTGTCTCCGTTTCCCCAACCTCCTTCTTTGCTTTGATTAGCAGTAGACACCTGTTTTTTCTACTGCAATCTTCCTCCATGTTATATTATAAGGCTGTATATTTAATCTATATTTCATCCAGAATGGGCTAATTCCAGTATAGACTAAAGCACTGGTAAGCCAGACAACCAGCAGAGGTGTAGCATGCTCTGTCTGAAGTGCCTGATAAGCAGGTGGGTGAATTCAGCATGAAAAACTTTCAAAGCAGTTGTCAATGGAAGTGTTCTATGTGGAACTATAATACATGCTATTAATATTTACAAACAAAGTCTTAGAATCAAGAGTTAAAATATAGATCAGTGTTGTATTATGCAAGAAACTTGTGCATATCTTTTGAAATGAGCTAACAGGTGAAAAGATCCAGGAAGCAAAGTAGACATGATCATTTAGTACTTTGCAGTTGTAAACCTATAAAAAATTGAGATCAGCTCCAGAATGCACTAACTTGTTGGTAGGACAGTTCTCACTGAATTCAAACTGCAGCATAAAGTATTTTTTTAGCACCAAATGCAGGTCTGCATTTATAAGTTATTGATTTCACATGGGGTTCTAACAAAAGGAATCTAGCTGATTCCCCTCCAGCCCTAAACTGTGAATCTGTGATTTCACAATATAATCAGCATGTAACAGTTGCTCCTACTAATTCAGAGAGTTTTGATTCAGGACCATTTCCATTATCTAGTTTTCCTTCCATCTAACATGCCTTAAGACTTCCCTGAATTCATCTCTCAGAGACCAGTATTCTACTTCACAAACAAAAAGCTCTCCCCAAATACTCCTAACAGGGACATGTACAGGGTGCACTGTAATCTCACTGTCTGAAAGTAACCTTGAAAGTTAGAACTCCCAAGTTTTAATTTTCTATTTTCTGATGTTGTGTGTGACCCCAGCTAACTCACTAATGCTTTCTGCTCCATTCTGTACGTGAAGACTGGAGAAATCACCTGCTGCTTCCCTAGTAAGGAACATTAGGGGTGTGTCTACATGTCGCTCTATGGTGATGTAGCAACATGCTACATTGCCTTATGGCACACTATGGCGAAGTAGTGATCATGTCGGTCTACATGCGATTGGCAGCTATGTCACCATGGCGGCATGCTCCCCTGGTATAGCACGCCACTACAGCAACGAAGCAGCAAAATCTAACCGTGCACCGTGCAGACAGCACAGTATGGGAAACTACTGTGTTGTGCTTTAGTACTTCCAAAAGGAAGCGCTTAAGCACAGCCCTGTAGCAACTTTGCCATACGGCAATGTAAATTACATATTGTCTACAGTAATGAATCTAAACTTGTCAAATAAACCAAATGCATGTACATCTATCCCTCAAAACAATAGCAGGTGGCTGGACATAAGGGACTTATGTCAATATGAAAGGGTCTGTGTCCCTGAGTGCATAAAAATGCATTTTTTTCACTGCAATGGGTACTTTAGAAATACCAAATTTAAAGTATATAGCTCATTTAAAAATAATTTAACATGGAAAATCCTTACCTTTAAACATTTTAGCTATGAGGTATCATGTTAAATAGCTATCAAGATATATTTTCTTTAGAAATGTATTTTAAAATAAAAATATGATTTAAAAAGCAATAATTGAATCATCCTTACATCATTACCATCCAGAAATGGTTTAACATTTGGCACAACTCCTGTTGCACTGACAATGAAATCACAGCCATATATCTTCCCATTAGTTAATTCCACATAGACAGGCCACAGTGCTGAAAAAAAGGGAAAATTCTGACCTGAGAATGTAACCAATAAGAGTTATTTTAAATAGGACATGAAATACACAAGAAGCAAAAGTTATCTTTTAAATTACTACATTATTCCTGGCAAAAATTACCTCTGTCTGGTTGTGCATTCTGATTTCCTTTAGGAAAAGACAAAGAGGCCTGCTGCAATGGTATAAATTCTTGCTGGAGGTATATTCTCTTTACTTCACACAACGTCTCAATGTGAACTTTGTGAGAAAACTAAATAAAAATAATAGACATTCACATTAAATAGAAACACTGGTAATAACAGTATGAACATGGCATATTAACTGGGTGCCACTCCTGTTTATTTGTGTCCTCTGATGTAGATTATACCTTAAAAAACCTACCTACTGTTCCAGCAACTAGCTTAGTCTATGACAAACATTTTAACTAAACCAGTCTTCATTTGCTGGTCATGCACTCAAGTGATGCTTAATTGTCTGGAGAGGAATGCACAGCTTTTAAAAGCCAATAAGTATGATTAATTCAATTATACTATGCTTCAGAATTGTTAGTAAATTTGCACCATTTTTATTAAACAAACTGTAACAAGTTAGATTTGTGTTTCTTTGTCATTATATTAATTTCAGATTTGTGTTTCAAGTGTTAACAGAGAGAAGGAACACAATATTAAGCCCTTTCCATTGGCCCAGATTTAACCTCTTTTTATTCTAAACTCAATTTAGGATGTCTACATTTGGCATCAGCAACATAGGTCATGGAATAATGCCACTGTTTCTTTGAATTACTTTGTGGTTCAGTCTATTCAGCTGAGTTATTTGCTATCTGTTCTATAAAGACACATTTTCACAGACTGTATCTTTATCAGCAACAGCCTCTAATCTGTCCAGTATTTGAAACCTCCTTTGATTACTTTTGAAAGATTAGTATTACTGCAGAGCCCTGTGTATGAAAGGCAGGCTATGTTTCAGTCATAATGCTTGTAATGTTTGAATCGACATTGAGTACGTCACATTTGTGCTTTGGTTTCATCAAAAAATCTTAGTTGCAAGATTATAAATTTGTCAATCGCATATTCAATTCAATGAAAAATCTGAAGAAACTAATTTTGGTAATTGTGTGATGTGCATAAATCCTTTAATTCTTGCTATTTAATGATATCCTAATGATGTTTACAGTTTAGTTTTTTAAAAAAATAACAGTTTTTGCTACTTCAGTTTGTTCAGTTTCTTATCTATATTTCCTTCAACTTTAATGGTGTAAACCAGGGGTGTTAAACTCATCTGGCCCTACAGTAGTGGTGCCAGACTGGCTGGAGCAGGCATGGTGCATGTCCCAGAGTGCTGGGGGCAGGTGCTATGTGGTGTGTGTCCTGGGCCCTAACCATGGGGCCAGTCTGGGTGAATTTGGATCCAGGGGCAACACTGGGGACCAGATAATGAGGCTCCATGGGCCATATATTTGACACCCCTGGTATAAACCTATGGCAAGGACAAAATCACCTCATGTACATTTTGGTTCTCTTTCTCAAAACACTGACTGAAGCATTTTACTATCAGTGCATTCCCATGTACTTACAGTAGCACATAAAAAAGATTGTTGAGATGATAAGCCTACCTCTTTAGTCCCTTTAAGATGTAAGCCTTCATGCCAATCAGGGCCTAAGGCACTGCCAAGTCTGTCGGCTGCTGTGTCGCTTCTTCCTTCCTTCTCACTTCCTGATGTGAAGATGAAGAAAATTCAGACTCACGCTGCAGGGAAGTTAGTTACTGTTATAAGACCCTGTAACCCCAAAGAATACCGAATCTGACTAGAGGGGTGGAAAACAATATTTAACAGGGTAAAACATATGATTATTTCTGATGCATCATATGCAAGTTTATGCACTTGACAGCACTTTTCCTATATCGTCTGCAGTTAATGTGAAAGCCTATCTGGTTTAAAAAGGCACAAAGCACAAGACAGCAATTCAGCAGCTTAAAAGTCACCCAGCAAAACCTTACTCATATGAATCAATCAGGCTAGTCAAGTTAAAAAATAAATAAAAGTTGTGGGGTTTGGACCTAACACAGAACGATTATTATTGTCTAAATTGAGACTGCCAGGGAATTTAGACAGCTATCAAAATATAAAGTGAAGAGAAAACAATGGGAAAGGACACAGCTGTTAACACTTCTAATCTTTATACATCCATACGGCACGTGTTCATAAATTTATAATTTAATGGTAAAATAATTAAGCACTGATTTTCTTTAGGAAGGTGCACTACTTAAAACAGTTAAACTTTCCTGATTATATTCAAATTTGGCTCATTTAGGGTTTACCCTGTATTTTGGAAGTTGATGTAAAGTTTGTTGCCCACTGAGGTGCAAAAGGACTAAAGTAAGAACTAATTTTACCACTTGTACTGTACCTCCAGTTGTATATTTGGTTCTTTTACATGCAGTTGCAGTCTCTGGCTTCTCAGCAGATAGCTTTGGAATCAGAAATTCAGCTGCACCCGCATCAAAGAAAGTATTTCCAATTGCTTTGTCTTTGATGGCCCAAATTACTTCACACCCTTCAATTTCATACCTGGAAAGCACATTTAAACAATGGATAAAATGCCAGGTTGCCATCTCCATTTATGAATAAGGGAAGGAGGAAGGAAGCTTTCTTTGCAAAAGCTGGAAACTAGATGAACTACACCAGGGATAGTCATTTTACTTCTATTTATGCTATTCAGAATGGCAAACAACTTTGACACCCCCAAAATACACATACACACAAATTCACGCACACTAGGTCTGCAGTCCAGTTGTTCAAGTCTGCACACACATCTCTTCATAAACATAAGAGAGTTACTTACACTAATTCAAGGGCGATGCCACCATTTCCTACAACTACTATTCTTTTTGCTTTGGCCAGATGTTTCTGAAATTCCTACATTAAAAAAAATAAAAGAATTAAAATACCTTTGTCTTGACAAATGTATGAAATCTCTATAATTAAATTTGCAATTAGTGAACTTCAGATTAAAAGAAGTAAAGCATAGTGTAAGGCAGGCGTGGGCAAAATGGTAGATCCAGCCAGCAGTTGGATTCCATTTCCCAGCAGCCCCTACCCACATTGCTGGGGCTAGTCTCTATGGAGACCCCAGCTGCAGCTGCACTGTGATAGCACAAGGCTGAGGTTGCCATGGAGACCAGCCCCAACTGCACTGGCAAGGTGTGTGGCAGTGCAGGGAACTGCTCCAGAGCCACTGGGATCTTGCAGCAGGGGCAGGGCAGAGCTGCAATCTGCAGCCTGCACACTCTGGGCAGGGGTGCAGGCTGCAGATCACGGCTCTGTCCTGGACCCAGACGAAGCTGCCCGCGCCACATGATCCCAGTGGCTCTGGAGCAGCCACCTACCCTACCCTGCCAGTGTGACTGGAGCTGGTCTCCATGGCAACCCCAGCTTTGCAGTGCACCTGTGGCTGGGGTCTCCATGGAGACTGACACCAGCCGTGCAGGCAGGGATTGCTGGGAAATGGAGTCCACTGCCAGTTGGATCTGGCCCATAGGCCAGACTTTGCCTGCCCCGGTGTACTGGTAGCCATAGCATAGTGGACAAGACAGCAGGAAAACCTTGTGCTGTTGCTGCCTATCTTATGCATTTTCAATTTGGCCCCTTTCACCAGAATAAAATAAAGCACCATTTTGCTTTTTCTAAGGATTCTCACATTAAGAATCTATTTAAAAGCATTATTTTTAAGACTAGCATGTCAGAGCTACTACTCTGCTTCCAAAGCCTAACCCTAACATTAAACCTATCCTTATCTATCCAAGCCTTATCTATCTATCTAACTAGAAATGTCCATAGCCATAACTAACAAGGATTGTACTTTGTGCAAAACCCTGCCAAAGAGCATGTGTTTTGGGGAGTGGAAGGGGGGTGCCATTGAATGCTGAGGAGGAGGGGGAAGAGGGCAAGAATCTTACCTGCCCTAAGGGCTCACAAGTACCTGGCTGCTGCAGCTGTGGCATGATCTGCCTATCTCAGCTGTTGGAGCTGCTGCAGCTGCCATGCCATAGACTCCTGGGGGCAGAGGCCACCATTCAGAGGAAGGGCACACCGAAGTGCTCTGGGTTAGAATACAAGGAAGTCGAGGGGAAAGGGACTTAACGGTGGGGGTCTACTACAGACCACCCAACCAAGGGGAAGAGCTAGACCAGGAATTCTTAAGTCAGCTCACGGAGGTAGTTAGGTCAAAGAACATGGTCATCATGGGTTACCTGAACTTCCCAGACATCTGCTGGGAAGAGTAGTCAGCCAGGTCTGACTGCTCATGTAGGTTCCTAGCTGAGATACAGGACCTCCATCTAACCCAGGAGGAGCACAGCCCACCAGGGGAGATGCCTTGTTGGACCTGGTCCTGGCCACGGGCGACTACCTGGTGAAGGGGCCGTGGATGCGCGACCACCTGGGCGACAACGATCATCGCCTGCTGGAATTCACCACCCAGCGCAAGGTGGCAAAGGCCTGCAGCAAGACAGCAGCCCTGGACTTCAGGAGGGCGGACTTCAATGAGGTAAGGAGGCACTGAGATCCCAGAGGGAAGAGGAGTCAGGGGTCCAAGAAGAGTGGTTGTTCCTTAAGGAGATGATGCTTCAAGCCCAAAGGGAGGTAATCCCAATGTGGATCAAAGGGGGCAAGAGGGCACAAAAGCCCCCATGGCTCAGCAAAAGCACATGGGAACATCTCCTGGCTAAAAGGGAGGCGTATACCCAATGGAAGGGTGGGGCCATCACCAGGGAGGACTGTACTGTGGTTGCTCGGGGCTGCAGGGGGGTGGTCAGGAAGGCCAAGGTGGAGATGGAACTGGATCAAGGACAAGAAGAAGTCCTTTTTTAATTAGGTAGGGGGTAAAAAGAAGATACCGGCTAATGTGGGGCCTCTGCAAGACATGCTAGGAAATCTCACTGACCCTAGGTGCACCCAGACCTAGGGTCAGTGAGAATCTAGTCAGGGAACTTCTGGAGG
>NW_017729022.1:93986957-93989734 GCF_001723915.1 Gavialis gangeticus | reverse complement strand
GGACTTGATGATCTGCTCAGGTCCCTCCTGACCCTACAAACTATGAAACTATGAATTCTCGTGCCCCTGCTAAGTCACCAGCCAGGGCTACTGCCCCACTAGCCCACCCCATGTTACGCTAATAGAAAAGTAATTGTAATATTAGGTGTTGAATATATCCTGTTTCTCCATCTCATGCCGTCTGACCTCGGTCCTTTTCCTGCCTGGGGTAGGGGGTCAGGACATGATGATCCTTCAGGGTCCCTTCCGACTCTACAATCTATGAATCTATGCCAAAGCTATAATTACATTATGAACACAATTAACCACGTGTTCAGACTTAGGATGCAAAATATTGAGATGTTTATTAAAGCTCAAAGTTAGCTTACCTGAGCACTGTCAGTATCCCGGATTCCTAGTATATATGGGTTTCCTTCAAAGATTAACTTAGGTTTTGCTCCAGCACATAGGCAGAGTTTTTCATATCTGTATTCCTTGCCATCTTCTGTAAACATTTTCTATTAAAAGATTGAAGATAAAGCCCGCCCCCC
Source organism: Gavialis gangeticus (assembly GCF_001723915.1). Taxonomy (NCBI): domain Eukaryota; kingdom Metazoa; phylum Chordata; order Crocodylia; family Gavialidae; genus Gavialis; species Gavialis gangeticus. The sequence goes on along the minus strand of NW_017729022.1, from coordinate 93,989,204 downwards.
CAAAAACAGGTAAGCTAAGAAACTCAAACTATACTTAAGTTCTGAGTACATTACAGGTACCCAAAGCTGAACCTGGCTATTAAAAGGAAGACAAAAATAAATTAAGCAAACCCTTTTTTTTTCACTGATTAAAAAGTTACCTTTTTATACTACGCTCCCCTCATCACCTAAACCAGTGATTCTCAACCAAGGTGCCATTAGACCCTTTAAAGAGTGTTGGTGTGCGAGGAAGGAGATAAAAAGGTAAGATCCTTGCCTGGCTGATCCTCTACCTCCTCTGCCCATTCCCTCTGCAAGCAGGTAAACACTGTAATATAAAATGTAGCTTTTGAAATAGGGTGCTACTCAAATCCCAAAGGTTATGGAGGTCTGCCTCGTGTCCACTGAAAAGTTCCTTGAGTCCAAAAAGGTTGAGAATCACTGACCTAAATATATAATTATGTACATATAAATTCAATAAAGGATGCAAGATAAAATATAAAGCTCACCTCTGGATGGCACCCTATACACTGTAAGTGGAAAAGGAAGAGTAAGGTTTGTATATGAGAACAAACTAAAGAAGGTTGCTTTATGCCCAAAAGCTTGTCAAATTTCTCCCCCAACTATACAGCTGGTCCAATAAAAGACCCTCACCTCTTGTACATTTCCTGGACCACCAAAGATATGCTAATACTCTAACCCAATTAGACTATTTTTTCTCTAACTTGGCAATTCTACTTACTTTGTTTGTTAAGTGCTATTCTATCTATTTACATATTTTGTAGAATGGAAGTGTGTGATTAATGTACATAGGTAATAATATTGTATTTATAAAGAACTCTGTTAAGCCAGCCTTGGGTCTGGAGAGTTTGTTTGTGAATCTCAGTTCACAACTATGTTCTATCTTTAGAAGTCCTAAAAGATATGAGTCCCCATATTATGAATGCAACCCCATGTAATTTCACATATGACAAACTAAAGGGCTGAGCCAAAACTTATTTAAATCAGTGCAAAGGCTCTGATTCACTTCAATCCTTCAGCTCAGATGCTGAAAGAACACAGATCAGAGAAACTGTCCATGCTACATTTTTTGCTCTATACCCCTCAAGCCAGATGGGTTGCATGGAGCCAGGCCACGGGCTGAATTAATGTCCTGGCCCCAGGTACCATGCGCAAAGCGTTCTGGCCCAGCAGATCCAGCACACAGACATGTAGCATGTGTGTCAGCTCCAAAACCCACAGGTAATACCATGAGCCAGATGATAGGGCTCTGTGGGCCAGATCTATATTTTTGACACCGCTGATCTAAACTAAAGAAAAAAGGAGCCACATCATGCTGCAACAAGTGAAAAGCAGCATTTTCTCCTCTCCCTCCTAGGTGTGCCTACATTATGGTAGTTCTGTGTAGGAGAATGTTTATAGAAGTCTTTGGGATGAAAGGTGATATATTAAGGGCCTCCCAGGCACATCCCTAAAACCAAAACAACATGCAAATAATGCTTTGTACTCAAGAACATATTATTGTACCAAAAATGCATAATATGTGCACAACTGTGGAATTCTTCATCCTTACCACAACAATCCTAATTAAAGTTTTAGTGGATACATAAACAAAGAAAACCCAGAATTGGACCTGAACAAAATCATCCAACTCTCCTTAATAAGAGACATAAAGAGGCTTAAACAGAGAAAGCACACCATATTTTTGCTAATGGAAAAGGAATGGAAATGTGTTTCAAAAATATTTTTTATAATAAAGTGATATGGTTATTACTATTTTTTAAATCTCTTTGACCAAAATCTGAGAGGTGACAGAAATCTCCCATTAATGATTTAAAAACTCTTCTGGAGTCTAAACTCTACAAATATCTGGTTTTACAATCAACTCTTAGAATTTTATTGCAATTTTCATTGCACAAATCACTTCTTCTCTCTTATACCTCCTATGAGGGCAAAACTATTCATTTTCAAAATGTACATGAAATCAGAAAGAAAAGGTTTCATTTACATGTTCCTTGCTTTTTAGCTGTGTGATTCCAGACTGTATAACTTTAATATTGGGATACCGTTTTTCTAACACAGAGCTCGGTTGTTCTTCAACATCAAATTCCTCGAGTGTTTTGGAGACCTGTAACAAAACAACAAGCAGAATATGTACGCTTTAAAAATCTTTCTTTGGTAAGGTTTATCATCAAACCTATTAATTGCTAAATAGATGTGTGGGGAGCTAGGACTAGAAGAGGAGAAACTAAGACTAGAAGCTCGTAA
>NW_017729022.1:93979239-93981957 GCF_001723915.1 Gavialis gangeticus | reverse complement strand
AAAACAACAAGCAGAATATGTACGCTTTAAAAATCTTTCTTTGGTAAGGTTTATCATCAAACCTATTAATTGCTAAATAGATGTGTGGGGAGCTAGGACTAGAAGAGGAGAAACTAAGACTAGAAGCTCGTAAGGGAAATGGAGGTAGGGGCAAGACTTGAAGCTAATTAGCTGGCAGAGGCAAGAGACAGAAAAGTCTGCTTAGAGGAGGAGCTGAAAAAGGGGGAAATGGGCTGGCTGCCAAGGAAATAGAGACTAGGAACTAGTTGGTGTAGATAGGAAATGGAAACAGAGAGATGGGAAACAGATCTGACAAGGAACTGTACTGGGGGAAGAAGCACTGAAACTGACTGGGCAAAGTTACCTGGTCAAGAACCAGAGAATTAAGATGAGCCTAGATGTAAAGCCAGGACACGAACTGGGAATAGCCGGGACAGGAAACTGGGATGAAATGCTTGGGGAGTGGAAAATAGGGGTGTGGAGGAAAGAAGAATAGGATTAGCTAAGTAGTGGTGTAGAAGAGACAGGACTGAGACAGGGTGGAAAAGTCTACTCCTACCAGAGGACACTCTCCAAAGCCTGGAACGAAATTCAAAGTTCCAGAGTTTTACCATTCTTCCACCACCAGCTAATACCTATGAAATCCCCTGACAAAGTGCATGTCTCATTCTCCTCTACTGCTGGTCTATATAAAGAATGAAAACCTACTACTGCCATCAGTTACTCCATTAATTGAAGTGGTGGAGGTCTGTACAGTTAATGTAAATGTTACTATCTTGTTGATGACTGGCTGGTAGGCATCAATGTGGTTAACATATTGGAATTTCCATTTTTTCAGTTTGCTTTAAAATAAAAAAGGAAACTATATACAAAGAGTTCCAACAAAACGTTAAAAGTTGCCCAGTCAAAAGATAGGAAAAGCAAGAATGTCTTTGCAGAAGCTGGAAAGTGCGTAGTGAAATATTCACAGAATTATAGGAAAAGAGATGCTTTCCTGTTTAACACAGTTGAATCTGCTTTGGTGAACCTTATCTCTGCCTTAGACTTCCTTTGTGATACTCGATAAGTCACTTGAAAGAAAAAGCGTTCATTAATGGTGTGTTCCTCATTTTCTGGCTGCCTGATATGAGACCTCAGGGTCCAATCTGCAGGAGTGCCCGGTACTCACAGCTACAACCTAATGATTGTGCTTTGAACATTCCAAGTACTATATCATTAATTAGACTGCACTGCCCACTTTCTGAACTTAATCTCCCTGCGCCTCACTTTATGGGAAGGTTAAATTTTGTGAAACACTCTTCAGCATGTGGCCTCATGCCTTATTTATGCAAGCTAGTCATACCCTGCTCTAAAGACACAATTATTCATTTCCTTCTCAGCTTTTCTATGGGCCTCATCATTATTGTGTCAACGAAGATAAAATACTGAATACGTACTTATAACTTGTTAGATGAACACCTTGCTGTTTGATGAACACCTTGCTGGGGTCGTTTGACCCCAGTACTCTTTCCTGCCATGGCAGGGGGTTGGACTAGATAATCTTCTCAGGTCCCTTCCGACCCTAGAAACTATGAAACTAGGGACCTACTCAAATCATAATTTTGCAGATTTTGCAGAAACCACAAAATCAGGCATTGTCCACAAAGTCTGAAAAAAAACCCCTTAATATAAAATGTGGGCTTCCCCAGTGGGTGCCAGGTTGTTGCTGTAGTCCAGCCCAGCCGGCTGCTGGGGGAGAAGGAGCCGCCACTGCAAAGGGAAGCAGCCAAGATAGTGGCTGCCCCTGACTGGCTGAGAGGGTTGCCTGTTGCGCAGCCCTGCCCCTTACCACCAATTAGTGGTGAGGAACAGGACCACAGCAGAGCCACTGGGGCCCCTTGGCAAATCAGAGGCATGAGGGGGAGAGCATCAGAAGCCTGTGAAAATGGGGGCTGATCCCACAATCAGCCCATGAAATTGGCTGCCTGCCATTGATTTTGGTAGGTCCCTACTTATTACATGAGACTTTCCATATAACCATTGTAATGGGACTATGGATTAGCAAAAAGAACATTTTCGTAAACTGATTTAGTTCAGATACTAAAAAGCCTCAACTACAGCATTTCAATTAGCAAACTTGCGAAAATGGTTAACATTAGGGCTTACATTAACATATATTATATGTAACAATCCAATTTAACTTTTTTAAATTCATGAGTAAAATAACTACTTAACTAAGGCATTATTTCCTATCAACACTGTAAACTGTAGTCCCACTGAAGCTAACACATGCCCATCTGCATTTTTTTTCGTGGCCAAGTTATCTCTTCTGACAGAATGCTTCAGTAACTTTTCTTGATACCTACACACACAAAAAATTAAGTCTTTCTTACCTGTTTGAAATTTGTTACTGCTTTTATGACTGGGGAGGCTGTTATTAAGAGAATATCTTCTAATGGGAATTCCACAGACAGCTGGTAAAGAAGCAAAGCTCTCGATGAGTGAATATAATTGTCAGTAGAATTTGACAATAACAATAGTTTTAACTCCTAAACCCAATAAGCTGTATTGGCACATTTAATACATTAGTCCCTGCAGAAGCTCAGCAAACTGACTGAATATTGCTGCCAGTTTACAGAAGACTAAATTTTCCCAGAGTGAGCTAGGAGTCAATGGAAGTGAACCTAATTCCCAAATCCAAGACTATAATTTATTTATACAGATATTTCTGTGTCCTGG
>NW_017729022.1:93953208-93979142 GCF_001723915.1 Gavialis gangeticus | reverse complement strand
TAGTCCTAATTCCCAAATCCAAGACTATAATTTATTTATACAGATATTTCTGTGTCCTGGCACAGATACCTAAGCCACAGACCATCTTTCACAATAACATAACAGTCAAATAGAAAGATGAAACATCCCTCTGTTATCAAAAGAATCCCTACTGCTTCATGTCCAACTATTATATGGCAGCAGCAGCAGCTAAAACATTAAATTAGCACTAAAGATATAGTCCCCATATTAGTCCATTTTGGACAGGGGAAAGAATGAATCACTGGTGTACCTAAATTTCAATGATAAATAAATTACAGCCTATGACTGAGTACAGATTACAGTGGACAGTCTAATAATCTGTTTAAAAAATAGCTGTCCAGAACTTTAGAGTACTAGGTTTCCTGGGAAATACCTCTCTTTTCTTTTGTACTCCAGTAGCCACATAATACAATTACAGATACAGTCTAAATTTGCATATAACATAAGCTTCATGAAATACCACCTTTACATAAGCAAACAGGAGACGCGCACATAATTTATATATTACACACATGGAAATATATATAATACACATACGTGCACAAATGCACATACATTTTTAAACAGGACTTTTAAGATGGGAGTAAATAAATCCGTGTGCATTAATCTGAAATTGTCAAATTCTAATTTGATGACAAAAGTGTGCTGTGATGAGAATATTGTTAATATCAGAGACAGACAGACTTGTTTGTGCAACAAAGTTCCCTCTGATGGTAATGAGGAGACCAAGTTTTCACATTTCTTGTCTTCTAAATACAATATATACATTCTCATTTAGTAATAAGGTTACTTAATCAGATAAAGCCAAGAACTTCAGCCTAGATAAAGGTATCAAACTCATCCAGCCCCTCAGGACAGATGAGGGTCTTTGGGCTGGTATGCACGCCAGATTGGGCTGTGTTGGATCCAGCATGCAGAGCCAGTTTAATGGGACACTGTGTGCAGTGTGCTTCCCGTGCCAGCCCCACTCCAGACTTTGTGCTGCAGGTGGCACACAGGTTGGACCCAGTGTTGTGGGGTCTGCCTACGACACACAAGGCCAGCACAGGGAGTGCACTGCATGCAGTGCTCCACTAGACTTCCCTGCACACTGGCTGCGGGGCTGACCTGGATCAGTCCAGCAGGGTGTCGCATGCAGCATATGCCCTGGGCTGGCTCCAGGTGCCACTGCAGGGCAGGGCTGGTGTGTGCTACATGTGGTGTGTGAGCTGGACCCAGCTCGTCAAGTAGTATACATGGCACAGGGGCCAGCATGAGGCATGCACTGCATGCAGCACCCAGTCCTGCTGGATGAGCCTTGTGCACTGGCCTTGGTGCAGCTCAGTCTGGACTGGCTCCAGAGCTGGCACTTAGAGTTGGTCTGGCATGGGCGCCACATGCAGTGTGCACCTTGTGCTGGCCCTCTGGGTCGCATGCAGTGCCTGTGGCACTGCGCGCAACCTGCATGCCAGACTGGCTCTGCACACCAGTTGGTCTGAGACCTGCAGGCCAGTGCGCATGGCTCCATGGGCCAGACTCAGCTCATAGGCCATATGTTTGACACCCCTAGCCTAGAAGATAGCTATGGAAATGCTAGTGACCACAATCCAGCCATCTTTAGGAGTGAGCAGAGAACTTATCCAAAGTCCCTACCATCCAGGTCTTTGACATCCCAAGACCCACTCTTACTCTTTGCACTGTTCTGTCACTCAGAATGACTAAACCATTTTAGTCATCCTACTTCAAAGCCCCTATGAGCCATATTCATTCTTCAGAGCCAGGGACAGAATCCACTATGCTGAAGCTGACTAGTCAACAATTGCATAAGCCACTGAAAAAGCATATGTCAGATACGTCTCTAGTCTAGAAAGGAGCATTTACACCTGTAATTTAAATAGAAAAGACCTAAGCCAGGAATCTGAAGCTGAGTGGGTTCAAATTCTGCTGCTGATCAAGCCAGGGGAACAGTGTGGTCAAAAGTGATTTGTAAAGTAAAGCAGAATAAAATTTTTAACCAGGTTACGTATTTAAAAATTACTGTAATCCATAGGCGACTGGTAGTGGGGGCACATGCCCCCTGCCCTGAGATTGGCTGCCACTGCTGCTTCTGCAGGCATTTGCCACTCACCACCCCACCGCCGATGCTGCTGCCCACAAACTGTGTCCCCCCAGTCTCAGGAGGCACCAGTCACCCATGTTATAGTCTGTATGTTATAATATGAAACTCAAGAACGCTATCTCCCATTTCACACAGAACTTTTATGCTTCGTATTGGCAGGGAAGGTTCATATCAACAGAGAAGAATTAGAGCAACAGGCTGATCTGTTGGTGCAAGGTAGACATCTACCCCCTACTCTAGTTGCTTCAGCTGCATCCAATTTCTAAACTCTATGAGAGGCTGTGGAATGTTTGGGGAAGTAAACGAATACAGGATACACACCCAGCTTCATCAAATTTACATTCCAGTGCAAAATCTTAACAATGCTCACATGCTTTTGTCAGTTACAATGCACAAGTCTCCTTCATTTGATGATGATGATGCTAAATGTTCCTTGTAATTTTTATTGCATAATTATTGCTAATGATGCTGACATTTCAAACATACAGAAAAGATATAACACCTATTAAAATGAGGAAAAACTGTGCTTATACTCATTTAAAGTTGGAAATATACTGAAAGTCATTAGGCCTGTTTGAACCAGTTATTTGTTCAGGTGCTGTGATTTCTGCCAGTATCATGAAAGAGACTATAATGACATAAAACAGGGTTGTCCAGCATCTAAGTGCCTGGGGGCTGCATGACCCGGGGGCTGAATGTTACATGGGCCACACCAGGCAAGGCACGGGCCACGGGCTGCATGCCATACAGCCCCTTTCTTTATCCCAACCTCTGCACTGTGCGCCCACGTGGGCATCCCCTCCACTACTGCACTGTGTATGCCCAACAACCAGTGCACCATGTGGGTATGATCCCCCATGCAGCCTCAGGCTCACCCTCAACTCCCCATGCAGCACACTGCACTGTCCTACCCCCTCAGGCAAAGGGAGGAAAGGGAAGATGGAGGATGGAGGAACCTGGAGCCTCTGGGTGCTGTGGAAGGAGTCCAGGAGCCACAACTTAACATCTTGTGGGCTGAATGTGGGCTGCCCTGATTTAAAAAAAAAAAAAGGTGGTATGCATGGTAGAAAACCATAAGTCTTTATACAGGGGTGTAGGTTGTAGCTGTGTTGGTCTAAGGCAGGGGCAAAATTTGGCCCAGGGGCTGGATACGGCCCGCCAGGCCATTCTATCCAGCCTGCAGGGCCCCTAAAAAATTTAGAAAATTAACATTTATCTGCTCTGGGCTGCCTGTCATGTGATCCTCGATGGCTTGCCAAAACTCAGTAGGCAGTCCTCTGCCCCAAATAACTGCCCGCCCCTGGTCTAAGGACATAGGCAGACAAGGTTCTTTGGGTGAATCTGATCTCTTTTATTAGACCAACTTAAACAGTTGGGAAAAAAAGAGACTTCCTCAGCTTGACACAGGGTTTTTAAACCCAAAATCTTGCTAAAAATGTTTTTCCCAACTATTTAAGTTGGTCTAATAAAAGATATCAGATTCACCTGAAGAACCTTGTCTACAAATCTTTATATGAATTTTTAAAAGTAGGATAAATGCTAATTTTAGTAATTCAACTTGGAGTCTGCCTAAAAGCTCATGATGCTCTCAGATGGAGGGAATTACATTTACAATGATAAAATAGTACAACCCTGCCTCCACTACAGAGCAGCCACCTCTGAAATAGAATCATGATGTTGCAGCGTTGTGCAAAGCCACACCTCAACAAATGAAGGATACTGTCTGTTAAGCTGTATCTCCTTTTCAGTGGGCATGTCTACCTGTGCTAGCAGTGTGCAGCAATAACCTCCAGCTCATATTGTGCTGGAGTTTATTGCTCCCTGGGCACTGTGTTTACATGTGTGCCTGGGACTGCAGCACATTGAGCCGGGTTGGAGCAACACTGGCTGGCAGGGGCCCTGGCTGGTGGGGGGTCAGCCTGCCAGCCCAGGACTGCTTTAACCTAGCTCAATGTGCTGCGGAAGAGCTGGCTTGGGGCATGGGGGTGCTCCAGTGCAGGGCTAGCTGGCAGGCAGCCCCTGCACTGAAGCACCCTTGTGCCCCAGCAAGCCACATCAGCCTCTACGCATGCAGCGCTTGCAGAGTAAAAAACTGCAGCAGGATAGTCCTTGTATTTACAAGTACCACTCTGGGTGCAGTTAATGAGTTTTCTTTGGCCTAATAGTGCTGTACGTGTAGACACACACCACTTACTGTGGAGCTACTCCACAGTAAGTGTCTCAGGCAGAAGAGCCTAGTGCTGAGCAAGTTCAAACCTGTTTTACCTTGAAGGGTATTCAAAAAAGCACTGGATCTCAAAACAAACATATCTGAAAACTAACAAATCAGCCATTGCTACAGGTGGTAAATCAGGGTTTTTTTCAGACTTGAGGCAGCCCTTGTAAAACGCTAGCTTATTTTTTACTCTGTTTTTGCCTACAGAAAAATAACAGAGCAGCTTTTCTGCTAAGAAGGCAGGAAGACTGCTACTAGGGACTACTCTTGGAAACCTCTGGGTTTTCTCTCCTGAACCGTGTGTGTAAAAGGAACTGTGCTAGTACAGCACAGCACCCCTGAAAGGATCTCACACCCCCAGCTGAAAACCGGTGCCATAACTGCACGTGCCATCTGTCACGACTGCCATGAACATGCAGCGGCACGGCCCCCCACATTCATGGCCCTTAGATTGTAGTTGTAGCCATGCTGGTCTAAGAACACAGGCAGGCAAGGTTCTTTGGGTAGATGTGATATATATTTCAGACATTAGGCCTGGAAGGGACCTTAGGAGATCTGAGTCCAGCCCTCTGCCCTAAGGGCAAGAAGTCAGCTGGGGTAAAAGGATGCCAGCAAGATAAGCGTCCAAACGCTTCTTAAAGGAGTCCAGAGTAGGTGCTTGTACCACCTCTGGAGGGAACCTGTTCCAGGCTTTGGGGGCTCAGACAGTAAAGAAGTTTTTCCTTATGTCCAGTCCAAAACGATCTTGGAAAAGTTTGTGACAGTTGGTCCTTGTCATCCCTTGGAGTGCTCTGGTGAACAGGTGTTCCCCCAGATCCTGATGCACACCCGATATACTTATAGGCTGCCACCAGGTCTCCCCTGAGCCTGTGCTGTTCCAGGCTGAAGAGCCCCATGGCTCTCAGCCTCTCTTCATAAGGTCTCTTCTCCTGCCCTCTGATTGTGCGTGTGGTTCTCCTCTGGACTCTCTCAAACTTCTCCAAATCCTTCCTGAATTGTGGAGCACAGAATTGGATGCAGCACTCCAGCTATGGCCTCACCAAGGCTGAGTACAGTGGGAGAATGACATCCTGAGATTTACCTGAGAAGCATCTATGGCTGCAAGCCAGAGTTTGGTTTGCTTTACCAGCTGTGACGTCACACTGGTGGCTCATGTTCATCTTGTGGTCAATCATGACCCCCAAGTCCCTTGCAGCCTTGGTGCTAGCAAGCGTAAGGCTGCTGAGCCTATAAGCATGATGCGTTTTTTTTTTCCCTCCCAAGGTGGAGTACTTTACAATTATTGGTATTGAATGTCATCAGGTTTTATCCACCCACTTTTTCAGCCTATCCAAGTTAGCCTGGATCACCAACCTATCCTCCGGTCTGGACACTCTGCCCCAAAGTTGGGTGTTGTCAGCAAACTTGGCCAGTCCACTTCTGACACCTATATCCACATTGTTGATATTTTTTATTTGACCAACTAAATTGGTGGAAAAATTGGTTCTTTGCAAGCTTTCGGGTACAAACACCCTTTGTCAGGCATAGGGAGAGTGCAAACTCTGGGCATTTATACATGTACCTTCCTCTGCTCTGATGTGCCAGAAATCCAGTGGGCTGAAGCAGACTTGATTAATCTGAGTCTGCAGAGCATGAGCCGATGTGCCCAATGCTGTGCTGCACACATCTGTATAAATGGTGAAATGTGTGTCAGCACACAGCAAATGGCGCTGATGTGCTTTTGAACAAATATCACCTTTGACGTGCTTTAGTTCAAAAATGCATTGTTGCCATTTTCTGCACACTGACACGCATTTTGCCATTTATACAAATGCATCCAATGCAGCGTTGGGTGTTTTAAAGCGTGTCATCATGTGCACATGTACAAACGCCCTCTGAGCCTGAAGAAGGGTGTTCGTGTCCTAATGCTTGCAAAGGACATTTTTTCCAACTATGTAGTTGGTTTAATAAAAAAATACCACATCCCCCAAAGAACCTGGCCTGCCCTTAGACTGGTACGGCGACTCCTCTGCCAGGGGGAGCGCGCAGCCGGCCAGGCTTATCCCCGGGATGACTGTCAATGAACCTGAATGAGCCGCCCGCAGAGCTGGGGGGCTGCGTGAGCACAAGCCGCCAGGCACCTGCGCGGAGCGGACCCGCTCCAGCCACGACGCCCTACCCGGCCTGCGCCCGGCTCAGTGCAGCCAATGCCCGGCCCCGCCCACCCGCACGGTGGGAAGGGGCTGCCGAGCCTGCGCATGAAGCCTGGGGGGGGGAAGCACGTACCCTCTCAGCGCACGTGACGCCTGCGATCCCGCCTCCCACCACCGCAAAGCGGCTCCGCTCCGCCGGGGCAGCCGCCATTTCCGCGCTCTCCGCTGGGGAGGAAGCAGCACCGGGCAGGGGAGGGAGGAGGAGGAGGAGGAGAAAGGGATCCCGACCCCAAGCTTCCGGGCCGGGGTTTCCCCAGCGACCAAGCGATCGGGGCCTACGGTGCGCGGTTCGGCCCAATCCTCTTCCCTTTGCGTTGCGTTCGGGAGGCGGCCCCGCCCCGCGGTGCGTCATGCAGCCAACCCCCTCTCCCCCCCCCCGGCCGGGCGGGAGCGGCCCAGGAAGCGATGGGCTCAGGTGACCCCAGGACCTTAAGGCAGCGTTGCCAGGGGGCGATAATTTCAACCTCTGTACGATGTACAATCAATAGTAGCAAAAGTGTTCAAAACGTAGAATAATTTTTGAGTCAGCTCATTGATGCAGCATACGCAAAACCCAAGTCACTCTCAGAGTGTCTGAACCTGCTTTTGGGTTTGTTGTCAGCACTTTCTGAGAGCCGCTTGCCTCAAAATAAATGTTTCAACCTTGGATGATCCAGTTCTCACTGGCGAGTTACAGTGAGCAATAGAAAGTAAATAAGAAGGCTTACTCGCATATCGAATTGCATAGTTTTTCAGTGTACAATAGTTTTTCAGCAGATATGATAAGTTTGAGCTCCCAGTAAGATAATTTCAGATTTAAGACCTGGCAGCCTTGCCTTAAGTGTGGGAGGCTGCAAGTGAGAGAGGAGCAGTGGGGAAAGGCCTCCTGAGACCCAGCTGGCTTCCCTGTCAGCTTCCACTGCCTGCCACCGTGTGACACAGGATGCTGGGCTGGATGGACCTAGGGGCTGACCCAGTCAATGGCAGTTCTTAGGATTGCATTTATTTGCCAAGAAATGGAGCAGCTCCCCTGAGACCAGGCCCCCCCAATCTGCTGCCCACCCCCAAGGGAGCAGAGCAGCTCCCCCACTCCCCATGTCTCCCTGCTGAGCACAAATGGTGCCACAGAAGCCAAGCTGCCCAGCTGCCAAGCCGCAACATCCATCACGCAGGTGGGGGGACGTGGCGTCTCCTCTGTCTCGGTGGGAAACAGCCCAATGACCTGCACGGGGTGTTTTTGTTACCTCGGTGGCGCTTTCCTTTTCCCAGAAGTCAGCAAAAGGCAGCCGGGTTATGTAACCACCCGGTCAGTCAGTAAACAGCTCTCAGCTCCTCCGTGGGGTTTGTCAAGGGGCCTTGAAGACACAATAATATAAAAAGTGAGATACAATAAATAAAGGCACGACTTGAAAAATAGCTTGGTTAGATGCAAAGATCAGTAAGATATGAGAAGATAAATAAGATGGAAAAACAAGGTTCGTTGACGCTGTAATAGCCAGTGAAGAGATCAAGAGCATTTCCATGTAACACTGAGGGAAATGTACTTGCTGCAGAACACGTCCCCCATCCTTGGAACAGGACTGCATGGAGTACTTCGTTTTTGTTTGGTGTGTAGCGCTAGACAGCGAGAGAAATCTTTGGTTTTCAAGAGATCACTTTTTGGCCTAGTCTGCTGAAGGCTGGCATCTTCAAAATCGCTGTGTTTGTTTTAAGGAAACTTGTTTGTGGCCCTGTTTACAGCAAAGCACATATAGAGATTAAATCTCCAGGGAAAAGAAACCCTTCCTAATTGCAAGAACAGTAAGATGGTGAAACCAGCTGCGCAAGGAAGTTGTGGGCTATCCTAAATTCTATCCTTAATATCTATTGTGGCCATCGTTTACTACAATGAAGGTGAGGTGGGGGGCAGCTCTTGGTAGGCATGCTACAAATTAAGCTGTGCAACCTCCCTGAGTGCCACTTGAATGGCCTTCGCTGCCAATCTGTTGCTCTGCTTTCTGCTCCCTGACCTGTGGCAATGTTCTTTATTTGTTACCCTGCTTTCTGCTCCATGTCCTGTGCTTCCTGCCCTATCTGCTGCTCTGCTTTCCATTCCCTGCCCTATCTGCCCTGTGCTGCCTGCTTCCTCCCCAGTCTACTGCATGTCACACGTGCAGGCTGCCTTATACCACTTGTGGCACACATGCAGCAGATTGGCCACCCCTGGTTTTGCACATTTAAAACTGTCTTAGTGTGCTGTCTTGTCAGTGCCTGTGGCCCCGCGAAGGTACAATTATCTACTTAACTGCATCCCAATGAAGCACATGATTTTACGTTTTTTAACTTTTTTGTGAGCTTGCATATGCAATGTGTGACCAAAATGTTAGATATTATTAAATCATTGTCATCCATCTTCCCTGGTGGCACTATCCTCTTTTCTATTCGGCATCTTCTGTGCTTTTAGCTAGCTTCTGTGGCCCTTTCACAGATGGCAGTTTGTGTTCTGGCAGTTCAGTTACTGAGTTCAGTTGCAGAGAGCTGTCAAAAGTGTATGGGTCTGCTTTTGCCCTGGGGCTTGATGGTTGTGGCTGCTGTCTACCACCAGAAGGTTCTGCCCTCAGAGGTAAGCAAGTATGGAGACAGGACAGAAAGGGGATTTCTGGACCATCAAGTGTGATTCCCTGTGTTCCCATTTGCCAAAAGTACCCACATGATAGTCCGCTCTGAACTTTTTCAAGTACCACAGCCACCAAGTACCCGTGAAGGCAAAAAAATCCTATAACGAATCATAGGTAAAGAGCAGAAGACAAAAAGGCACCACCAGTGTTCTGCAACTGTAATGGTATGGAATTTGTCAGGTTAGTGTGCACTCAGATGATATACCTTGAGAGGAAAAAAATGCACCGCTACAACATGAGCATGTTTCAGTGTGTTTGAAAAATCTAGTGTAGACAAGGCATGTAGCTTTTAACACAACAAGCCTAAAGGGTGCCTACGTTTTAATTTAACCACCTCAATATATGCTGTGTTTCCTGTTTTTCAGATGTATTACTTAATGTATTAGCCGATAGATTCTAACATTGCACCTTTAAATCCTAATCCAGATAAGCCACTTAGCAGTCTCTTCTCCAGCAGAATATCTCCACCCTGACAGAGTTATCAATACATGTATTTCATATCCTAGATGCTGAAACCATTTGGCAAGTGCTGTATTTTCAGACATCCACCAAGATCAGAAAATCAATCCTAGTTTTGGAAGCAGTGACTCCCTGATGATTGTTAGTAATAGATTTTTTGTTTTGTTTTATTTTGTCTTGTGTAAGAAGTAACTTTTCCCCCCAGCGCTGAATGTAATTTCACAGTTCACAGGCTATTGCTGAACATTTTGGTTATCAACTAAATGCTATTCTTCACACGCAGCTTGTTCTACAGTAACTACCTGAGTGAATGACCTGACCTAAATAATGCAAGAAATTGGATAGACTTGCGTCATCAGATATAAATATACCTTCCAAGTTTTTATCAATGACATATGACAGCAAAATGAATTGAGACATTTTCCTTCCTCTTTTAGTTTGGTGCATTTGCTTATGCATATGAACTCTGTTCCATTACTGTCACCATTCATAAAACTATTTGGGCAAGGACTTTACTAAACATGTAGGGGCAAATTCAGACCTGATGGAAATAGATTCAACTCTATGGGATGGAGTTTCACATGCTTATACTACAGAAGGATCTGGCCCCTAATCAACCACTGACTTGAAAGATGAATGTATCTCTGTAAACATATTTCCATATTAACATCATTTTATTTAAATGTTGTTTTTTTCAGAACTTTATTTAAGATATTTTATGGGTTCTGCTTGAGTATCAGTGACTGAATCCAAAGAAAATGAATTAATTCCTACTACCCCCTTCCTGCTTCCACCTGGGGGGCGGATGGAGGCTTATGACAGCAAATGACACCTTGCAAGAAGTTGTAGAAGGGGAATTTTTCTGAGGATCATTGTGCCATTGGGCACTGAGTCTGTCAGTGTTCAAGTAAGGCTTTGGTTTATTGTTGTGATCTGACTTTAGAAGTGTCAGGTAATCAGTTGCATAACAAGGAGTGGGTGACTGGGGTACCAGCCCCTGGTATCTACTTGAAGGGGATGCAAGAATAGTAGCTGCTGCCTCAGCTGGGCCAGCCACTGCTGCTGCTGCTGCTGCACCTGGCCCAGCCCCTGCCACCACTGCTTCCCAGAGTGCAGACCCTACTAGTTTTGCCTGTGCATGCAATAGCCCTATTTGGTGAAGGGCATATCCTGGCTTGAACACATACATTTTCCAGGTGGTGAACTGGGGAGATCCATAAAGACAAATGGTGATAAAATTCACTTCAACGTAGCACAAAATGGCCTATTTCTCAGGAAAGAATTGTTGGCAGATAATTCCTTTGGCTATCCTGAAATCCTGTATCATTTGCTAAAATGGATTAAACTCAGAGACACCCTTGAACCAAGCATAATACAATTCTTTAATGCTACAATCCCTGAATACAATTGTGAAATCTTTTTATTGCAGGATCAAAACATTTCAATTGGTTTAGATTCTCTGTGGTTGTGAAGGAGTTTACAAGATTTGTCCCTCCAAAAAGAAGCAATATGCTACTCATAAATAACAAATAGCAATAACATAAATAACAAATCCACATCCCGCTCACAATGACAAAATCATAGCACCATATAATCATAGCATCATGTACTTTCTCTCTTGCTCACTCCACCTTTCTTTCTTTAGGCAAATAGGGAACCCGGTCAGCTACTGAAGGCAATGAGAAAAGCAAGGTCTGCTCTCCATTTTGGAGTGCTAAAAGGACCTGAAACGTAGCTAATATTTGAGTAGCTTATGGAAAGTAACCCAACAAGTAATAAAGACATAAAAACAGCATACAGTTTCCCATAAACTGAGTGACATTAAAGCTTCCAAGAAGAAATTCCTTGTCAGTTAGTCCTTGGATCACATAAAAGATAGTGGATGTAATTTTATCAGGATGGCTAATGTGGGCAAAATAGATGAAGTTGTTCTTGGCTATTTATTAGTCTGCCTAGAGTTGCTCTTATTAGCCTTCCTAGAATTGCTGATTTTCTGTACTGCATTTTCAATGCTCTGTTAAACACTTATATGTTTGAGTTTGTTTTGATGTGCTTTGCAACAAGATAACTGCTGGCCAGTGTGTTTTTCTTTTTACTTCTGGAAGAATTACTGTTACGATTTCTCTTCAGGAAATATCTATGTGATGGATATTGTAATTTTGCTTGACACGTTTTGACTTGAAATTAACAGATAATTAAATACCAATCAATTGAATGTTGTCTGTTGTCATAATAATTACATTAACCAAAAATATGGCAGTTAACAAACAAGATGCAAGGGTCCATGGGTGAAAATAGCCAGTCAGATTCTGATGCCATTTATGTAGGTGTAAATACAGATTCATGTTAGTGGAGTCAGCAGAATTCCTCTGGATTTATACAAGTGAAGTGGTAATTGGTCCGTTTACCTCTATTTTTTCCATTAAGGGAGAGCATGGAATCATGTGGGCCTTATCCACACTGAACAGTGCTTTATTTCATGATTATGGGTGATAACATGTCTTTCACTCAGGCAGGAAGTAATTGTGCCATTTAGACTCAACTCTGTTTTGGGGATGATAGAAGCCTGCACTACCCCAGTGGGAGCCCTTTGCTCCAGGGAGGTATAATTGTAATTGAAGCTTTCCTGCTGGGTATGAGCACCATGGCCCAAACACCAAACACTGAAACAGTAAACTCCAGAGTGAATAGCATGAGCTGCTTCAATTTGAACTAAACCAAAACCACTCTTTGAATTGAAGGAAAGTTCTACTGGTGTGGCTGTAATAGACTCATATCCTCTGCAGACTGGGTGTAGAAAGGAACCTGTACGACACAGTTACCTGCCTTACTGGGGTGCAGCATTCTCCCCTGAATAGCTGGCTACCTGTATTGGCTTGCATCTGAAGGTGAAGACATGATTTTATACTCAGTTTTGCATTGTATCTGAAGAAGCGTAAGGGAAAAGTCCCCTTCCAGAGACACGGAACCAGGCTCAGTTACACTTATAGTTGCAGAATGGTGGTAGAGTGCATGTTTGCATGGCTGAAGGCAAGATAGAGCTGTTTCCAAAACTGTTTGGATGCAAACACTGCAAACACCACATGTGTGATCGTTGCCTGCTGTGTCCTGCACAACATCTGTGAAGCTGAAGCTGAGGAGTTTCATACAGAGTGGACCCTGAACATTTGGGAATGTCAGCCAATTCACACAAGCCAAAAAAGCCCCCATAAGCAACACTAACCTAGGGTCAAGGCAGACGAGAAATCAGGGTTGCTATATGTGCTCACACCCATTTTGATGAGTAATTGATTGTTAATGCACGTGCTATTCTACAGAGTGATGTATCAGGAGAGATGTTGTACTGTTATGTTATAGTTTTCAAATGTGTGGCATGTTTATTTTTTTTAACTCCTAGGATGAGAGGACTGATCATCTGTAGGGGGTATATTGTGCCTCATTCATTTTGTATATTGTGTTGGGCAAGGTTTGATTTATTTGCCAAATAAAATATCAATTTCAATGTAACTCTCTGTGCTTGTTAGTTTGGGGACATGGGGTGCCATTTTATTGGCTTGTGTAAATTACTTTTATATTTTAATAAAACTTTTTGGCATAGTTGTGGCTTCCCATTTCATTTCAGTTAAGTGGACTACAAGTGCTTAGCCAAACACAAGAATGTATATGCAAGGAAAAACATAAGAATGACACTGTCAGAGCTGTGGACTGCTGCGAAGAAATAAATATGTTTTCTCAGCTATAAAACAAGGTATGATCTAGAATACCAAAGCACAAACTAAAACTAAAATTCAACCTGTTAAAGGGAGGAAAACCTGTAAGCAACTTCAATGGTAATGATATCTAGGGGCAGTTCAATGATATCAGTAGTGCCCCTAGCCCTTGCAATTTTGTATATGTGGTAAGGTGCTGTAGAGGTGTGAGAGCAGATTGTTCATCACCCACAGTTCCTTAAGGTGTCCAAGTCCCAGGGAACCACTAACCATCCCACATCCCCAAAGGTCTACAAGTTATGTTGGGGCACTAGAGTATAGGAGCAAGGCCTTCTGGTGTTTCCTGTGCTTGATTAAGCACTTGCAGGACATGTGTTGCAAAAGGCACGTGCACTTTTGCCTGTGTTGCAAGCTGCACATCCCTACCCAGTACAGGGATCCCCAACAGTGCTAGCCCTAGACCATACACTACAGTGCACATGGGCCTGCATGGGCAATTTTGGATGCTTGGACCTGTTGAGTACCAGGTCCTGTTCCTAAAAAAGCAGTCTCCAAGATTTTTGCTCTCATTTCCCTTCTGCCAACTTTAGTCCCTAAGTTTAGCATCTTGCATCTCTTAAGATGTCAGCCACAGATAGCTTTCTTTTCACCTTCTGGAGCAGCATTGCTCTTGAAGTATCTCCAAGGGAAGAAACAGAGTCTTTTCCTTACTTTCTTTAGAACACTAAGAAATCAATTCACCCCACAAAATTGCTTCATAAAAAGGCCTCATTTTAACATTTTGGCATGTCATATTTCCTTGTTCATAAATTTGGGTCTCAGGCTGATGCAGATGAAAAAAATATAGCAGATAGCATGTGGTAACTGATCCTATCATGTCAAGTTCTTTTTCTGCCTTCTTTCTTAGATGTACATTTTAAATATTCAGTCACATAATGTGGACTACAAATTGCCAGTCCATGACTCAAGTGCTGAGTGTGTAATTTATAAAAGAGCTTCTTTTACTAGGCCCAGGTTCCTAGATATTTTTTCAGAGAGGGAGTATTCCACAGGCCAGGGAAAGGGGTCACTCACTGTATGTAAAGGAATTTTTAAAGAGATTTTTATGACAGCACATTGTATCCACAAATAAGGGTATCTAACCAGTTACAGAGGCAGACAAACAAAGTTTGAACCATCCACTGACCAAACTGATTGACTAGAATTAGAATTCCTGTTGCATGAAAAATAAGCAGGCATTGCTTCTGAGGAATGAAGAAAGTTCTGGAAGGACACTCACAAGCTGCTGAATTAAGCACTGTTTGATGTAAGCACTGATTGCTTTAGCCCACCCCTGTGCACCATATCCTATCCGCTAGGAATCACAGGAGCGGGAATAAAAACATAAAAGTGAACAGGGTGTACTTTGCTGCTGAGGGATCTAGCAATTTACCTCTGCAAAACTATGAGCACTCAATTAGCCTTTTGTGATCGTAATTTCATGCTGGGATTCCTCTGTGAGAGTTTCCTTTCCCTCATCCTCTCTGTAGAAAGGTCCCCATAGAATAATGGGGATTTATGCAGTTATGCTAGAATAATGGCATTATGCAAGCCTGTGTGTTCAATGCTCAGAGCACCAGCAAGTAATTCATTTGAGCCTCACATAGCAGGGGTACAAAGAATGGGCACTCCCAGAGCCTGGTTTGCATCCTTTGCCTTGCAGTCAAGCTGCCTGAGGTGAGATCTTGGTGCTATGACCTAGTCCTGTGAATGCCCAGCTGACAAAGATGCTCCAGGCAGCATGATGGTGACTAATCCTGTATCTGCAGCCAGATTTTCTTGGAGATTGACTGTAGCATGTTCTACTCTGGCCCACTTGCTGAACGTTGGAAGAGCAGCAAGGCACAGTGGTGTGAGAGTTAGTTCACAGTGGCAATGTCTATACAAGACATTTACTGTGGAGTAGACTAATTAGCTGTGCAGTAAACATCTCAGTAGCTATACATGCAGAGCTATTAGGCTGGAGTAAACTAATAAACTGCAGTAGGGTAGAACTTGTAAATACAAGTACTATTCTGCTGCAGAGTTTTTTATTCTGCAGCACCACATGTGTGGATGCTGATGCAGCTGGTTGGGGTATGCAGGTGTTTCAGTGCAGGGGCTGCCTACTGGCTAGCTCTGCACTGAAGCATACTTGTACCCCTGCCAGCTCCTCCATACCACGTTGAGCCTGGCAGGAGCAGCCCTGGGCTGGCAGGCTGTCTCCTGGGGCTCCCTGCCAGCCACAGCTGCTCTGACCCAGATCAATGTGCTGCAGTCTGGGGTGCATGTTCAAACAGCACACCTGGGAGCAATAAACTCTGGAGCAATACACTCTGGAGCTTATTGCTTTGTATTAATTGCGTGTGTAGACGTGCCTGGTGTGGAGCTGATATGGATTGTACTCACAGGCTGGATAAGTCTGTGAGGAAAATGAGGAGTTAAATGCCAGCCAAGGTAATATAACACACCATCCAGATTCTGGATGTACAGAAAGGCTAGAAACATGAATGACTGGTGCCTCCTGAGACTGGGGAGGGGGCGCACCATTTGTAGTCAGCAGTGAGCAGTGAGTGGGGACTGCCCGCAGACGCCAGCGGTGGAGTTGGCGGCGGAGGGGTTTTGGGGAGGGGGTGTCAAAAGGTGAGCAGGGACTGCCTGGAGATGCCACTGGTGATGTCAGCAGCGGGGGGGGGGGGTGGCAAGCAGCGACTGCCCGCAGAAGCTGGCGGTGGCTTTGACGGTGGCCAATCTCAGGGGGGGCACATGCCCCCCATGCCCTTTCTATGCGTTGCCTATGACTAGAAGCGAGAGCAACAAGGATTTGTGGGAATGTCAACCAACTATCAAATATGTTTGAGCCCTTGCTCAAATATAGTAGCATAGCTCTTGAGCTATGCTGCAATCATACTACAAACTGGATACATAGACAAGCAAATAGAAGTGGAAGTGGTAGTGATACCTAGAAACAGGGCCAGAGCACACAGACTGAGGCAGCATTCACCCCCCCCAAAAAAGCATTGTGGATGATAGGGTGGCATTGGTAAGAACTTGACTTCAAATGCAAGGATATCTTGCAGTATGGGCCACCTAGGCTATTTTCCACTTTTGGACATAATACTTTCCTGTCATTCTCACTCCATGATTTGTGTGGTTAAGCTTTCTTTTCATCTGTACCATCGTGAAGTAGAGATGACATCATTTATCACTGCATGGGGAAGCACTCTGACAGTTCTATTTTGTTATCTCATTATCAGACCACAGTTGTGTCGCTTCACATTAATTGTACCTGTCCACAGCAGTCTAAATTAGTTCTGCTGAGGAAATTTACAGTGTGGGGGTTCTGGCATTGTTCTGTTTGCCATCCATTGACTTCTATTTGTCACCCTTGCTATCCATAGATAGAATGTGATTGCTGAGTTGCAGCTGGGCCTCAACTATGTCAAGTAAGGGGCCATCTGAGGAAATTGTCTTGGCTCGTAATTCAGCCTTGGGAAGTGATTTGCTTTCAGGAAACAGCATTTTTATTTCTTTTCATTTTATAGCCTTAGTGTACTCCCCCTCTGTTGTCATTTAAATGGTAAGTGGTATCCCTCCTGATGACTTCCTATCAAACTTAGTCCTTAGAAGTCTCACTCTCAGAACAAATATTTTTTCTGAACAAGTTTCCTACAATGCTGTTTTCCTTAAAGCATATACAAATACTTTATTTTGAAGATAGGTTAAATGTGAACTACTGACAAGCCCTTAGAGTGGATCCATTCTTGCTTGGTGGAAGCAGAGAGCAAGAAGAACTTGAGAGCCTTAGGCCCTTTCAGAAGAATTGGTTTGCAAAGGCAACACTACAAAATTATGGAAGAAAGTTAGTATTAATTTATTGCTAGATTGACTGTCACAGACACTAAATATAGTCATTCAAAAAGCAGATTTGGCAGAGGAAGCAGCAGCACAGGCTTCATGACACTAAACAGACAGTATGCTTAGCCCTGCCCTTCTTCAGTCTAGATGGCCGCTTAATGAACTAAACAAAAATTATAATTTCTTCCCATGGGATCAAAAGTTTATTTCAGCATATGATTTCATCCAAAATTGGATTGAAAAGTTGAAATATTTCCTTTTCTCATGGAAAGAAAAACTCCAAGAAGTCCTGGTTTGAAATGTTCAGACATTTTATTTCAATGTTTTTAGGAAAATGAAACACTTCAATATTTTTTAATCAAAATTATTTAATTTCATTGTATTAAACCAAACAGAAAGCTTTAATTTCTAGGCTGTTTGATGTTAAGTCTCATCTTTCTACATGGCACTGGTATTCTTATTCTTCTCTATGGGCCAGGCTCCCTGATTAAAATAAAGCATCGCACACATTAGAACTCTCTCATGCCCCTTCACCTCCTGCACCCTATTTGCCACATGGTCCAAGAAAAGGAGAACATAGTGGGCATGTGCACACATGTCTGGATGTTTGGTTTCCTGGGGACATCTAGCAGTGGTGCACCTTGCACCACTGCTAGTTGTTCCTGGGGAATGCCTGTACCATGCGTGCTCTGGCATGCGGCAAGTTACCCTGGGGTTGGTAGGGGAGGCTGGGGCTAGCACTAGGTTGGCCCCAGGAGCCTTACCTGGGGTTCTGGGGGCCTCCCAGGGCTGTAGCAATAGTGATTCTGCCATAGGGAGCCTGGCTGGCAGCTGTAGAACAGCTCTGGGTGGCCTGGCTCCACTTTTGAGCGGCATGCACTGCCCACGCATGTGCTGCTCCACTTCTTTTCTCCCTGGGTTTTTTTGACCCCTAACCCCTCTGCACTGCTCCTTTGCAGTGCAGAGAACAACTGAATGTGCAGTATGTGGTGCCGCAGACATGTCCCCACTTGTCTGGATGTGGCCAATGATGCATCATAAAAGATGCAATCTACTAAGGCGCTTGTAGCCCCACAAACTAGCTACAATACATGCCTGGCATTGTGAAAACTTAGGAAGATGCATTTCAATGTCAAACTGATTCAAAATCAGAAGTTTTGTTCAATTAAATATGTTGGATTTTAAGTTAACCATATCCCAAATGAAATATTTTGGTTCACTTTTCCAGACAGAGCATTAAAATATTTCAGAAAAACATTTTTTTTTAATAATAAAAAAATCAGTTCGATGGAAACTGCATTTTCTACAGAAAAATCATGTCATTGGAAAATTCCCAGCTTGCTCTGTCATTTAATTCTTAGCTTCTCTGCTGAGATCCCCAACAAAGATGCCAATTCTTTGCTTATCACTGTAGAAGATCTTTAATTAATTTTATATTGACTGTTTTCCCTGTGATGTGGAGGGACGAATAAATAACGTGTTAATTAATTTTATAGATTATGCTAAGTTTGGAAAATTTGAAATACCAGAACTGCAGACATCAGCATGATCTAACTTGGTTAATGACACTCCATGGTCCCAAGTGGA
Organism: Gavialis gangeticus; assembly: GCF_001723915.1. Classification (NCBI taxonomy): domain Eukaryota; kingdom Metazoa; phylum Chordata; order Crocodylia; family Gavialidae; genus Gavialis; species Gavialis gangeticus. Next base: position 93,960,348 of record NW_017729022.1, on the reverse strand, counting down.
TATGGCCAACTTGTTTGGCCATACCCATAATTGGGTGAGAGCTAAGATATTCAAAAGAGATTTGAACCTACATTGATAATTGTTTCCAGAACACCAGATAGATGCATCCATGTACCTTCATTCACAGAAACAGATCTATATGATTGCTCCTTTTTTTCCTGTCTGTTTTTCTACAAGTAGGTAGTTAAGAGGGAAAATGCTTCCTTTTACTTGCGTACCTAACTACATTTTTAAAAACTAGCTATAGTTAAAATAGTAACCAAACTTTTGATTCTCTTTCCAAGCCTACGGCTGCACTAGTGACTCTTAACAATAACAAGTTTTGATAGCTTAAACAAATAACATTTGGTCACATCTCTGGCTTAATAGTTTTCTTAACATTACCTTGTCATGAAGCTAAACTTGCCTGTTGACAGATGAAACCATCAGAACAGAAACAACATTTGCTTCTATGAAGTTTTTCATTTTACTCTCATTTTCCTCAATTGTTCATGATGAACAATTGTAGTGAACATTACAGGTAGTAATGTCCGTCAGTGCGATTTTTTTCCTTTTTGTTTTGTTTTGCTTTTACAGATTCCTTGCAATTGCCATTTTCAATTCATACATACTTAAATCAATTGCTATCAAATTTGTAAAAATGAATATTTTTAAATGTGTTATAGAATCATTACATTACAGTGCTGTGTAATGTATCTATATATAATTAGATATAGATATATAGATAGTCAATTTAATTTTTATACAGCTTAACTAGGGTTTTTTATTCAATGTAATAGAAAGATAGATATTCAATGTAATAGATTAGATAAAAATAATCTATCTTACATTTGTATACTACATCCACTTCCAGTTGTATATTAGAACCACCACCACTTGTGCATTGCAACCACTTCTGAAGATCTCAAAATGCTTTGCAAATATTTGAGCGTACAGCTGTACACTATCCTGTGGGGAAGAAAAGTGCTTTGGTGCTGGGACACAGGTGGACACTGGAGGGTGTAGCTGGTCTTCCTGATTGAAGGCGGAAGTGTCTTGCTATTGATTAGCATGCTACTGGGGGGACAGTGTAAGGGACCAGGATGTAGGTGGTCTTGCCTAATGGTTAGGTTGCCAAGGGGAAGCAGGGCCTGGGGCTGAGGTAAAGTCACAAACCATATACCAAGGCAGAGGAAGATCCCGAATAAGCCAGAAGGATATCCAGTCGAGGGTTAGGGGGTTGGATACCAAGTACCAATCCAGCAGGTAAGCCACAGGGTGAAGCCTAAAACTAGAGCCAAACAGGAGCCAGGAAACAGAACTGCAGGGAAATCCATAGTCAAAGTCCAGAAATAAACTGAAAACTAGGGTCAGGAACCAGGCTTGCTACAGCAGAACTGCTGACTGGACTGCAGATCCAGGGCCCCAGCTGGTGCTAAATGGATAGGGGATACTCCCAGCAGTGAATCAGAATGCTTGCTGCTCCTAAACTGTGGCAGAGTTCTTTAGCTGGGGCTTGGTGCAAGTGTGGCTGCTGCAGTACTGGGCCCAGGCTGGTCTGCCTGATCAGCATCCCTGGCAGACAGGGAAACTGGTCCCTGCCAACTTTTTTCCTCTGAATCCATTGTGCGCATCAATGCAGAATCCCAGATTGGGGTGGGGGGTAGGGATACTGCTCCATTTTAACTGGCCTTTGATGCTACCAGCCTGGCTCTTGGCAGTGTGGTGATGGGGCAGGACCATTTCAGATGGGAGTGGGTGGAGATTTGTTCTCAGCAACCCTGTAAGATGACATGCTTCCCTCCAAGCTACCCTTATGATTGCCTTGGAAATTCCAGGGGAGCACCCAGTGGTCCAATGCCAGTGCTCCTGGACCACTCGGGCTCTGGGGTGTGGTCAGACCTTGGAGCATGGAGGGGCACTGCCCTGACTAGGGCTGAAGTGGGACTGCTAGGCAGTACTTCAGTTCTGGAGGACAGTTCTGCACTCCTGCTGAGCTTGGGTTTGATAGGGGAAGGAAAGTAGCATCTAGGACCCCAAAGCAAACCTTGGTCAAACCTGGCATCTTGAAAGGGCTGCCCCTGGCTAGGGCTACAGTGGGACCACTGAAGTGGCCTCCTATAAGGGCATGACTGGGTCAAGGGTGATCAGTCTGAGCAGTGCATGCTTGATTAGGGGGTTACCCAAATGTAAACTAGGGATCAGTCTGAATCCAGAAAGTTGAGACAAGACAGTGGTCAAGACAAGCAGTTGATCCAGGTTGGGAGAACCAAGACAGGGACAGAATCAATCACGAATAAGCAGGAAGGCCCAAACCAGTGGTTCAGAGCACAGAAGCAGGTTTAGGAGTTCCAAGCCAGCCAGAGGTATGGCAGGGTGATCTATTGCCCAGACAGCTCTCTGCTGTCTGGTCTCTGCTCATATAGTCAGTGTGGACAGGGCCCTGATGGGATGGCTCAGCCTGATGGTCCAGCTGGGGCCTGGGATCAGATCAGCCCCAGTTGGACTTTCCCTCCAGTCCTGGGAAAGGGTGAGGAACTGTTGGGGAAGGGGAATGGCTGGCTTGGGCTTCTGGGTGGCCCCCCGAGCCTTGAACAACGTGGTCCCATCTACTCTTCTGTCTCCTGTCATGAGAAGAGGGCATGGCCACATGTCCCTGGTACATTTCACACTTCTGCCTTCATTCAATCTGCTCCAGGATCCTCTGGCCCCACTCCTGATACTACCCCATCTGCCCAGAATATGTCTTTTCCCTCCTCATGCCCCCAGTCATGGCACTGCAGGTATTATTCTTTCTGCTTCTGCCTTCAGTAGCACTGACAGGGCAACTCTGGTCCTCTCTGTGTGAGTTTACACCCCCACTCCATTTCTTGTTTTGGTTTATCACCAGGTGCATGCCCTGATTTGGGGTGACCCCATGGAAGAAGGGGACAAGGGATACCCAGGGAAGGCATGGAGGGGGCCACATGGCCATGGCACTGTGGGAATCATTACCACTGCTGTTGCCTCCAGTGGTATTGATTAGAGTAGCCCTAGTCCTCTCTGGGAGAGGCTAAGTGTTTGGGTAGGTAACTATCCTGGTGCTCAGGGTGGGGCTGACGCCCCTAATGCCCCAAGCTCCATTTCTGTCTTTAGGTCATTGCAAGGGGGTGCATGACCCAATCTGGCAGACAAGGATAGGGAAACCCATGGAAGAAGGTGCTGCTGATGTTCACAGCCCTCAGTCTGGCCCCAAAAGAGCTCCAGGGCATCCTCCTGGATCTCTATTTCTTGCCTCAGAATCTGCTCTTGTCCTTGGTGTGAGTGGATTAAGGCAGAGGCAGTTCTGAGGATCATAGGGTTAAACAAGTAACTGAGCTTGCAAGAAATCTAGATTGGGGGCTGATCTGCACCAAAGCTGTAGATCACAAAGGAGTCATCATAACCAAGGTGCCTAAGTCACATCCTAGATGGTAGAGATACTGTATCCATGTCCATAGTCTAGGCCAGGCTGGAGGTCATGAGCTGGGAGTTCAGAAAGGCAGAGTTAGCAGGATGAGAAAGTGGAGTCTGAGGCAAAGACAAGGCAGAAGGGCTCAAGATTGGAGTAAAGCTGGGAGCTGCTTCAGTATGTGAGGCATGAAGCAGTCAGAACCCAAATAAAGGTTCTGGGTCTATATATTCAGCCCAGTCAGCCCTGCAGCCAATCAATTCAATGCTTACACCTGGTGCCACTCTGAAGCCAGGTGTTCCTGCTGAGAGGGCAGGTAGACTTCTAACAGGTGATTCGTAACCTGAACTTCTCTACGTTTGAGCCCCTCACAGTCAGGCTGGGGCTTGGAGCTCCCAGGTAGGAACTGAAACTGGTCACAAGAAATAGGAGAAACCCCCCAACTTGTGCCCTCACATTTTAGGGCTGCCACTTTCATCCTGATTTCCCCCTGGCTAGAGTCACTGCGTCCTAAACCTGGATGAGGAGCAGTACCTCCCTCTGTTCTGCTGCTGCTGCAGAACATAATCCTGCTAGACAAGTTTAACTCTTGAAAGGGAATTGCTACCTATGAAGGGTCTGAGGAGAGACCTGGCAGCCTTTCATATGTTATGTGCAAACTTGGAAGCTACTTCAGTATAGGGTTGGACTACCTTGCTCCCCAGAACCCACAGCTGATCAAAGTGATCATCAACGTGCCTCTGTATAGCAGGGCACTGAGCAGTTCTTGAGGGTGGCTGGGGTGCCCTCCAAGTGGCCATCTTGATCCTGCCCTACTCTGGCCTCTCAGGGCTGCACCCTGCTGTCTCATCTGCCACACCTTGATGTACCAACACAGTGGGGAGGCGGCCTTCAGAGGCTAGCAAGCTTGGGGCGCTCTTCCTACCCTGGCCACACAGTCTCTCTGTCACCGGGGCTCCAGCCCCACTGCCCTAGTTGCCTCAAGGGCTAGAATTGTGGCCTCCATCCTCCCCTATAGCCACACCCATGCCTGGCAGGCGTCAGTATAGATTGGAGGGGGCCCCCTGGCCCCCAATGCAGGACTTGGCCCCTCAGGCCTTAAACCTTTGTCTGAGGTTTGGCCCTTCAGTCAAGGTCCTCTAACTCTGGTGGGACCCCTCAGCCCAGGTCCACTGCCCTTCATCTCAGCTCCTGGGTCCCTGCCCTGGTCTTGACCTCTCAGGCTCCAGGCTCTTCAGCCATCTGATATCCCCCTCTTGGGCTCCAGGCCTGCTTACTCAGTCATTTTTGGTGTAGGCTGTGATCCCCAGTTTAAAGTCTTTTTTTTGCTAGACACAGTGGCAGTGCCACTCCAGGCACTCCCTGTGGCTTCCAAGACTTCTCTGTGGCTTCCAAGCCTTCCCTCACAGCCCTTTCAGTCCTCCAGTTTAAGCTTTAAAAATAAGTATAAGCTTATAGGAGTAAACATAGCAAAAGGAACATCATTTCAATGTCTGGTGCTGTTGAACTTCTTTTGCCCCCTGTGATCTGGATTGCCTTTGCCATAGACCCCAGCACTCTTTCCTGCCCAGGCAGGGGGTCGGACTTGATGATCTGTTGCCCTTCTGACCCTAGCATCTATGAATCTATGGCAAGTCAGAGATGGCCTGACCCTCCACTTCCCCACCAGACCTGTCAGTCACCGCTCTCATTATGCTTTCTGCACCTGGGGCAAGCAGCCATTTTTCTTAAAGGTCTCTCCACTCCTAACAGTCCCTTCAGGGACCTGAAGCCAGCTGCTTGCTCTCTGGCTCTCATCTTCAGTATTGGGGTGTGGGCCCCCATTACAATCTCGCCTTAGGATCAGGATGTCTGACTGCTCCTAACCAGGGCACAGATCTCCTGCAACCCTTCACCACCACATGTGCTTTGCTATGTTTGCTAGGGAACCACTGACTGCTGCAGCTGGCCCATCCTGCATGTACTGCGATCCTCTGTCCAGCTGGGGGGAGCAGACACCCCTGCCATGCTCAGTGTGGATGTTCCCACTGTATCTGTGCTGTTTCCTGCGGAGGAAAGCTGTGATCTCGGAGTGGATGGAGGTGCAGAACCAGAGAGTGAGGGGAGGGTGATGTGTGTTTGGCAAGATGCCCAGACTGTGGGAAGTTTAAGAAATGCCATTTTTTGGAATTTACAACCTAAACTACTTGCCAGCTACAGACTTGCCATTACAATTACGTGCCTGGAGTACAGAACACAACTGAAAACCCTGAGTGGGCTCCCATAAACAGCCTTGGAAGCCCCCACCACCAGACCTGTCCAGTAGGGCTGTGTGAAACAGCACTGTTCCATTTCAACTTCCATTTTGATGTTTCAAAAGAACAGTGTTTTGTTCTGAGTTTCGTTTCATTTTGAAACCGCTGTTCCATTTTGTTTCATCGAAACTGTTTCACTGTCTCAACACTGTTTCGACATTTTACCCATAGTCTATGTAACAGGGGGCTTTCTCGGGGTCGGTCTGTCATTGGCCCACCCATATGTTTCTGGGCCAACTGCCCGTCTTCTCACCTGCCATGCCTTGACAATACATAATTATAGCGTTAATGAGGCGGGAGGCTGCCCATTCTTGCCCCGATGTCAGGGGCGCTATCTCCGGCTCCGTTCCTTCTCTACACTGCAGCCCAAGCCTTGCAGATGGCATCCAAGTTAATATTACTCCAGGCCTGAGACCAGAACAAACTGAATCCAAAGTTGGGCTCCATGCACACTCACATTCATACCACCTCCTCTCTCACAGGAGGCCTCTTTTACTCCACCCCGCTCTCACCAGGGCCTCTGGCATACTGCCCATTTCTGGGTCACACTCCACTGCCCTGCTCCTCCTTGAGTGACCCCTCTGGGCCATGGTTCCCACAAGTTCCCCTATTCTGTGTGGTCCAGGCTTGTGCCAGACCCTGGGCTAATTCCACTCCACGCACCTCACTGGGCAAGTCTATACACTCACACACACATATACTGGGCTCCCAGCCCTCTGGTTTCCCCCTCACTGGGGCTCCACACCTGCCTCCTCACTGGGACTCCTCATCTCCACCCCTTCAATGGGGCCACAAGGCTTCCCTCCCTGGTGGGGGCTCAGGTGGCCACAGTCATGCATTGTACCCACAGTGTTGTGGGGGCTAGGGGTTAAGGCACCTTGACTCGCCTTTCACCGGGGTGGTAACTGGCCTGGCATATCCCGGGGGCTCTCACGCCACTAAGAGCCCCACCAGGCCACCCATCCCTGGCAGGATGCAATTTTAAGTCATGCCCAGGACCAGGAGCCTCCAAACCATCCGCTTAAGCTCCTGCCCTTACCTCCAGGATGTAGCATTGAACCTACAATCAGGCAATGTTTCTTTCTGGCCTGCCGGCAGCAAACTACTCTGTTTATGTAGGTGGCCAGAGATCTAAAATGGCCACTGCAATCAAGCACCTGCTGGCTGCTTGTCTCAGCCCTTAAAGTGGCAGGCACCAACAGTGCCCTGCCTCAGTCTATAATGGGGAAGCACAAAACTGCCTATAACTTTGTCATTTCTTGCCTGATTCAGATGAAACTTTCAGGGGTGGTAGCTCCTTATGAGGCCATGAAGCCTGCCAAGTTCCAAGGAGATAAGTGCATGGGTTTCTGGGAAACTTTACCTCAAGCTGCTGACATGCAAAACTCGTGTCACATAGTGTCATAGTTTCATAGTTAGTAGGGTCGGAAGGGACCT